>NW_009647217.1:974528-993066 GCF_000708025.1 Charadrius vociferus | reverse complement strand
AACCACGCCGCCTCAGCGGCACTACAGACACATCTGCAGGCAGGATTCATGCACAAGGACATCCTTACAGAGGGAGATATTCATAGCTGCCGGTAGTGAATGGCTTTACCTCCCCCTTGTTCTGGGTTTGCTGTGATTTCAGAATCTTTTCTGTCAATTTGTTCCACATTCATTACAGATTTCAACAGAACAATCAAAACACTACTCCCAGTAATTTTCTGTATTGCGGTTGCCAATAAACCCTCGCAAAGGCTCTCCAAAAAAGGATCATCGTCTCCAGATTTCGCGCTAATGCTTTTAAGCTCTGCCTGCGAAAGCCACTACGTAGACCCAAACAAAGATGCTGACTTTCAGGCGCTACCTTCATTTTTGCATCACCCATCCAAGAACGCCTACAAACCTCCCATCCCCACAGAATACTCTGGGGAAGCAAGATTGTTTTTTGTACACACGGAGGTCCACTGTAGCAGCACAGGCATCGCAGGACAGTGTGGAAGGTAGGCTGAGCTTCACTGGCCTTTAAAATCCTATAGCAAACCTCTGTTGCAATTCCCCTCTACCTGTTCTGCTTTCAGAGGAGCACCATACTCAGCAGTCTGAATAAACATTTACTAACTAGACGTCCTAGGTTAGGACAGAAAACACTGAGCAGAGTCCACCGCAAGCCAGGGGTCAAGAGAACCCATGGCGGGGTGAGGGGAGAACTGCCTGTCCCCTGCTAACGTGAAGGAGAGGAAGGTCAGGCTTCAGGAAGCATTACCTGCTGGTGTGTTTTTTCTCTCTCTCCAGTACCCACCACGAGACTCGGCTCACAGTCCAAGCAAATAAAGCCCCAAGAAAAGGAGGGCACTATTAGCAGGAAGACGTTACACAAACAGGGAGATGAAACAGCCAGCCATGAGCATCTCAGCGACGTGCACACGGTCACTGGCAGGCCAACGAACAGAACTAATTGGGGGTCAGGCTCTTCCTCTGCTCTGCTGCTGCACTCTGCTGTGACGGTCTCAGAAGCCCATACACCAGACCCTTCCCAAATGGTCCCACTGGGGCTTGGTTTATAGGATTTATAAATTCAACACAGCAGCTCGACAGTTACTAGAGTAAAGCTACCAAAAACAACCCCTTAACAGCTATCCTGCCGAATGGCGGTTTTGGGAAGTGGGAAGGATGGAGGCCTCAGTACACTGAGAGCGACACATTTACGCTGGAACACAGACAGAAGGCGGCGCATCTTCTGCTGCAGCTGCCCGCTTACAGTGAAGTCTCGTGCTCACCTTTCTTCCCTTTCTTGGCTCCTTGTTCAATGTTGGGTAGCCCAACATCCGACGGCTCGTTTTTAATCAGGACGAGGCAAACAAAAGAGACAACCACACAGATGAAGCCAGAGAAGGACAAAGTCATGCGCCAATCGTAGTTCAGAGACACCAGAGCAGCCACAATGGGACCTAAGCCTCCAGCCAAGTTCATGCTTGTAGACAGGATTGCCCACCAAGTCCCGAACTGGGAAGGCTCAAACCACTGTGCAACAACAAGAAAAACGGCATGAGGTCTGAGAGAGAATGTGACGCTACACCTGAAATTCCTCAGTCAAGGCCCACGCTGTGGGTTCGGGGCAATTCTGACCCAGATCTACAAAAGCAGGCAAAGGGAGTGTCCACACTCTGCTACCTTAGTCGTGTGGGGAACTCCAAACGTTACTCAAGTGTCAGCTGCAGGAGCCGGACAGGTGCTCGCACTGCGAGCCAGCTCAGAGTTATTTCCATTTACAGACGATGAAACTGAGACGTGGGCCAGGAGAGGCAAATTTAAGAGCGCGCGGTTCTGCGTACTCACTTGCTAGGAACAGTGTCCTCCTGGAAAGGTCTGCTGGCACAGGAGCATGAACGGATAGGCAGAGAGTCACAGGGTAACTTTAGGACTCACTGTTGCCTTAAGTATCAGGCACGATGGGCTCTGCATTGCACCGTGCACCCAGAGCCAGAACCCCTTGGGTGGTGCCTGCCAGCAGGAAAACGTCCCAGCGCTACATTCACAAATGTCTTCAGAAAACACTACGTGTATTGTGTCTGTTATTCGGGAACTGCCTTTCTGTGCACGCAGCCGTCTCAGGCAGTCCTTTTCTCACCAGCTAAACGAGGCTAGATGCCTCACTGAAGGGCAATGCATTTGTTCATCTGCCCTCATCCCGCAGGTACCTGCATTCCTGGGTTTTATATCTTTCATGAGAGGTTAGCAGGCAGCTGACCTCCCTTCTCTCCGCCCTAAGGCAGAAATCAATCTGTTCCATTTAGATTGCCCCAAAGACCAAATACAGACAGCTTAGAGGCTCGACTCACGCTGTTACTCCATATATCACCCGGTTTTCTACCTGAACGGCCTGCAATTTGCAGTTCTGGAGTTCCCTGAGCGTGCAGATGGACTTCTGCTCATTGCCCCTTGCCCAGCAGCAAACCGCCGCCGCAGTGATGAGATGAGCAGACCTCTGTCTGCACGCTTGAAGTATTGGGTTCTGACAAATGATGTCTCTTACAGTGGAGAAGGTCTGCTAAACTAGGAGACGTAACTTGTCAAACTGAGCTAGACTCCAGGCCCATAAACACAAGGGCTAACAAACTTTTTGAATCTTGGCTAGAACAAACAGAACCTTGTGCAGGGACACTTGCTCTGCAGGCAGAAGCAAGGACTGCTGGTGGTTTCAACCTCAGGGGAGGCAGGAATGGGTGCAAATTCCTCTGACTTTGGAGCGAGCGTTCCTGCACCATGGTCTGCGCAGACCTGCTGCCGGGAGAGCTCAGAAGAAGAGCCGTGAGACGTTTCCCTCTCGCCTTTCCCAGCAAACACTTACTTTCCGCAGTATCTTCCCGCAGGGTGGCCAGCCCAGCCCCTGGGCCAGCCCGTTGAGGAACCAGAGCCCAGCGAAGGCCGTGACGGTGGAGCTCCAGGAGAAGACCACGTTGACCAAGCCCACCATCAGCAGGCCAGAGGAGAAGAGCCAGCGGGCGCTCATCTGGTCGGAGAGGACACCACTGATGAACTTACTGATGGCATAGGCCGCGGACTGGCTGCTGGTGATGAGACCTGCGGTGGGGCAGAGCCCGAGGGACGCCTCAGCCGGGGGGGACGGCCACCGGCCCGCCCGTTAGCGCCAGCACCGGGGGCCCGGGGGGGGCACTCACCCAGCTCGTCCTTCCCCAGCGGCACCTCAGCCATGACGGCGGGCATGACGAAGGAGAAGGTTTTGCGGTTGAAGTAGTAGAGCGTGTACCCGACGAACATGGCCGCAAAGATCACGGCCCGGTACCGGCCGTACCCGCCGGCCGCCATCCCGCCGCGCTCCTCCGCGGCCAGCCGGCGACGGGACGGGCGAGGCGGCTGATGCCCAGCCCCCCGAGCCCGGCGGGCGGGCGGCGACAGCGGGGACGGGACGGGCGGAGGGACCGGCCGGTGCTACCGGCTCCTGCCGCCGCCCCGTCCCTAACCGCCCCGGGCGGAAGTCCCGCCCCGCCCCTTCCCGTACCTTCCGGAAGAAGCGAAACCATCGGGACGTGTAACTTTTTATTTTGGGTTGAAGAAGCCCAAATGGACACGAGCGTCAGATGCGCGTTGACAGGCGGCCGCTGGCGTGCGGCGGGAGGGGCACAATGGAGGAGGAAGGGGGAGAGTCATGGCTGCCCGGAGCTGGCCCTCACCGAGGCTCCGCTCGGCCCCCGGCGTGGCCACGGTGGAGCTTTTCTCTCCTCGGGAACGATAAACGCAATCTTTCCGTCGCGTCTCAGCGCAGGTTTCCAGACTCTCGCAGAGAGAGAGGGCGTTAAACAACAGTCCGTAGAAAATGGAGACTGTCTGACCTGCCTGCCCTCCGTCCCGAAGGGCAGCACGCCGCCAGAACCACGCCAGGGCCGCGGCAGCAGAGACACCACCACCTCATTGATGCTCCTGCATTATCCCCACCCGAGGAGGGATGGCACGGAGTTTATGTTCCGAATTACTTCCTAAAGCTTAAGATGTTTCTTTACTGAAAAAGTCACTGTGGTGACTCCCGTACTGAAACTGAGACGGATCCTCGGTGGGCTCACTGCCTCACCTTCAAACACATAAGAAAAACAAAACCCAATTCACTAAGTTAGTAGCGGCAAAATCCCCAGAAAGAAAAAATAAAATTTACATCTCTATCCCATCGTGTTGCCAGACTGGTGGTTGTGTTCCATTTACACCATGACTAACCAGGTCCATTTTAAAAACAAGAACGTAACCATGAAATAAATAGATGTTGACACTAGTGGGATTTCAGGGGTGTTATAACTCATCGTTTTTCCTGCTTTCTTCTCCAGCTTCTGTTGTCTTCTCTTTTTTGGACCCTGTGTAATGAAGTAAACTCAATTACACACTAACAGTTTTTACAGCACACGAAGCAGCACTGACAGCCCCTGACGTTCGTTCAGTTTTCCACCAAACTCCCCGTCTATGGTGGGAAGGTCATAGGAACGCTTTGAGGACTGGTACTTGACTCCCAAGAGCTGAAGACGTTACTGTCCTCACGATGGGGCTGGCAGAATAAACACATCCTGCACATCAGCCTCTTAAGGCAGCCAGGCTTACAGCTACAGGACTGGCTATAACCCGCAGCAACCGAGGCACAAAGCAGTGGATGAGGCAGAGGTATGTTACAACTTCACACGGAACAGTGAAAGCGTGGGAAGAACAGTGAAAGTATGGGAACAGCGAGGAACCAAAAGTTGTGCCTTCCTCTTTGCAGAATTAACAATTGCTTTGCAATCAGGTGTTCTACCATCTTACCACCTCCTTCAGCTAAAGAGATGGAAAGAGGCACACGGACAGTTGCACTTGGAGCTACCAAGTTCCAGATCGTTAGACAAACTTGTACTCACCCGAGTCTGATCCAGGCTCATCACCTGTTGCTACCTTCTCAGCTGTAGGAGGCTCCTTGGCTGGACCGATGTCCTCAGGTTTGTCTACGTCCAAAGCAGAAAGAAACAGCACAAAGGTTAAAGGAGAATGCACAGGAGATCAGGCGCAGTTGACTAGAGGTGAGGTTTGCAAACAAGCCAGCTGTGGTGCCGCAGCAGGACTGGGGGAATTCGCTCTCACTGTGGCTCTCTGCAACACCCAGAGATGCACCACAGAACTGCTTCGTATTCCTCACTGCCTCTGTGTGCCAGGCTTGATGTCCCTAGAAGCCCTGGAGATTCACGGGTTGCACAGGCAAGTCACCTGCGGAGCTGTGACTATAAGCAGGAGCTCTTCCTCAGGCCACAGGAACCAGCAGGGAACTCTGCTGACAACCAGCAGTTGAGATTTAAAAGGACCATGGCACGCAGAGCCTGAGGATCTTAAAAAAGTTCAGAAAACTGCAAGTCTGGGTGTCCCAAGAGATTTTTTTTTTTCCTGGGGCCGTCTAAGCCACAAACCTTTCTCACCAACAGCTCGTCCTGTTCCTTGATACAGGACATGACCTTGAATACTTGCTCTGGACACCCAGAACGGAACTGATGGCTTATCTGTCTTCTGAGGCAGCCGCCGGCCAGACAGATACTGACTAACCACCCCAGGAAGTTTATAAATACCTCCCGTTCCTTCACAGAAAAAAACAAACAAACGGTTGGGGGAAAAGGACACGCCATACCTAGATTTTCCCAGCTGTCTTTGAAAACTAGGAGGAGGATCGCTTGATCCTACAGTTAACTATTGTCTTCACTCATTAAGCTCCCTTTCACTCAAGGCAGAGAGATACAGGTGGTAATTCTATACCAGGAGTTACATGCACGCTCCCCACACGCTCCTTACCGTCTTGTTTCCCCTCCGTGGGAGGGATAGTATTCTCGGTCTCAGAGGTTGCTGTAGCATTCTTGCCTGATTCTGGTTTTGTGGTGTTCTTCTCCTTTTTGGGTTTGGGTTTTGCAAACTTGGCCTTATTCAGAAGATACTGCACTTCCCTGTCCAGGGCTGCTATCTTGAGCTCTATGTCTTTGGACAGCAGGACGGGTTTCTCAGTAGGAGAAAGCTTGTTCTGCTCAGCCACTGTCTCGTTTTTCCACGTCTGTGGGATGGGAGGGAAGAAGTGCTTTTCGGCTGCTTTTTGGTTCCAGGAACCACTGTACTTCACAGTATCTCCAAGTCACCGCTCCTGGGCCTTCTAGCTTACTCAGAACAACGCTGCTCCCTGCTACATTTCCACAAGCTTCTTAATTACCCAGACATAGGACAAAACGAAGAAACAGAACCCTCCAAACCCGGTGCCTGCTTTTAAAAACTGCAGTCAGATTACTGGGCTACACCACCACTCCTGGAGACAACTGTCCACATGCAACACAAGAACCATTATCCCGCCCAAGCAGTCTGGGGTCAAGCTGGGCATTAGAAAGCACTGAAATACCGCAGAGGTTGGCAGGTGACAGAGAAACAAGACATGCACACTCGTGAAATTACACGACCTATTACTTTGGAGAGGAAACACAACCCAAACCGCCACCCCCACCCTCTTCCAGGATCATTTGATCCTTTATTACCGTTGTTTCGTTGATGGCTTTTTCCAGTGTACTCAGTTCCACTTCTGTGAATATCTGGTCAGACTCTGGAATCATTCGGGCTCCCCTTAAAGATAAGGAGAAAGTTTATTTCCCTTAAACCAACTAGACTGTACCTTAGCAACTCAGTGTTTACAGTTCCAGTAATCATAATAATAACTAGCCACTGTGCATACCAACCAATTAGTACATTTTACAGTTACGTCTCTTGCATCTGCAGGAAACAGAGCCCTAAATCAATCTCTGGATGCTACGAAAGGAATACAGAGCCAGCAAATGCAGCTATCACGAGATTAGAAAAAACAGGGAAGAAGATAGAAAAAAAAAAAATGAGCCCAATAGGACCACGAGGGAAAAATCTGCTTGCAAATGGTGCGTGCAGCATCAGACAGTTCCTGTCCCCCAGTTCAAACAGAGCTTGTATGCCGCCGTTATCGGGCTCTGCAGAACTGAGCACCAGTAAGCAGGGTTTTGGTCGTCTTTTCTCAAGAAGCACTAGCGACTTCCAGACCACACGCGATCTGCTCATGTTCTGTTGGCATCTCTTACATTATCGTCTGCACGACTCTCCTTCCCAACAGCTTGCTCTTACTTGAGAAAGATGGTGGAGTGGTTGAGCAGACTTTCCAGGGCAGCCAGGCGTTCTGGCCACTTTCTTCTTTCCTCAACACGGAAGAAGAGGTTCCTACAAAGCTTTTTCAGCTCCGAAAGCTTGTCTTTCAGCTCCTGCAAATGGGGAAAAGGGGAAAGGAGACGATTAGTTTGCCCACTGTCCAACATCGTAAACCTCAGAAGTTAAAACCGCAATTTTTGACATTCTATCAGTATCTATTCAATACAGTAAAAAAAAGCCAGATGACTAAGCTTTATGTAGAATCAGGTTACTGCTGAAGCTGTTAGAGATGCATCCGTGGCTGGAAGAACTCCCTATTTTGCTCTGTGCATAACGCACTGAGCAAGAAGCTTCCAAGAACCAGATGACAAAGGATCAAGATGGATGAATACTCTGTCAGCCTGTGCAGTCACTTCTGTCACTGACAGCAGACCGGCATCCCGACTACGTGCAGCAATACCTTAGTTGCAGCTGCATAGCCCTCCTCCTCCATCCAGCTGGAAGCCTCGCTCAGCTTTCTGGAAATTTCTTCTCTTTGCTCCTCTGTTGAGACAAACTGATACTCCTCTTGGTAAAGCTTGTCCTGAAAAGAACAAAGCAAGCACTCCCGTCAAATACCACTGAGCACGGCAGCATAAAACCAGGTCACCCGCTGGCAACTGGGCTGGACTGTGAACTCCCGGGGTGCTGCCTGCACCTGCCTGGCCAGGAGATTCTTGTTCAACCCTCCCAAACCCGGGCTCCTGCTCCTGGCATTACCAGCAGCACGACAGCAATACACCGGGTATATAGACATACGCCCACAGCAGGTATCTGATCGTAAAGCTGCAACCACCATGATTTCACACACACTTATCATCACTTGCCTCTTCTGCTCAACAGTTCTTGAGAAGCTATTGCTTCTTTATAGCCTGAGTGCAATTGCTCCAAAACACACAGGTAAGTGCACATAGGGATACTGGAAACCCAAAGTTTAAGGTGTTAAGACACGGTGAATGAACGCGCTCATTTTGTACCGAGGAAACCTCCCAACTGCACGTGGGCTTGGGAAGCCTAATGGTAGCAGAAAAAGCAACTGAAAGACAAAAGCTGGGCTCTTCAAATCAGCTTCCCCGAGCTCGAACAACTCCCCTACATTCAGATCAGCCAAGCTGCATAAGACACTTCTACGTGCTCTGCAGGAATTCTCATTTCTTTATATCCTTCTCTTACCTGGGTCTCAAAGATGAATGACTCCAAGCTGTTGGCCGATTTTTCTCTTTCCTGTTTCTCTAGATCTCTGATTGTCAAGTCTTGGAGTCTAACATGCCAAGAGAACAGAAATCAAAAGGTAGCAAGTGCCGCTAGATGAGCACCACATCATACACATCAGTTTCCGAGTACAGCAGCGCTCCGTGAGCTACCACCGTTCCAAAGCAATTCACTTCCTTCATCTAGAGCTTTAACCTAGCGGAGCCATTTCAAACATACTTTTTCATCGAGCTCTTCAGTTCGTCCTCCAGCAGGTCAGGCACATCGTTTACATCCAGCTCCATGGTGATCTCGTGGACAAGCTTCTGCTTCTTGGGTGCTTTGATCTTCTTCTCTTCCTCCGTTTTGCTAACTGTGCTCTCACCAGAACTTTTGGACGGTTCTTCCTCTTTCGCAGTTTCTCTGTTGTCTTTGGGATCCTGGAACAGACAATGTACATTCTCAGGCAAAGGAACAGGTTTGCAGATTTTGCAACTTTTTTTCCAAGGCAGGGCACTAATAGGGAAACAAGAAGCCCATGGAAATCACAGTCCCGTTCCTCCAATCTGCTGCTCACCTGAGACTCTAATTTCTCGCCTTCTTCCTTTTTCTGGGACTCTGCTTTCGGAGGGGAAGTTTCTGCCTGACCTGCAGACTGCTGTTTCTCTTCTCCCCGCTCTTCACCAGCATCTTCTGCACTGCTCTTCTGGTCTTGTTTCTCCCCCTGCTCTTCTTTACCTGTTTCTGCCAGGCTCTCTTCTTCTTCCTGGTCATCACAGGCAATTAAAGGGGAAAGAAAAATAGTGGTTTTAACGTAGAAATTCCACGCAAATGTTTCACAGAACAGATAATTCTCTGCAAAAAACATACGTATGAAAAACAGCACTCACAGTGACTGCAGCCAGGGACTACGCTGAGCTAGGATATTAATTAAGAGTCCCTTCAGTGCAGGACACAACTGACAAGGAGCTTTCATCTCACTAGAAGGAAACCTAATCACTACTGCCAGCGTAATGGCAGCTGTGCCTATACAGCCTGGGAGAGAGCAAGGAGGCTGCTAGACACTCGCATACAGAACACAGAGGCAGAAGCCTGTCCATCCAGCACCAGGATGATTTAGGAACGAGAGACTTCCCCAGAAACAAGTCCTGTAACATCAGTCCACCACTGCTGGACTTGCCAGCAAAAGAGCACAATTGTCTTTAAGCACACGCCACACGAAGCTCAAGGGGAACATAGCACTTCCTGAAAATATTTAAAATCCTGACACGCTGCCAAACACCTTTAATTTGCTCGTGTGGATCACTGCCTCTTCAGCAGCCACAGCGAGACCCAGGGGCTCCCTCCCACTAGCAATCACCCTGGGGCTCACCTGAACTGAGTCTGTCAGGTTCTCTCCAGCCTCTGGCGTAGGGCCACCGCCCCCAAACAGGCTTGAGATGGTGTTTCCAAGTTCTGTCGGTGGAAGACAAAAAAATCCAGAATATTAAGCACCCAAAAGGAGGAAGAAAGTAATCTCGGGCTCTCAGTTCTTCCCCTCACAACCGCAACGATGACCAAGGAGCTCCCCTGGCAGTGTAGGTTAGCTAGATGCACTCCAGAAACTCCTCCTTCCCTGACCTCACTTTGTGTTTTCGTGTGCACAGACAAGTGAGGCCTCTACCTCCGCTGGAATGTGGCCTGAAACTCATCGCTTTGACAAAAAAGCTTCAGGCTCCAACCTGTGGCTGCATTAGCCATCCCTGCATCTCCCCTTCACCTCCCAACATGTGCGTTTCCAACTCCTCTCTATAGGGAAGTCTGTGCTCTAAAACCTGAGCGATGCAAAGCACAGATCAGGGCGTTGCAACCCCAGCAACGAGAAGGGAGAATGCTGCGGATCCGGGACTCCCTTTCAGGACAGATCTGAAATTAGCAGCTGTGGTGGAACAAAGAGGAAGCAACTGCTATTTTTCACATTGCAATGCCATAGTCGCCTTAGGAGCGTATGACATTTCAGAGCTCCTGGCAGCACCCAGACGCCACTTGCAAAGGGCTTTTAGGTATTTTGGATCTGCATACGCAATCAGAGGCTAGGGCTAACCATTTAATCTCCCCATCCCAAAACCACAGTGCTTGCTCTGATCGAAGCAATGACATGCTTTAGTTATCCTGGCTACCGCAGGTAAAACACAAGTCAGTACAAATATCGAAGTTGAGCCTTTACTTGTCAGCGTCGACTCCTCCTCCAGCTTGTCTTCCAACAAGGTCTCGAACACGGACTCCACCTTGGAGAGCGGGGCACAGAATTAGCAGTAAGCAAGAACCAGAGAGAGGGACAGAACTGGAAAATACACAGGCTGACAAACATCCCAACGGGGTGGTGCTTACCCGGTCAAGACTCAGAACTCCACTCTCATCCATGTTGAAGTGAGCTTTGATGCCTTTGGATTCATAATCCGAGTGCTTCTTGAAACTGTCTCCAACTCCCTTTAGCCTCACGGTAGTGAGATTAAGAGAACCAAAGATCCTGATGACACAGAGACAAAAGCAGAGAGAAAACTTGAGATAACAATGCTGCAGAACAGCTAACCGCTTCTCACAGTCACGTCTGCAGCGACAGACCATGCACAAAACAAGGAACCAGCACAGCTCCGTTTGCTAAAGCGCACACAACTGTGAGAACGGATCTGCAAATACGCGCTGGTGGCCAGGCAGATTCCTAGACCTGTCTGCCAGTACAATCTTCCAGCTAGGCATACTGCACTGCCGTGGAGCTGCCTGCTCAGGCGCTCGCCTCAGCTCACCGCATGTCGTCCTGGTTTAGGAAAGACAGATCCCCATAGTTGACATAGAACTCAAAGTCGTCTGTGTAGCGGTTGAAAGTGATAACTTTGCGCTGTGGATAGGGCGCCATGCGCTGGAACAAAATCCTCTTATTATGCTTTAGACTCTTGGATTTATCGTCCTCCTCAACTTCACGGGTAAACTCCACCTGCAGCACAAACAGAAAATACGACTTGGCAACTGCAGACTTCCTCTATGGCATCTTATGTTGGAGGCTTCCGCAGCATGTGGCTGCTCCACCTCCTGCAAAAGTCACGGGACAGGCACATATTTCTCAACAGATGTTTCTATAAGCCCGGCTTCTTGGATACAGCACTTCTACAGTCAGGCCGACTTTCTTCTGCTTTCTTTATTTAGATTGGCAGAAAGATGTCCGTAACTTCCTTACTTCAACGGGTCACCTGGAACATTTCCCCCAGCACAGCCCTGTTTACCTACACCTTGCACAAGAGAAAGCAAGCCAAAGGTTACCTGGATAGGGAACACAGCGGCATCCCGAACAACGAAAGGCTTCACCTTAAAGGCTTTGCTCAGAGCAGCGGCCTGGTAGACTGCACCCATGGCAGCAGCCTCATCGGCATTGATGTTCTTGCCCAGTTCTTCTCTATGAAGTGAAACGCAACAGACATCAGCTTTGCAGCCACTGCCATGAACAGCAACTTGTCAATGGGAGACAGACTGAAGGGGGCCTCACATACTCACTTGCCCACAGCTTTCAGCAAAACCTCCTGCACTTTGGGGACCCGTGTGGCACCTCCAACTAGAATCACCTGGTCAATTCCATCCTAGGGATTGGAAACAGTCACCTTGTCTTGAGAAAGCAATTTTGGAAAGCTAAGCTCAGGGCTTCCTTACGCTCCCTCCCCAGTCACCACGCACTGACGTGGTGCTTGGAGACTACCCAGGCTACGTCCCGCCATCCCAGCGCATGTCAGTGCCCGACAGATCTCAGACAGGCTGACACAAGCCATGCCAACAAAAGGAACCTGGAGCCAGGCCTGCCAAGCAGGGGCAACATGACCACTGCTTCAAGTCACCTGAAACGCGGGACTCGGTTCGAAATTAGGCAGACTACAGTTTCATGCCAGAGGAGCTCATGACTCGGACAGCAAGAGGGACCAGAAGAGAGGGAAGCCCAGACTCTGCGAGGCAACCCAGCGTCTTGCGTTGAATACTAGAGCCAGAAGATGCTAAAGAGCACCCTGGAAAGCGAGCATTTAACAAGGCAGTAAGTCTCTCCAAAGGACTGCATCGCGTTTGGTGCAACTGCAGTCCCCAACGGGGCTTCTAAAGGGAGCGCTCAAAGGAGAAGCCCGAGCAGCAATAATTCTGTTTCCAGGCACTTTGAGATAAAACTTCAGAAAGAGAGACCAGAATCAGCATCCGAGACCAAAAAAAGGGAAGATCAGCGTTTCAAACCTCCAGCCTGACAGTAAAGATTTTAACAGAAAGAAACACTTTCAAGTCCTTCATTTCTGGTGCACAGCACAGGGAGCCCCAACTGACTCCTGGCTTGACACCGCAGCAAGCAACCTCACTGCAGCAGCAACACCGCTCTATCACAATAGCCGGCATCTGTACCTCTCAGCAGCGCTGGGAACACAACAACCAACGAGGCTTTGATCGTGACATGACAGCAGCTCCGTACATAGACACTTCAGGCTTGTTAACGCATTCCTAAACCTACCAGGTTCATCTCTGCACTGCTCAGAGCCTGCTGCACAGGTCCTGGGACTCGCTGGAACAAGTCAGAACACAAATCCTCAAATTCCTGTCTTGAGACCTTAGCCTTGAAGTCGATGTCATCTAGTAGCCCCTCGATCTGTACAGAAAAAAAACAGCTGAAATGAAACTGTTCATGGAGCATTCTCCGAGCAAAATCTTTGCCCGACTTGCCCAGCGTGCAAAAAGTTCCAGCTTCCTTAATGCACCGAGGACCTGATCGCATTCATCGAAACCCTGCCAGTGCTCAGGTGCTGAGGGGATGGAATGTGGGTATAACGGACAGCCGCTCTCAGTGAAAGTTCACTTACCAAACTTCACACGACTAACTCTCACCCAATCCACTCGTTTAACCACCAGTGGTACTAAGCGGGCACAAACTGAGCGGGACTACCCGCGCCACCACCCCCCCTGAAACTCCAGAAGCGACGCTCGACGCACTGACGCTGCAGAGGGACAGCGTTCCTGCAAGCCCGCCCTTAACCCACCCCACCCTCAATGCTAAAAGAGCTGGAAAGCCTGTGATGGAAGGTCGGACCTGTGCCATGTGGTCAGCGTTCGCGCTCAGGACAGTTTTCAGGCGGTTGGCCTCCTTCAGTAGTTTGGCCATGGCCCGGGGATTCTTTCGGACGTCTTTTGAAGGGTGCTGACCATTAAAGAGTTTTGCCAAATAGTCCCGGAGACGAAGCTCCATCTCTAAACCTCCAAGAGTACGGTCAAACCTGAGCAAAAGAACGAATGGAGATGTAAGAACTCAAACCAAATTGAAATACAAACTTCATGTATTACTTCACAAATACGCAGAGCGGCAAGCGGTCAAAAGCAGCTGCGCTACTATCGGCTGTGATTGACTGTGAAAGAACAATGGCTGTTCCAAAAATAACACATTGTAATGAAACAAAGAAAAGAAAGATTCACCACCACAATAACCTTTGAGCAGGAAACTTCATTATATTTACGGTAAAGGCTTTGTTGCCAAGCACGCCAAACGGCTGAGAAGCTAACGGATAGCCGTCTCAGGTCCCAGGTGTCTTCTTGGAAACAGCAGTGTAAACGTTTTGCAATTAAAATTGCTGGGCTGGTGCTTCACAGCACCCCCCTCCTGATTCGGCAAACCCACTGCATTTTCATTCCTCTCTGGGAGGATATTCTGCTTTTTCAAACTGACACACTCCACCTCTGTAAGATTATAGGAAGCGGATTTGCACTAAAATGGCTTAAGGCTATAAAAAAAGCAAGCCTGGAGCAAATTTAGTATACTGGTTGCGTCCCGGGCTCCCGGAAGTTCTCTGCACAACACAGCGACACCAGAATTATTACTAACTGGAGCCCTCTCGCTCCAAACGTTTCCCACTCTGCCATCCAAATTACTGTGCTGAAGCCTCACCACAAAATCCCACGGTTAGAAGAGACTGTGAAACAAATGGTTTCTTTCCTGAGACCTGCAGGTTTTGTGCAACTCGTGTTGAATTCTTACCCAATGCCCTGGATCTGCAATTGAGGTTGTGTTCCCGAGTCCTTAGTTTTCACTGTCTGATACGTAACAATAGTACAAACGGTGCTTCCTGCTCCCATGTCGTAAAACATGATATTCTGAAAAGAGAAGCTGGGACGGTGAAGCAGAAACACCTGGATATCCCCCACGAATAAGGAAAGAACCCCCTGCTGTCTGAGCTTGATACAGGCCAAGACCGTCCGCTCCCTAGCCTGGCTTCATACCATAATAGCAGGACTCGTACTTTGGTCAAACACAGGAGGTGTTCGGGTCACACTTGACACAAGCGGACAAGAAAACTTTTTTCACCCATTTCATAGATCAGAAAACAAAGCTTTGTGCTTTAAAAGTTACTTCAACCTCAGGAAAATCAAGTATTTCAGAGTCGGTCTTCTAGTACCTTAGAAAATGGCTAATGTTATTCCCCCCCACCCCAGCCCCGAGTTGATGGGCAAGGAACAAGCACAGGTTTACAAAATGGGAACTCCCAGCCACCTGCGCTCGCTCCAGAAGCTTTCAGGCTTCACCACGTAGTCACACAGGGTTTCCTCTCTTGCTCTTGTTGATGAAGATGCAAAACCAGAGGAGACCGGTTGACTAGCAGAGTCCACTTCCTCAGAGTTAAGTCCTTTTGATTTTATCTGCAGCACTTTCTCCCCCGCATGCAAGCACTTGCACGGGACTCTCCGCACCTCCCAGCTGCACCTACCTGCGCAGTGGCGTTGATGTCTTTCCTCCGAAAAACTCCATAGTTCAAGGCTACGGCAGTGTTATCATTGATCAGCTGCAGCACCTTCAAGTCGGCCATGCGAGCGGCGTGCAGAACTGCCCTCCTTTCCGCCTGGTTGAAGTAGGCAGGAACGGTGATCACCGCGTCCTTGATGGGCTGCTCTGAAAGAGTTGCAGGGAACATGTTTTCACATCAGTGTAGC
Source organism: Charadrius vociferus (assembly GCF_000708025.1). Taxonomy (NCBI): domain Eukaryota; kingdom Metazoa; phylum Chordata; class Aves; order Charadriiformes; family Charadriidae; genus Charadrius; species Charadrius vociferus. The sequence goes on along the minus strand of NW_009647217.1, from coordinate 977,703 downwards.
CACGTGCAAAGACTCATTATAAAGGGGTGACAGCAGCCAAGCCAGAGAATCCAAGGTAAAGACTCGTACAGAATGTAATCCTGAAGCAGCATCAGCAGCCAGGATCATTAGGGGCGAAACTATCAGTGTCCTGTTGAAACCAAGCAGTCTTTGCAGGTTCTCACAAAGCCACATGTCTACTGACCTCTCACATTCTCTGGGATACCTTAGATTTCAAGAAACGTTATCTTCACGGAGACTGACTTTATCACTGGATTACACTCTCTCTCCAGAGCAAAAAGCCTTCGGACTGGCTTTAGCATGACTAACCAAACACCACGCAGCCTCCTCATAAGTCAAATACATCCACGAAATTCACCCAGTTTTCATTACTGCTGTATTTCACTAGCAACACAGCATGGAAAACGCATGACGGTCTCTTATCTGGTAGCAAGTTTCACAGCAGAGGGCAGGTTTTGCTCTTTAATTGTAGCTCAGCTCCATCCAGACCGGTTACAACACAGACTTCAACAGAGCCGCTTCCATCTTCCCCTGCAGTTACCTGCCAATGTACCTCTGCTCTAGTCACACACGTGAGCGAGAAAACACTTTACTCTTTCTCCAGAGGTTGCCAGTAAGGCTTCTTCACTGCAAGGTTGGGTGGGATCTGGGGTGCCTGCCGCCGAGAATAGGATTGAGACCCCAGACTCGCATCATAATAGAAATAAATGAGGGCTTGATAGCCGCTCAGTCTTGCTTACAGCCCACAGCTCAAGAGACCCAACATAGTGTTTCTAAAAATCTGCGGGCTTTCAAACACCTCCAGTCTCTACTTGAATCGCACCCAGATTCCGTAAGAAACAGTTAAATCCTTCCAACCTGCAAATTCCTCAGCCAGACCACGTGAATAGTTCAGGACCATCCCCAGCATCTCCTCCGGAGAATACTGTATCGTTCTACGAGAAACAGGCAGGAAAGAAAACTGCAGCAACAATACAAGTTGGTAGCCAAAGTCCCTTCCACAAAGAACCCAGAAGCAGCCACTTACTGGGACAGCTTGAAGATAACGGTCTGCCTTTTCTCATCCTTCACCAGTTCGTGCTCTGGGAACCGGGATTGGTACAGTGCCACGTGGGGGTTATCGATACGCTTACCCAGCAGGTCCTGAAAGTATCTGAATGCCACCTTGGGGGTCCTTATGGACTGCAGAAAGGAAAAGCACATCACCCAGCTGCATTTCTTCGGCTTGTCTGTTGTCAAAGAAACCTCTCCCGAGCTATGTGGCGAACGGCTCTTGTTATAGGGGTTAGGAGCACCACCCCAGTACACAAAGAGCCAGTAGGGAAAGCCAGTAGCACACCAAGGAGATGAGAAGTACAGGACAAGAAATAAAACTTCCTAGCTCAGACATTTAGCACGAAGGACCCAGCAGAGGGAGCGTATCTTCTGGGTACAGAAACCGCAGATGGCGCGATGAGAAACAAGAACTCTTACCATTCCTAGTGCGCTATCACCAAAGAGCCGCTCATTCTCCTTCAAAGAAACAGCCACAGGTGTTTTCCTTCGTGACTCCCTGCATAGAAAGAGAGGAATAAAGCAGTCGAAACAGTTCAAGACCGAGTTCCTAGTGAAGAAAGGCCTCGTCTCCGTTTCAGAATGACCAAGGGAAGGTCCTGGGATACCACCTGCAGAGAGGAAGGCCAGACTCCCTTCCTCCGAAGGGCTGCAATAGCAACACCTCCCTTCAGAATTCTCATACCGCCCAGTGTTCCTCATGGCACGGGCAAATGACGGGCTTTACTGAAACGTGGAAAGACATCTCTGAAATTCACAGTCAAAGCTGTTGCAGTCACAGCTAGAGGTGGCTCACTTCTGCTCCAATGCATTAGCACACCAAGGTGAGTATTTCACTACTATAATTACGAAATGGATTATAGATGTCCACTAAGCTCAGCGCATACTACTCGCTTCAAATGCCTCAGAACACGATATCAATTCTCTAACGTAAGGCTACAAGAAAATGACTGGCCATGAAGAAGAAAGGCTCACGAGCAGCTTTCTGGAATGTGCTGCTTTGTGCTTAGACAAGACTTGCTTTATTTTTGCTTCCCTCCACCAGTGAGCAAAGCGAGACAGTTCCCTCGTTCTGTCAATGACTGCCAAGTTTCAGGGAGCTGGGTGAAAAAATCCATTCATTATCTCTCAGTCTAGACTCCCAGAAAATGAGGATGTTCCTGACCGTACATCCTCTCCCAGGCGCAGGTTTTCCATTCAGTGTCTTGGGGAAGGGCGGCAGCGGCAGCAGCCAAGGGAAAGGAGAGCTTTCTGTGCTTCACAAACGAGCCTAGTTCTGAACAGCTGCAGCACCACAAACCTGCCTCTGGGCTCCCTTATTGAGAACTGAAAATCTGGCTTCTTAACTGGACAGGCAAGAAAACAATACTACACCCTTACACATTTGAACCACAACATATCTGCCCCTCTTCTCTGGGGATTCACCCCCGCAGTGCTGCCTCCAGCTCGGGGGGTCCCACCAGCAGAAGGACACGGAGCTGTTGGAGCGGGGCCAGAGGAGGCCCCGGAGATGCTGGGAGGGCTGGAGCCCCTCTGCTGGGAGGACAGGCTGGGAGAGTTGGGGGGGTTCAGCCTGGAAAAGAGAAGTCGAAAAGGGGAGAGCTCAGAGCCCCTTCCAGTGCCTAAAGGGGCTCCAGGAGAGCTGGGGAGGGACTCTGGATGAGGGAGGGGAGCTATGGGACGAAGGGGAACGGTTTGACACTGAAAGAGGGGAGATTGAGATGAGATCTGAGGAAGAAATTCTCTTCTGTGCAGGTGGTGATCCCCTGGGGCAGGTTGCCCAGAGGAGCTGTGGCTGCCCCGTCCCTGGAGGCGTTCAAGGCCAGGTTGGATGGAGCTTTGAGCAAGGGGGGGTTGAACTGGATGGTTTTTAAGGTTCCTTCCAATGCAAACCACTCTATGATATCCTTAATGACACAGGCGTTCAGCTGATTGCTGACCCCCCCGCCGGTGCAGCCCAGCCCCCGAGGGAAGGCGAAGAGCTACCCTGACCGGCCCGCGGCAGGAGACCCATCAGAGAACCGGGACTCGAGGAGGCCACGTTCCCTTCGCCGCAGAGGAGTGGCCTTAACGGAGCCCCGGCCACCTCGAGGCGCTGCGCTGCCCGAGCCCCGGTGCGGCG
>NW_009647217.1:972513-973437 GCF_000708025.1 Charadrius vociferus | reverse complement strand
GTGGGTCTTGACGCAGAAGGTGAGCGCGGGGTTGGGGCTCTGGGGAACAGAGGAGCGAGGGTGGGCGCTCTGGCCTGCCCCCCTCTGCCCCCCCTCAAAGCTCAGCACCGGGGTCCTGCCATCAGCCCACCGGGCAGCTGGCGGGATTAGGGACCACAGACCGTGCTGGGAGCATCCCCAGCCGCAGCTGCCCCTTTTTTCTTGCCCAGGTGGCCAAGGGCAAGGCAGGGGGGACAGCGATGCTAGGGGACCCCCGCAGGCACCACAGCAGCCACAGCGCCCAGCTCTCACCTTTGCTGCGCTGCGGAGGTGGTCGTAGTAAACCTCTTCGATGGCTTGGAAGTAGATGACGCCCTTCAGCTTCGTCTCGTGTTTATCTGCCCGAGGGAAGGAACCGGTGTTGACCACAGCACTGAGGGCAATGGCGTGGCGAGGGCACAGTGGCGTGGGGCTGCACAGGGACTCACCCACGTAGTAGGAGAGGGTGCGCTTCATGCGGTCAAAGACAAACCAGCGCTTCTTCCAAGACTTGATCTTGCCACCCATCTTGACGAGGTAGCCCTTGCACATCTTCTCCGTCAGGATGACATGGTAGCAGGTGTCCACGCTGTGGCCCGAGGACTCAATGTGCAGCCGCAGGTCGAAATCCTCCTTGCGGATGGGGAGGTACCGCGTAGGGGACGAGGCCTGGAAAAGCAACGCAGCCCTGCAAAGCCCGCCGGTGGCGGCAAGAGCCACATCTCCCCACCAGCACCTGGGACACTGGTGGGGAGCTGGGTCTGCCTCCCTGGCTGGGCTGGGACAGGGGGACCCTGCATGACCCGCACCTGCGAGAAGTGCTTCTCCCGCAGCTTGACCTCCTTCTCCACCAGCTTCTGCCGCCGCGCGGTCTCATCCTGCAGCCGGCGTTCCAGCTGCTCCCGG
>NW_009647217.1:971444-971941 GCF_000708025.1 Charadrius vociferus | reverse complement strand
TGTCACAGCTCCCTGGTGAGCATGGCAAGCAGCATCTGCCCGGGCAGGAGGAGGGGGCCCAAGCAGGAGGAGGGGGCCCAAGCAGGCACGGGGGCCACATGCGCCAGGCTGGCAGCAGGCTGGGCAAAGCATTAGCGGGTTAGGGACGCACAGGGTTGTCCCTAAGCGGACATCGAGAGGCACCCGGGGTCCCAGGCTGGTCATGCCTCTCCTACATGTGGCAGAAGGTGCCAGCGAACAGCCATGCTGCTGCCTCTGGGCTGCTCTAGGCAGTCCAAGCCGCCCCACGTCTCTACCTGGTAGATTGCCCGGCTGTAAGGGCTCTGCTGGGAGCGGCTCAGCTGGAGACACGCCGTCGGGTGAGGGGTCAGGAGGGAGAAAGTGGGGGAGGGGAAGCGAGAGACCGTGAGAGAGGCACCGCATCCCACCGGAGCACTGCCGCTGCCGCCCACGGCCAGGCTCCCTTCTCCATCGCCCGAGTGGCAGGGGGGGGAGGC
>NW_009647217.1:967627-971265 GCF_000708025.1 Charadrius vociferus | reverse complement strand
GAGGGGGGCTGGCACCGGGCATGCAGAAGCCACAGCCGAGGTGCCTGGGGCCACGCGATGCCCAGCTCCCCCCGGCAGCCATACCTTGGGCGAGGGGCTGCGCCCCAGCACAGAGAGGTTGAGCTGCGAGGATGAGGGGGTCCCGCTCTTCATCCGAGGGGTAAAAGTACCAGCGTCGCCCTCCGTTTTGGCACGATAGACCTGGACACAGAGACAGGGAGGTGAGAGGGGCACGGCCGGGCTGCAAAAGCACCCCCTGGATAGACGGCTCAGCCGTCAGTGGGGCTGAGCATCCCCTCCCCAGACCCTGCCCCTGTGTCGGTGCCCTCTTGGCAGGGGTGCGGGCAAGTTTTTTTTTCGGCCCCAGGCATGCTGCCCACTGTGGGTCTGCTCGGCCCCTGCCTGCTGCGGCAGCCGGGTGCCCGGCAGGAACATCCCCACGCCGCCCCACTCCCACCGCGGCCGGCAGCCCCGAAGCCTGAGCCCCGGCAGCATGGAGCCAGGATTACCTGGAGAGGCTTGTGAGAGGAGTGAGCTTTAGCTGGAAGCGGAGGAGGGGAAGAAGGAGGAGAGAGAGAGGAGGAAGAGGTCTCAAAGCCAGCCATGACCTCCTGGTACCACTTCTCTAAATCAAGAGCCGGGAGCCACACGGGCCCCCCTGGCAGCTGCTGCTCCATCTGGAGAGAGACGCCATGTGAGAGAGGAGGGTGAAATGCAGCAAGAGGGACAGACACACAGAGACGGAGAGGTTGGAGCATCCCTGCCTGAGCCTGCACACCCCCCCCTCAAGAATGGGACCTGCAGACCCCCAGGGATCCCGCGCGCTCCCTGGATGAGTCCGGGCAGCTCCAGGACCCCATTGCTGCTCACAGGGCTGGGCAGGAGCCGATGGCAGTGCCGGGAGGGCACAGAGACACCCCTGCCCCGCACGATGGTCTGGGCAGGGCACCAGGTGGGCAGCGAAGCAGCGGCAGGGCAGTGAGGGGACCACGGGCTGGCAAGAGCATCACCCGCAGCTCAGCTCACCCCTCCCTGTGCATCCCCATTGCCGCCCGGGGAGAGTGCGGGGAGGAGGCAGGGAAATGGGGCACGAACCTCTGCAGAGCTGGAGGGAGAAGAGACAGACGGAAGAGGAGGAGGAGGAGGAGCAGCACAGCCTGAGGATGAAGGAGCTGGAGGGGCACAGCCCAGCAGGGAAGCGGCAGGGGCACGGAGGCCGCCCAGGATGCCCGAGAGCTGCTCAATGGTCACGTACTGGGCAGAGAGAAGCAGATTAAAATGGGAGAAGAGGCTCCAAGCAAGGGCAAGCAGGCACAGAGGAAGGAGCAGCCCCCAAAAGAGGGTCCACATCCCCAGGAGGAAGGGCAGCTGGTGCTGTCCGCCGCTCCGGCTCTGGGCACCGGGTCAGGTCTCTGCCTGCTCCGCATCCTTCCCACCTGGGACTGGCGGCCAGGACTGGGTCCAACAGGCAAAGGGCCGCCCTCCCGCCCCACTGGGCGCCCACTCTGCTCCCCAGCCCCGCTGCCGCCACCCCAGAGGGCAAAGCCCATCCGGAACAGGCGAGAAGCGCTCCTTGGCACAGAGACTGGCGCTCCAGCCGCTGCTCCCTGCTCAGCTGCAGCCGGACAAGTCGCCCAGCCCAAGGGAGCGGTGGGCTCCGAGCACCAGGGCACTCAGGGAGGCCACTGCAGCATCCTTGCTGCCTGGGATGCGGCGGGCAACCCAAGGGAGCAAACGCGAGCATGCTCTGGAGCGGGTACCTCGTCGGCTGCGTGAGGTACAGCAAGCAAGAAAGAGTGCTGAGCGGCAGCAGGGGCAGCAGCAGAAGCTTTAGTGTCCGGGCTGGGGCCGTGCGCATTGCTGCAGAACCTGAAAACGTCAGACAGCCTCATGTACTCCTAGAAATCCACGGTGGAGGAGAAGGAGGAGAGTTAGACCCATGTGCTGGCATCACGGCCCTGACCGCAAAGCAGGAGCGAGTCTCCCCCCATGCACCTGCCCAACCCTTCCCTGCCTCGCTGCCCTCCCTGCCTGCGGCTGCCGCGGTGCAGAGCACCGTGCCAGGAGCGGGGTGCCCTAGCTGGGCTGGGCGTCCCGGCACGCCACCTCGCTCCTGCCTTAGGCGCAGCTTTGCCGGGTGCAGGCTGGGGACGTGGGGCTGCAGCTGCCCTGCCGAGTCCCCGGGTGCCTTCAGCCATTCCCATCACCCAGATCTGGGGGTCCCACGGGATCCCCGGCCACAAGGCCTCCCCCGGCTGCAACAGCTTGAGCTGCTCCAAGCCAGCTTGAAATCCTCTTCCTCACCCTTTCTGAACCAAACATGCTAAAGCTGGGGACTTGCTCTTTTTCTGGGGCAGCCAGGCTAGCTGGTCCCTAAAGGATGCTGTCAGGGGGTGCCCAGCCAGCGGGCCAGCGGCAGGCGAGGGGGAGGCGCAGGGATGCCTGTGCCACAGCACCGCACCGGGGTTAAAACGGAGCGGCAGCCAGGATGCCCGGCGGGCTCAGGAGAGCACCTGCAATCGGGGCCGAGTGTTAACGAGCACAGCTGCCAGAGAGCGAACTGAGAAATGTCCCAGCCATGCCATCTCAGCGTGCTGCTGAGATGCTGATGCTGAGCGTGCTGATGCCCTGCTGCCCGACCGTTAGTCTGCGTGAGGGGTCTGGCGGCGGCTCAGCCAAGGAGGGGGCAAGCGAGCAAGCACGTGCGGTTAGTCCCGTTACCTCTTGTGCCTTGGGGTAGGAGCGGGCGGCAGGAGAAGCTAAGGAGGCAGCTGCTGCTGGCAGGGGGCTGGGGGGCTTAGTTCCCTCCAACAGCTCATAAGGCTCTGAGATATGGAGGGTCTCCTGTTGGAGGGTAAAGGGAGCCCCCCCTCCGGGCACCGACACACCCCCATGTCTGCTCTCCATCCAGGACAGGACATCATGCAGTGCCTGTCCCAGGTGCTCCACAGCCCTGCCGAGCCATTCCATGGGAACTCGCAGCCCTTGCGGAGCTGCCGCCAAAAGCCTGGACTGCGCTGGGATCCAGCAGCACCCGAGCAGCCCGGCAGGGCAGGCGCTGCTGCTCCCCAGCCTGGCTCTGCTGCCTTTCCCTCCCTCTCTCCCTCCCTCCCAACCTGGCGACGGTCTCTGCAGCCCACGGAGAGGCTCTGAGCAGCCAGGAGCACCTGGCTCTGGTCAGAAGGTGCTTGGGAGCACAGGAGCTGTGTCAGCGCAGAGCCTGTGGTGCAACCAGACTCGTCCCCGCTGGTGACAGCAGCTCCGGGCGGCAGCAGAGCAGCCGTAGGGACCTCACCCCCATCTCCCCACTTACCTCTCTGAGAGCTGAGGACATTTTGGGGAAGCTCCGGCCGCCTGTGACGAGCTGGTATCGCCGCTCCAGCGAGATGAGCTTCTCCTTTTCCTGAGCGCGGGGCGAGAGCAGAGGCAGGGGATGGTTTGGGGGACCCCATGGCCAGTTCCCCCCAAGCTCACCCCGGCTGTCAGCACCTCGGCAGGACTCGGCACAACCTTGCCCCCTGCCGCGGGCAGCCCGAGGGTCGGGGAGCACGTCGACCCCCCGACCGCTGCATTACCTTCTGCAGGAGCTGCAGGATGCCATTCCTCTCCCTGGCCAGGCGCTCGGCCCCCCGGGCCCT
>NW_009647217.1:966478-967289 GCF_000708025.1 Charadrius vociferus | reverse complement strand
CAGCTGCTGGAACTCCAGGTCTTCGAAGAGCTTGGCCTCCGTCTCCAGTGCCTCCGCCTCCTTTGGAAACAGAGGGGCACGGCGTGTCACTCCCTCTGGCCGGGCACCTCTGCATCCCGCAGGCAGGTCTCCGGCAGCAAAACCTCCTGCCGTGCCCCCATGTCCTGCTGGTTCTGGCCAGGAATGGGAGCCGCGGCAAAGCCTGTCCCCGGCGCCCTGTGCGGACAGGCAGGCAGCTCTCTCCAGCAGCGTGGGAGACACCAGCAACCTCTGCCTGGCTGGAGAAGGCGATGGAGGCAGCAGGCATCAGCCAGTCAGAGCCATCACCCCCATGAGACACGAAGCTTGCCGCGGCCAGGGGCTTCACCCAGCCCTCAGAGACTAGTTGCCCCTGTCGAACTGTGCCCAGGCCAGCATCGTGCCCTGCCAGGCAGCAAAACACCACGCGCTGGCACAAACAGCGACGCACAGCCCCACGTCACCAAGCCGATGGGCGGCAGAGCCCCCACGGATTGAGCACCGCGCCAGACAGACACCTGCACATCCTCTAAGCCTCCAAGCACCAACACCACACGGCAGCGCTCAGCTCAGGGTCTGCCAGTGCTGCCCCAGCAGCAATGGCACCGTGCTCCCTGCGGGGACGCGGCTCCCCCTGCTCCGCCAGCAGGGCAGGCGTCGCTGTGGGGGCATGGCGCAGCACTGCCAGTGTGGTGGCTACCAAGGGCTCCCACGCACCGGGACCGCCCCATCACCATCCCTGCCTGCCGCCTGCCGGGACCCGCATCCAACATGGGGGTTGCGTCGCATCACA
>NW_009647217.1:964511-965968 GCF_000708025.1 Charadrius vociferus | reverse complement strand
CGGCGGGGGCCAGCCCCACGCTCTGCCCAGCTGGCATCGCGCCCCGGGCCCGGGCGAGCGGCAAGCTTACCAGGACAGCGGTGCCCGGCGCCAGCCACCTCCAGCCCGGGTGCGACGCTCCCAGTGCGGCCCCGGCTGGTGGGGAAGAGCTGGCCTAAGCTGGAGCGGAGGGAGGTGGGCCATGGGGCGGGAGGGGTGGGGGGAGACACTGACCCTTCGCATCTGCTCCCGCAACTGCTCCCGCATTGACTCGGGGCACTTATCAAGGTGGCTCTTCGACTCATGGTAAAGCGCCCGGAGTTGCTCTAGCTCCTTCCTTTCAGCATCAACTTTTGCCCTTTCCTGAATTGGGGGAGAACGAGACAAAACAAAACAAAAAAAAAAAGAAAGAGAAAAGAAAAAAAAAAAAAAGGAAAAAGAAAAAAAAAAAAAGAGAGAGAGAAAACACACTTCTCAAATCCACGCCATGCAGAAGCTGCAGAGTTAAAGAGGGGCTCAGCTGGAAAAAGGGGGATGGTGGGGAAGAACATCACTGCATCCACAAAGGGGTCAAGAGAGCCACAGCCATGGGAACCCAGGCCGGGCAGCGTTAGAGGGGTTACGGCCAGCCCTCGCCCTCAGCCTTGCATTTCCACGCCAAAGGCCCACTTAGGGGCAGCAAAAAGATCGAGATCGATGCTGACAGCACAGATACAGTCACCCCGATCCTGCAAACGGCCACACCACCCGCACCTTCTGAACCACTAACTAGCTTTGTTAATTGATGCTTGCCATCTGGGATGCTGCCAATTAAACACAGCAGGTCCCATGCGCAGGCTGGGGGACCACGGACCACCCCCATCCATTGGAGGGTGAGCATTGCCCGCAGGACGGCAGTGAAAACGGGAGACTGAGGCACAACCCTGCTGCCAGAGATGCTCAGGCTGCACCGAGCTAGTGGCAGAGCAGACGCTCTCTCCTGGCCCCAGGAGGAGGGGGAAGCGTCCCCAACCCATCTCCCACGGCCACGGGGCAGCACAACAGAGGCCAGCAACATGGGGCTGGCACAGGGGTTCACCTCCCACAGCTGTGGCAGCACCGTACGGCAGCGAGGCGTTGGGAAACGCACGCTGCGAGAAACCTTGCTCCACCCTGCCGCAGCGCGGAGACACGAGGGTCCATGCAAAGGGACACAGGGGGACAGGCGGTGGGGGAGACAGGGCTGGCACAGATGGGCGCCCCAGGACAGGGGCTGCAGGGTGCCCGGGGGGCTCCTGGGCATGCGGAGATGTCAGAGGTGATGGCAGACTTCAGAGCAGGCACCGTTAGTGCAATTAGCACAGGCTGGTTAGGAAAGCGGGTGGTTAGGCGAGCAGAGACATTGGGAAGGAGATTTCCCTGCGCTCCTCCTCTCCTGGCCCTGCACGAGGCCGCCCCTGGCTAGAGAAGATGCCCGAGAAGGAGCTGAAGACCAAAAG
>NW_009647217.1:963210-963722 GCF_000708025.1 Charadrius vociferus | reverse complement strand
CACCACACATGAAGACGCCCCGAGGGGCGGCAGAGCCGGGAGACTCACCGCAGGACACAACCCCACCCGGCACGGGGGCTCCCACCCCACGGTCGGTGCCGCCCGCCGCAGGCAGCGGCCATCCAGGATAGCCCCATGCCACAGAGCCTCCCTGCAAAACCGCGACGGACGGACGGCAGCTGAAACGCAACCCAAGCATCAGCCCTGCCCTCCCGCAGCAGGGCTGTGGGAAGAGTCCCAGGCAGATGGACGGATGGACAGACAGACCCCCTGCAATGCAAACCCAGAGGAGATGCGCTCCTCAATGCCTCCACAGAGCCCGGGGACAGGAGAACACATCCACAGGGAAAAGTCGCAGTGTGGGGCACCACAGCACCAGCTGCGAGCACCAGGGTGAGCACGGCACAGCCAGCACCAGGAAGCCCTGCCTGGGGGCTCACCTTGTCCCGCTCCTTCCGGATGCTGGCGTCCAGGCGGGCGAGCTTCTCCTGCAGCTGCTGCGCCGCCTCCTG
>NW_009647217.1:962291-962746 GCF_000708025.1 Charadrius vociferus | reverse complement strand
CTTGGCCCGGGTGCCCGCCAGCTCCTCGTGCTGCGGAGAGGGCAGGTTGGCACGGTGCGACACGGCACGGCGCGGCATGGCACGGCACGGCCATCCCCTCACCTCGTGGTGGGTGCTCTCAGTGCTGCTGCACTCCTCCTTCAGGTTCTCCTCGTCCGACCTCTCCAAGCTCTCCCTCTGCCGCAGCTCCTTGGTGGCATGGCCCAGAGTTATGGCACCCACGGGCACCTGCCGCCCAGCGTCCGCGTCGCCAGCCAGGAGCCGCTGCACATTGCCCGGCTCGGCGCCGTCTGTCTTGGTGTACTCGGCACAGAGGTTCAGGATGGTCTCCAGGCGCTGCCGCTCCTGCGGGGAAGAAATGTCAGTGTGGTGCCTGTCCCGGCACATGCCACCGCCAGAGCCCGCAGGACCCCATCCCGATGGCAGGCGCTGGGATGCGGGCTCGCTCCTCGCCC
>NW_009647217.1:959544-960255 GCF_000708025.1 Charadrius vociferus | reverse complement strand
GGAGGGCGCAGGCGGGACACCGGCCGAAAGCCGCCGAGCACAGCCCCGCAGCACATCCAGATCCACTGCCATGTCGCCTGCGGCCTCCCTGTGCCCCCTGCCCGGGCTGCCCTGTCCTCCCGGCGCAGCACCGATGTGCCTGTCACTCAGGGGACAAGCTAATAGTGGCAAGCGCGGAGCCTGTGGCCACCACAGCACATAAACACCCGCTCCAAGGCGGCCAGGGGGCCCCCACGCACCCCACATCCCCAGCACGGGCCGATGGGAGAGGCTGGAGCCATGACTTGCCACCCTTGCAATTACCCTCTTCTGAGGCAATACTAATCATTAACGAACACCCGCGCAGCTGCCATGCCGAGTCAATAGCCGGCACATCTGCAGCCGAGCATGGCAGACCGGCATAGGAGAGCATCACGCGCCAGGGAGGCTGGTGGCATGGGACAGGGAGATCGCCGGCATCCCCACCGCCCCGCCAGGGACGCAGAGGGGTGACCTACTTGCTGACAGCCCGTAGAGAGCCGCGGGGCTCCGTCCCCCCGCCGGGATCATGCTCTTCATCCACTTGGCCTCAGCAGGGTGGTTGAAGCGGAGGAAGGTGGCCTGGCCCAGGCAGATGGTGCACCCTGGGGAGAGAGGGGAGAGGGCTCAGCCGCCCGCCGGCCGGCCGCACCACAGCGGTGCCCGGGCGTGGCGAGGCGGGGGGCAGTGGAG
>NW_009647217.1:955554-956139 GCF_000708025.1 Charadrius vociferus | reverse complement strand
GCTCGGAGACGGTAGGTGCTCTCAGGCATGGGATGCTGACAGGAGAGATGGAGGTCAGCACAGGCACTCACGGCTCTGCTACATTCCTCTAGCACATCCCTGCCGGCAGCCCGCAAGCCTGGCAGCCCAAGCCTTGGCAAACCCTACCCACCCCAAACTAGCGTCCGCCCAGCACGGTGATTCCCCTGCTGAGCTCCAGCCTCCAGTCCCGCAGCATCTGCCCAAAGCCAGAGAGAAACCCAGCCCGACAAGGCACGCACCCAGGGAAACCCACACCAAGCGTCAGGATGGGACACGGTGCCAGAAGCAGCCGGCACACCGCCCACCTCGACTTTGGGGAAGTGGTGTAGGAAACGCACGCCCCAAACGCCGTGAGCGATGGGCAGCCAGACACCGATGGCCACCAGTAGACAAGGACACACGGGCACAGCATCCAGCTGTCCCCAGCAACACCTGCCTGCCCACGCACAGCCCGTGGTGTGCCCCGCACACCCACACGTGCCACGAGTGCCCGTCCCTGGCACCTGGTTGCGTGGCTTTGCTCCTGCACAGGCGGGCGGCAGCAGCACCTCAGGGTGCCCAAGC
>NW_009647217.1:952685-953890 GCF_000708025.1 Charadrius vociferus | reverse complement strand
GGTGCATGGCATCCCGTGGCACGGCCTTTCCTCCCCACCCGCAGCCAAGCGAGTCGGGGAAGAAGCCGGAGTGGCCGAACGAAGGGGTGCGCACCACACAGCATCGCAGCCTCCGTCCAACTTGGCTGCCTACTCGCTCCCCATCTGCTAACGCGCTTAGGGCGCGCTTACCCCTTCCCACACCCTCCGTCCCAGTAAACAACCGGCCCTTCCGCCGGCAGCTGGGAGGGGGGAGCCCAGCTCCGGCACAAAGCCTGAGGGGAGCAAGGAGCCTGCTCCCGGCCACTGCCTGGGAGCCTGCGGCTGCCCCACGCTGAGCAGGGGAGACCCTGATGGCCCCATCCCACACCGGGCGAGGGGTGGCGGGGGCTGCATCCCGGTTGCTGGGACAACGCAACGCTCCTGGCAATAACATCGCTGTAAATCAACCGCCAGCCAGCTCCAGCAGGAGCCGAGGAATCCCGGCCGCACCCGCTGATCTCAGCGCTCCCACACCGCCGCGGCACAGCTGCGCTCCGGACGAGGCCGTGGCACTGCCGGTGTCACACCTTGGGGTCTCCGTGGGCTGGGGGATGCCTGCCATGTGCTGGGGTTGGGGAGGGCATGTGTCTCTGCCTCCCTGCACCCGATGCTCCCCAAGATGACCCCGCTCTGAGGGCCGGTCACGCTGTGCACAGTCCCAACTGCTGCCGGAGCTCCAGCACCGAGCCCAGCATTGGCATGGACAGGGAAACCACCACCACCGAGCTCCCGGACCTCTGTTGAGGTCGCGATGATGGAGATTTATTCCTCAAAGCCCTCTCCTAGCAGACAACGGCTTCTCATCTGCAGGACAGACGCTTGGCGCAGAGCATCTGCAGCTCCTGCTAACAACGGCTCAGGGACCATGGCACAAGGGTGGGCTTGGGGGGGTCTCGGATCTGGTCCCTGGCACGAACCCACCACCCAGCCCTGCATTCGCGGGAGAGGGGCAGGGCTGAACCTCACCTCTCCAAAACCGGCATCGCTCTCTCCTTCCTGGTGTCCGGCTGTCGGCGAGCGCTGACTCGTCACGCAAACCCGCGACTCCATCACCCCGCACAGCACGCTGCCCACTGCAGTCCCACACACACCAAGACGGGGTACCGCGTGGCAAACCCAAATCTACCAGGAGATGCTCAAAAAGCACCTGGGCAGCGCTGACCGGCTGCTGCCTGCTCTCCGTG
>NW_009647217.1:943113-952222 GCF_000708025.1 Charadrius vociferus | reverse complement strand
CCCCCCACCAACCACCCGGCCACCAAGGTGGACCACTGCATCCTGCTCCTGCTCCGGCTGCCGGCCCACCCACGCACCCCCGACGTGTTGTGCAAGGAGGGGTTGGATGGCCAAGGGGGGGCTGTCCTGCTCTCCCACCCACTGCCCCTCCTCGGGAGGCCCCTGCGCAGGCAGACCAGGACCCTCACCCACTGCTTCCCCTCACCCCCACCCTGCCCGAAAGCTGCTCCCCCCCCCAGGTGCTACCACTGGGGGTCCCCGTGTAAGGACAGGGGCTGCCCAGGGGTCCCCCCACCCCACCGCTGCTCACCTCCACTCCTGGCTCCGGTGGGTCCCCGCTCCACCGCCGGCCCTCTCCTGCCCTGCTGGGCCCAGGGCGGAGGGAGGGGGCCGTCCTCGTTCCCGAAGGACCCCAGACCCTCAGCCAGCTCCTTTGACAATACTCTTTATTTGATTAGAGACTGGGTTTTCTCCGCGTACACTGGAATGTGCTCTACGCCCTAGGCCAGTAGCGTACAGGGTTACAAAAGGGGGGGATCTCGGCTCGGTTTAAATATTACCCTTCAATGAATTAAAGAAAAAACAAAAGCTCCTCGGATGCTTGAACTAACCTCGACTCCATTTTAAAATCATACAGACGAGCAACTCCGGAACACGAGCGAGTTAACAAGGTTCGTCACCTACGTGGCTGGGGATCAGGGAGGGCTCTCCCGCCTGCCCTGGGCAGGGGTCGGGGTCCGACTCCTCTCGGGTGCTGTGAGGGAGGGGAGACCACCAACTTCTTTGGCAGAGGACCCCGGGGGGAACCCAGGCACCCTCGCTCTCATGAAGGGGCTGTCTCGGGAGCACAGCTCAGGTGTTTTCAGGGCATTTGCTTCCCATCCTTCTGCTCAGGCCCCACGGCAGTGTCAGCTGTGCTCCCCTGCAGACCTCACCCGTGGCCAAGTGGCCAGCAAGGCCGGTAGCGACTGGCCCCAAGGCAGGAGGTGAGATGAGTTCTGAGGGGAGCACAGCGCTGCCAGACGAGGCAGAGGGGGAGGACACCGTGCTGGGGTGCTGCTCGCACTGGGATCGGCCCGGTACGTTTTCTGGACACCAGCGTTCCCTCCTCCTCCACCCGCAAGCGCTGGCAGAGACACTGGTCTGGGACAAGTCCCGACCCGCAGCCCGAGCGGCCCAGCCTGGCAAAGCCTTCTGCCTCCCCAGACACCGACAGGGCCCCGGGAAGGACAGGCGGCTGGTTCTAACCTAGCTAAACTGCCTCCACAGCCTGCCCGCGCACAGGGCAGTCCCTCCCGGACACACTCCCCCCTGCACCAGGAGCAAGAGCATCCGCAGCCACAGCCTGCGCTACCTCAGAGCCCCCTCTGAGCCAGCGAGGTGGCCCCAGGCCACCGCTGTGTGGCAGAGCTGGAGACACAGCAGTGACCGTGCAGGGCGAAAGGAACGATGCCCCCATCCCCCTTCCCCACCCCTGCCACAACCCCCCACCTGCGAGACCGAGGCCAACTCGCTCCGCTTCTGCCAGGCAGAAGGGTCCAGAGAGGCAAGGCGCCCCCCCGCACGGGATCTTAACGCCTGCTGTCACCAAGAGAAACGAGAGCTGAAGGCCGAGGAGACATTAAAATGGCAGCACCAACAACGGAGCAGCGCCCGATGCTTCAGGAAGGAAGAGAGCGATGGCTGGTCAGCTCTGGGCCTGAGCTCCGCTCGTCTTCGGGGGAGAAGGGGATGTTGTCAAAGCCAGGTTCTCTGCCGAGATCTTGCTCTTCCGCCGGCTGGTAAAAATCTGCCAAAGAAATTTGTAGCCTTTCCCCCCATGAGCACGTCAATTCTCTGCCAAAAATGTCTGTGGCCCAGGAACGCTGCAGATGGCAGACAGAGCCACGTGTCTTAGCAGAGATGGGGGCTGCGGCGTTCCCAACATTCAGAATAAACTTGGGCCTCTTTTTTTTTTTTTTTGAATTTAAAAATTTCTTCCTCTGTGATTCCCCACGGCTGGCGTTACAGGATCTCGTACTTGTCCACCAGGAAGGTGGTTTCAGTAGAAAACCTCACAGGGCTGTTCCCGTCTACCTGGGTCACTTTGGTAACCTGCAGAGACAACAGGCAGAGTTAGCTCAGCGCCGCACACCGCTCCCGCATCCCAGCTATGCCGTGCTCTGACGCCGGGGCCGTTGCGAGGACAGGACCCACTCCGCGCTTTCGAGCCGCAAGTCAGCCCTGAACAGAGGATCTCTGTTCCCAGGAAACCTGAAAACAGGGGAATGATTTCCTGCAGTAACTGCGCCTCTGCCGAAAGCAGCCTGCGAGGAGTTAAGCCGCAGCCGCCAGCTACAGTTCAGCGGGAACAGACAGACGGTCATATGCCGAGAAGTGCTTTGGCTCGGAAGGGCAACGGATTTTCTCACACAAGTCTGAGGGGAATTAATGATTACTCAGAGGCACGGAAGCACAACCGAAACTGCAGGCGAGCTCAGGGAAGCCAAAGTGGCCAGTGCTGCGCGCCGGCACTCCAGAATCCAGCCAGAGGCGACTTACAGCCAGCGCCTATGCCCTCGCGAAGGGGGACGTCAGGGCCCGCCTGCCACAGCACGGCCCACTTCAGCCAGCTCACGACTGGGGTGGCTTGAGAGAGGCTGGAGTGAGAGCACGCCGACAGAGGACCGGCAGGGAGCGTACCTGTATGTTGCAATAGTTCTTTTTGGAGACGAAGGAGACTTGCACTGGGAAGAAGTCACTGGGCTGCCCTGCTATGCTGAACTCCAGGCTGCCGCTCTTGGTTTTGGCATCGATCACTGGCAGGCACCACTCGAGGAGATTTCTCCGACTGTCGTGGCGATACTCACCATCGATCTCCCCGATCACCGGGGCGCCGACACCAGACCTAGAGCAAGCCACGAGAAGCTACAATGGCTTATCTGCATCGAGCTAAGAAAACGCTTGCCAAGCCCAACAGCGCGGCAAGACCACAAACCAGAGAGGGAGAGGAACCAAGGGGAGCCAGGACGGCATGTGTTGGTGCTGCCCGGACCAGGAGCGCTACTTACGGCAAGGGGATGGTGATGACCACATCATTCAGCTCTAGGCTCTCCTCTTGCAACTCGTATTCAATGTTAACATCACAACTGTTCCCGCTTTCTGAGGGCCAGCAGTTAACTGTGGGACAGAAACGGTAAGCTGAGCGATGCAGGCTTTCTACGTGGAACAGGCTCTCCAAAAGTGATGGACTTTGAAAAGCTCAGCAAAGTCAGCCCCAAGAAACGCCGAATTTAAGAAAAAAAAAAAAGCTTTTCATTTTCTTCGAGAGCATTACAGAAAACGTACACCGTGGACAACAAACAGAAGACACAGGGTATCTCCAACACCTCACAATGCGCCACGCTCTGGAGCTGGCCTAGCTGCCACGAGGCGGGCTACCAGTCATGGGTGAACATCAGCCGCTTCCACCCGAGCCCCCAGATGCACACTCGCACTCACTTGTCAGTGGAATGAAAGACTCCTCCGTGGTCTGCAACCTCCACTTCAGCACACCCACGTCGCTGTTAATAGGGAATGACTTCTCTGGGTTCTTCAAACCGATCTGCGATTCCGCAGTGAACAGCTTCTTGTCCACGTTTGGGTGAGTCTGAAAGGTGAACACAGGCCCAGGCTCTAACTCTAAGCCTACGGAGAGAACCATACGTAGGTAACGCAGGTTCTAACGACACAGCCCTACACCCCCCCTGGGTGTTTTCCCGGACAAAAACCACGTTGGCTTTGCACCTCGCTCAGAAGCCCCACTAGAGCACTTCTGTTTATCAACCCAGGATTCCCTCTGGAACATGCCGATGTACCAAGACAAATCCACACGCTACCATTTCTACTTGCTGCTGGGCCAGAGACTCGACTAAGGCGTGTCCTGGGCTGACAGCCTGGAGAACAACTTCAACAACTCTTAAAATCTCAAAGTCCACCCTGAAGACCCACAATGGACATTTCTCTTGAAGAAAAAACAACGGAACGCTGCTGGGAAGAACACCCTGAAACCACAGAAATGCTGCTTCCCTCAGGAGCCTTAACAGATAGGTATGCCAGTGGCCAAACTCAATTTCAGTATTCTCTCCTCACAACAGCAAGCGCAAGCAGCTTTTAGCAGCAGAGGATTTTCGCAAGTTAACGTTCCAGTTACACTAGACAGACCGGAGTCAGCACTGTGTTTGATCTCGTCTCCCACCTGAAGCAGCAGGTGCGGGAGCGTTGCGAGGAACTCGCTCAAGAGATGCGCTGATAAGGAACCTCCTGCTGCACCCGCAGACCCACAGGCAGCGAGGGACAGACACGCGCTTGGCAAGGAGGAGAAGACGGCAGCAAAAGAGCGTATCGAAGCAACACCATCTCCAGGGCTCAGTAAGGCTGCACAACTAGAGGGAGACACGGGAGGACGTGTCTCCAAGCATCTTCTGAGCTGCTACTGCTGACTGCAAACAAGGGCTCCAGCTCCAGCCTCAGAGGCAGCAGTGACAGGGCACGAGCAACCCCAAGAGGAAACTGCTTTCTAGATAATAAATTAATTTCTTGTTGGCAGAGTAACTTAATTCTAACGCTCCCGCTCAACAGCTAAAGCTCACACCACACAAACAAGCAGCAAGCACACACCAGGCTGCTGCAAAGTCCAAGTGTGATCAGCCAGCGCGCCAACGTGCGGTACTGGACAGATAAGGCTCCCAGGGCAGGAAGGTAAGTGCACGAGACTGGATTTCTCAAGTGAACTTCAATCTTTTGAGCACGCATTTCTGCTGTGCGAATGTCTGTGGTGACTACTCCCAGTTTCAACGCGCTTGCTGCGAAGGCTCGGACAAGAACATGGGACAGTGACAGGCTCAAGCATTTCCAACAGTTTGCCCTGGAGAGCAGCGAAGTACGTTCAACAGTCCGGGACGCCAAACAGGCTTTACCTGCAGCTGCACTCCCCTCTTGTCTTCGTTCTCTACATGCAGGCGAATCCGCGCAAACTTTTCATCGGAAATGTGCAGCATGATCATGCCATGCAGCTCCATGTTCTGCAACCCTCCGTCACGGCCACAAGTCAAGGAAATTTTCTCCTCTATTTTCATGTGCACACTAGACAGACAGGAAGAAAGCAAGTGTCTCAAGCCCTGCGCTGGGCATCGACCAGGCAAGGTGAGAGATCAGCGCTCAGCGGGGACAGGCTATGTGTGATGAGCAGGTGCTCCCAGGAGCGTGATTGCCCCAAATGGAACAGCGCGGACGGCACGGCGGACGCAGACTCTCAAGCTGCTCCAACAGGTTAACTTGGGGGCACGGGGCTCTACAGATACGAGATGGAAGCGGGTAAGGAACGACAGAAGCCCAGATCAACAGCTACGATACAGCATCCGGACACGCTGTTCACCCAGACCCTCTGTGCCACACAGCAGCGTGGCTCATGGCACTAAAAGGTTCCGAATTGCTACATGTAAAACGAAGCGTGAACCTTTCCATCCTAAGCCGCAATAAGGCAGGAACTTTTTGGGTCTGGGGAAAAGGAAAAACGGCAGCTATTTTAAGGGAAAAAGGCACAGGACAATTCCCAACCTCAGCTAAAATGGGACATACGTCCAAAGTTTAGCTAAGGCGATTCCTAACCAAATTAGCCGTCTGCTTTTTCCTGCTATGCCTTCTGAGGTTTTGCCCCCCCCTCTTCTAAAGTTAACAGGTCGAGTGGGCACCCAGGACCTGAACGACAGGAAAAAGCCTGTTCCGAGAACTGAAAAAGAAGCTGGCTCACGAAGCAACGCGTGCACCACAGAGAGAGCTGCGAGGAGACCACTTTCAAAGCGAGGGCAATACCTACCTCTCCATGTTAACGGGAGGAGCAAGAACTTTGGCTGCTTCCGTAGAGCGCTTGCCTACGGAAGTCATGATATTTTCTCCTTCCGATTTCAGCTTGTCCACGAAGTTGTCCACCTCCTTCCCCTTAGCGCCAAGTTTCAAGGCTTTACTGGGACCTGAAGGCCTAAACAAAAGGAGTCAGAACCTCCAACTCAGCTCACGGCAACAGACTCCTCCTTCCCCAGTTATCTTCAGGCATTGTAACCTGACTATCCCAACAATACAGCGTTTGCCTCTGCAGCCTTTTTTGGGGGAGAACGCACGTGCAACTCATGATCTTACATGCAGGTGCCAAGTCATAATGTAGATGTGGATTCCGGTGCCAGCATTACCAATAGCTAGGACCTCTCTTTCTCACGCTAAGCGAGAAGCCCATTGCCCAATCAAGACTGCGAAGAGACTATGGGACGCTGCTGTGGTACACAGCAAACATTCTTCGACAATAAAAAAAGTGGGAGTGTCTCAAGAATATGCAACATATATTGGCCTACAAGGATCCACAGTAAAGGCACCCACGCCGATGGGCGAAGCTGAGGGGAGGCTTTACAAGGGCATGACAATCTCTTCCTGTGCAGTAACCGAACGGGAGGGCTACGCAGACAAAGAACCCCCGTGAGAGAGCCCGTATTTGCGCACATGGCTTCAGCCACGGCTGGCTCCAAGGAGCACTTGTTCCCCACCATGCACCCACCTGGCAGGCGCCGGTGCCACTTTGGGCTTCTCCGTTTCAATGATGGTCTCTGTGATCATCGCTGCCGTTGTGCCCCCGGATACGGCCGAGCTACCAAAGCCACCGAAACCAGGTGCCTTTTTGCCCTGTCTCTCCGCGTCCCTCCTGGCCTGCTGCAGTTCCTTCGCTTTACGGCGCATCTCAGCTTTTGCTTCACGCTCCTGAGTCTGAAGCAAAAGATAAGAGGCGGATAGAGCTTTGCAATCATAAACTCATTCTGCACAGAAACTAAGCCCATTTGCTCGCAAACCCTTTGTGAAGAAAAAGGGAACGAGAGACGGGCATTCAGTTTACGGAAAAGCTAGACAATTTTATGACCCCCGTCCAAGTGCAGTAACACCTTCGCATATAAAAAAAGCAGTGTTTCCCAGACAGGGCATCCCACCGTACCAGTTCTTCCCGCTCACCTCTCGGACAGCTCGGAACACCTTTTCTTCATGTGAGTCCATCTCAGTGAAGGTCCGGATTTGTGCCAGGTTTACGTTCTCACGGTAGCCCAGGGCAACAATTTCATCGAAGGCAAAAATGAGGTCGAAGCAGTGTTCGGAGATCTCATTTTCCTCCAGGGCTCGACAATATTCAGGGATCTAGTTAGGGAGGGGAAAACATTCTAAAGGAGCATCCGTATGAAGATGAAGTTTTGCCATTGTTAGTTTTTCTACACCAAAATACTTATACAACCACTTAGCCCCTGTTGTAACACTAACTTGGAGGAACCTCAATGCACACTGATGCCAGCGAATTTCCTGAAGATTCTTCGCTTGCACCAAGACAGCTGCACAAACCTGCTGCTTAGAAATGCACATAAAGTAGTGCTGTACTTCTAACAATCACAATGTCATGTTATTTTTAGAAGGAATACGGGTGTTATCTTAAGAATGCAGAGAATATTTAACGCTAAATTTACACCATCATCCCTTTGGGCTCACCAGCTGAACTGCAACGGAGGATTTTTTATGTGTGGTTCAAAAGTACCACCAAAACTTCAAAGCTTACTTCCAGGTCAGGAGGAGGCTCTGGTAAGTCAAGTTGTCAGGCAGAAAGAGGCAGTGCTCCAGCACCAACTCACCCACAGGTTCCCTTACGACAGCACCGTTTCAGGCGACACACGTGTGAACTCTGCATTAAGTGACAGATCCTTACCACTCTAGAGAAGAGTCGGAGTGTTTCAAGGTCTTCCAGGATGTTGCTGTTCTTGGTAGTGATCAGCACCATGTAGAGCTTCTCCATCGGCTGATAGACATACCGCACGCTCTCCGTTTCCACAAAAGTGTGCTGCTTCCCCGTGTTCATCAGCTTTGGGAAAGCCGCCAGCAGCCCCTCGATGCGGGTCCGGGTCATCTCCACGAACTGCCGGGAGACAATGGCCTTCCCCGCCTTTGTGCAGACGGCTGCTGCCAACAGCACCTGCAGAGAAGGTGAGCGCTGTTAGCCGTGCCTCCCACACCACGCAGCCTCGGCATGGCTCGCTCAAAGAAAGGATCGCTTCCGACTACGTTTCACCTTTGCGTTTACCACGCAACCGGCTGACTTTCCTTACGCACACTTTTAAGTCTTTTTCTGTGACCAGCACCACGAACCGAACTCCTCTAAGTGCAGATCCACCTCTGCTTTTCTCTTGCTCCCGCCCGCTTTCTGTTCCTGTGTTATCCTGAACGAGAGCTCTCAGTGCTCCAGGTGAGCAGAAACAGCGAAATCGTACACACACAGAGGTGTAACAACACCCCAGATGCTTTAGGAGAAGCTCTAGGTTATTGAGTTTTCTTGTCAGTCTGGCCCCAGCTTACAACTACATACAGGAACACTGGAAAATTAGACATTCCCTCCCAATGCCACATTTACAGTAGAGCCAGGTTAATAAAATATTGGCAGCTATATTAATTGCAGCCCACGGATGACTCTCCCGGGCACTTCGGAGATGTTATCACACCAACAATAAAACAGCAGTAAGGCAATTGCCAGCTTACGTTTTCTCATTCTCTCAGACTACCGAGACTTCCTCCTCACATTTCTCCCTCGCAGATCAGCTTCACAGTTAACCTTGTCAGCGTGAGGCTGGTTCTGCACTTAAGGTCTTTTACACCCCCAGCTGTCATCACTACCAGACATCTAACAGTTTGGGAACTCTCAAACACAGACCCCAGGTCGACAGTGCTCTGCATGCACCTCGCTAAGGGTGCCACGCTCTTTCTGGATTGCCCTGGGGCCCCGCAGCTCCACAACTCGGGGACAACCATATCCTGAAGCACTTACTGCTCAGAAATAAACTTCCTCGCTGTAAGCACTGCCCGAAAGTACTCGGACCACGGTGCAGGAGAACCGGACAGCACCTGCTGCCCGGTGAACACCCAGCTCTGCTCTTCACGGGAGCAGCGCGCCAGTCTGCGCTAACCGAGACCGCCGCCAAACAAGGCTGCGGATGGGCAAAGAGGAGGCAGAACAGGCGCACAGCGTTATACGCTGCACCGACACGGCACGCCGCCCCAGAAGGAAGGGCCCGAATGC
>NW_009647217.1:937110-942223 GCF_000708025.1 Charadrius vociferus | reverse complement strand
CCGGCCCCCCCGGCCGCCCTCAGCGAGGACGAGGACGAGGACGACGACGACGACGACTCGGAAGAGGAGGAAGAGGATTCTTCTGAAACCGACTCGGAGGACGACTCGGAGGAGCAGGGGGCTGCGCTGGAGGGGTAATTGATGATACCGGCCAAGCAGCTGGCGTCCGGTGCTGGGCGGGTGCTGTAGAGGCTTGTTCGGCTCTGCTGGTGTGCTTGCTGTCCCACGAGGGCGAGCATGGCCCTGGGCACCGGGAGAAGCAGCTCCTTCCCTCCTCATCCCCGGGTGGCCCAGGAGAAAGAGGTTCCGTCGTATGAGGAACTGCAGCCACCCCGGGGGGCTCCCTGCACCGTCCCCGTGCCCTCTTTGCTGTCCCGAGGGGAGGCCCAGCTGGGAGCGACCCTGCGGTGCGAGGCAAAGGTGTTGGCCAGCCTCCCGTCTCGGCTGTCAGTTGGTGCCCAAGAAAGAGGAGGAACGCGTCAAACACATCATTCATCTCCTGATAATCCTCCTCCTTTTCCACTGCTTTCAGCTCCCAAACCATGACTAAACCCCCTAGTCATTGTCCTAACGACTGCCTTTGCAGGGATCCCTTACCCACCTTTGGACATCCCCTACACAAGTCTCTAATCACTAGCAAGTGTACCTCACGCAAATGTTTTTTCTGGCTGGAGGCCAAGACAAAACAGGGCACGATACTGGTTTTCATGTGCAAGACAGACCACCTTCTGTTTCAGCTTCCTTCATGAGTGTCTTGCACAGCCGGGTCCCGCTTCCCCGCTTGTACCTACCACTCGTTAATCTTTACCTGTGTTCCTCTTCCTTTCTTTAGTGACTTCAATCTAGCAGATTATGACTACCTGCCAGTATCTTCTGAAATCAAAGAACTCTTTGAATACATCAAGAGGTGAGTGGAAGGGGTTTTAGCCCACTCTTGCTCTCCTTTGTGCCAATTAGTGTGGCAACGTTGGCAGGACAAGTCATAGTTACCCATGGTGGTGGTTTTTTCTAGGTACACGCCCAAAACAATAGAGATCGAGCACAAACTGCAGCCTTTTATTCCAGACTTTATTCCAGCAGTTGGAGACATTGACGCGTTCCTTAAGGTAGAGTTGCTTCGGGTTCCTCTGTACCTCCTGCCGCACGAGCCGGGGCATTGCTGCGAGAGGGGCACCCGAGGCCATCCGTCCCTGCAGCAGCGCGCGCCCTTGCCCTGCGCTGTCAGAGATAACGTTCTGGAGACCTGGTACACCAGCCTCGCTTCAGCCACCTCTCAAACAGCACATCCATGATTTGGGGCGAAGGCTGCATTTCCCTTGCCCAACACCTTGTGCTTCTCAGGTAGTGCTGTGCTAACAAGGCCTGTTCAAGAGAGCCCACCTACCCACGCCTTTCAGGGACTGACTTTTAAACCGCCCCAACTTCCCCCTCTTGGGACTCCTGTAGGAAACAGGGTCTCTGTTTATCTGCAGGTTCCCCGTCCTGACGGCAAGCCTGATAACCTTGGCCTGCTGGTCCTGGACGAGCCGTCAACCAAGCAGTCGGATCCCACCGTGCTCTCCCTTTGGCTGACAGAGAGCTCCAAGCAGCACAACATCGCAGTGAGTCGCAGAGAAGGAGGCGGCACTGGCTGCACGCTGGCTGCAGCGAAACCATGGCATTTACCTCTTACTTTTGTCTGTGTGACCGCAGTGCTGCGTCGCAACTGATAACTTGGCCTTAAAAGCAGAAAAAAATAATCTTTTTCTTTAACCTAGAGCTTTAAACTACAATGGATCTAAGCCTTGCTTCAGGCAAGTCTTGGTAGAGACTTTGCGTACATTTCATTCAGATGAAGCTCTGTTTCGGTTATCAATACCTGGTTTTACTCGGTGGTTGGTTTGCCAGCTGCTCTTCTGCCTGCAGAAATCAGTTGGTTTTGTGCAGCTAGGAGAGAGAAAACGCACGGTTAATTGGGAGCGAACACAGGCTTTGCAAAAACGCCCCCAAACACCATAAAGTGCCTCCAGGTTTATATTTCTGTTTTTAGCAGCAGATAAAAGTGAAGAGTTTGGAGAATGCAGAGAAGAACCCCAAAGCCATTGAGAGCTGGATCGAAAGTATCAGCGAACTGCACCGCTGCAAACCTCCCGCCACTGTCCATTACAGCAGGTGAGCCGTGACTCCCACTCTGCTTCCCACGCTCGTACAGCGTGAGCTCAGCCCAGTGGGGGGCTGGCAGCAAAGCCCGGGGGCGCCGAGTAAAACTGTCAAAATATCTCTGCGAATGAGAAGATGTGCTGATTTCCAGGGTAGTGGCACCATGTGTGTGTGCAGGACGCTGGGTTTCACTCTGTGCTCCCTACGTATCTTGACTTCGTCTAACGGCTAGCAGGCAGAACTGGCACCTCAGCGAGCTTCGGCTTGTTGTGCTGAATAGAAGTGCCCATGTTGACCCCCAGCGGAGGCACAGATCTCTCTCAGCCAGTTCGAGCAGAAGTTGTCCCGTTTACAGTGGTCTGGCAGCAGGAAGCCGTTTCGGTTGGGTGTGATCCGAAAGTTTATGTTTGTTTCTTCCCCCTCGCAGGCCAATGCCTGACATTGAGACGCTGATGCAGGAGTGGTCCCCAGAATTTGAGGAGCTCTTAGGAAAGGTATGTCGTGCAAGCAATAAGTAGCTAGCTCTGCATGTGATGTTAGAAACCATCTTCCACGGAAGCTGGGTTCCTGCTCCCTTTTGAGCTCTTTGCCCACAGCCTGGCCCGTTCGGGTTCGTTCCTACTGACCGTTTCTCCCTTGCCAGAAGACGGGGCAGCAGCCGAAGGCCTGAATTCCCAGCTGCTGCCCGGCTGGCCTCTGCGCTCAGCCGGAGATCAGCGCGTGCTCTCGGGCTCGTGCCATAGAGGAGCAGAGCTGACAGCTCCCTCTGTTCCAGGTGGGGCTCCCGACTGCAGAGATGGACTGCGACCTGGCCGAATACATTGACATGATATGCGGTAAGCTGGGGAGCCTGCGCTGAAGATGCAAGCCGGCTGCTGGCCTGGCACTGTCTCCCTTTAATTGAGAGACCTCTAGGTGCAGGCTCAGCCCCGGGTAGTCCAGATCATTCTCCGCTGCCTCCAGTAGGAAGCGGAACTCTGGCACGGCCGGCGCCTGCGGTCTTTGCTGAGCGAAGGCCCCAGTGATCGTGGGCAGTGGGATGCTCAGCCTTTCCTCACAGCCCCCTGCGCAGGGCGGTGCAGCCCACCGGCTCTCACGCACCTCTGCTCTCGCTCGTAGCCGTTCTGGACATCCCCGTGTACAAGAGTCGGATCCAGCCCCTGCACGTCCTCTTCTCCCTCTACTCGGAGTTCAAGAACTCGCAGGTATGCAGCTCCAGCCAGGCACTGCTCACCCAGCTGGAAGCATCACACAGCTGCTCGCCTTACATTTGGCTTTCCTGTGCCGTGGGTGTTTGTGAAGGGCTGGTAGGAGAAAGGGCTCCAAAGAACATTTTCTAAGCTTCTCGTTCCCCTGGTATACCTCCATGTTACACAAGGAACCTCTGCTGTGCTGCAGGGCTGGGCTGCTGTGTTTTTGAGCAGCCCAGCAGAAGCCCACAATGCTTTTCCCACCAAAGCCAGGGCGACTGCTGAGCATGCAGCTCATGTGGAGCAGAAGCGGCTTGCGTTTTCAGACTCCAGTTACGAAAGCTGAATGTTTGTGCTAACGCATTCTTTCCCCCGCAGCATTTCAAGCCCCTGGCTGACGGGAAGAAGGGCCAGAGCCCGCCATCCGACCCTCCTTTGCAAGCGGCAGACGGGGAAGCGTTAAGTTTTACTTGAAGCTTCATCTCCTGGATCGACGTCTGCCACTGGACGTGGAGATCTGACCCAAGCAGCCTGTGAAGCAACGTGCGTCGTTTCAGAAGCCTCCCTGGTTTTCTAGGTACTGCCGAGCTGTTCTGCATTCACAGAGTAGGACTGCACTCATCACATTTATTGCAGAAGCTGCCTAACGGCCCCATTTGTGACTTGTCCCCAAGCAGCTCACCATTATACCAGCTCTTGCCAACGACAGGCTCCCTGTGCCACAGGCGCTGCAGGGCAGAGGCTGCTTGAGCGCAGCCTACAAGTGCTGAAGCAGGTGGGAATAAATTCTGTGCTCAGACACCACACTCAGATCTGCCCAGTGTGTTCCAAGGTCTGATCTGGGGATCTCCGATCTCCTCTCCCCCGTAGTGTTGAGCCCCTTTTTCTATTCTCGAGCCCCTCAGCTGCTGCCAAGGAGAAATAACCAGCGTGGCACAACGCGGACGCTTGAGTTCAGTTTATTGCTGTTGGGATGACTCTCTCCAGCCCCTGCCACGCTGCCCACCTGCCGCAGCCCTGACAGGGGCGGTGAGGACGATGCTGCACGCTGGCGACGAACCTGCTAAAGCAAGGCTGGTGCTGGGCCTCGCCCCGGGAGGAATCGCAGCGCTAGCAGCTTGGCAGAGCAGGGCTGCAAACAGCTTTGATGCATTTTCATTATAATAGTCTATTTGTCAAGTGCACGGGCTACATAAAAACGTGCTTTGGCTAACAGCACAGCTACCGCGACCTGCAGCGTGTAGCTTAACATCTAGCCGGGGGCTGGTCAGCGCTCGCCACCCAGGACAGCCTCCCCAGCACCCTCGGCTGTGCCTCTCCAGAGGCTGGTGTGTACCTGGTGCCAGGCACTGCGTCGCCTCTCACAGCCAGATCTCATCGCTGCTCGCGCTCGGCACTTTGTAGATGCGCCCAGACAGCGGGAGCTGGACAAAACCTGCAGGACAAAGACAGCTCATTGCTATCACCTTTTGCAGTGGCCACAGAGGTCGGCATCCCCTCGCCCACCTGTGCCAACTCACCGAGCTTGCTGAGGACCAGGGAGTTCTCCAGCCCCGGCAGGGAGTTCTCCTCTCCCCTGCCACCGGCTCCCACGTCCTTGGGGGAAGCTGTAGGGGAGGAAAGGGGTGACACTGGGAATATCTGGCCCCCACCTAGACAGGACCTGTGGCCCCCCGTGGCCCCCTGCCCCAGCACCGCAGGGTCTCACCTCTGGCTTCCTGCACAAAGTCACCAAAGCGCAGGTCGGGGGGCAGGGACCGGGTCTGGCGGGGCAGATGCGCCCC
>NW_009647217.1:936072-937084 GCF_000708025.1 Charadrius vociferus | reverse complement strand
CCTCCCCCCCGCCCGCCCCGGCTGGCCCCCGCCGGCACGCCAGGCAGGCGACACAGGAGCCCAGGCTGAGCAGGGCACCCAGGGCCAGGGCTGCTCCGACGGCAACACCCAGGAGGGGCAGCTCCACGCGGGCGTCCAGCAGACCTGCATGGGCAGCAGGGCCCCCTCAGCACCCCTCCGCAGGGCCGCTGCTCCGCACCCACCCCCCAACACCTACCTGGGGGCAGGAGGGAAGCGGTGGTGACGCCCACGCTGTTGGCAGCGCTGACGGAGAAGTTGCTGGCCGCTGCCAAGGTGGATGCGCAGTGAATGGTTGGCCAGCCCCGGGTAGCGCGTGGCACGCAGGAGGAGGATCTCGGAGGCGTTGGCCATCACGTGCCCATCCTGGTCCACCCAGGTGATGCTGGCAGGAGGGTTGGCTCGCACCAGCACGAAGAGCAGCAGGAGGAGCCCAGTGCCCTCGACCTGCTGGTAGCGGGCATCTGCCCACAGGATCTCTGGCTTATCTGGGCAACAAACACAGACAGTGAGACAAGCAGGAGGGATAGGGCGCAGCCCAGACGGGGCAGCACAGCTAGGAGCAGGATTTGTCTCGCCAGGAGGGCTTGTCAGCCGCGTTTACACAGGACTGATGAGACACTGCCGTGCCGCGGCTGCGATGGATGCAGGTCACAGACAGCAGCCCTACACGCCCTCCCCGCACCTCCGGCCGGTGCCGCGGACCTTACACTGCACATCGAGGAGGACGGAGGCATTGTAGGTCTCCCCGGAGGCTGGGTCGGTCAGGGAGCAGTTGAGCTGGCGGTTGGCACGCCGGGCGGTGAGGGTGAGGGTGCTGGCAGTGTCTGCAGCCGAACAGTTCGCCTCCTGCTTCTGGCCATCCAGGTACCACGTCAGCGCGGTGCCGGGGGCTGGCTGGGGGGCCCGGCAGGTGAAGGCACGGCTCTCCTCCTCCAGCAGCGTGCACACCGCCAGCTGCTGCCCGTTGATGGTGGGGCCCGGCTCCCCCAGC
>NW_009647217.1:935198-935559 GCF_000708025.1 Charadrius vociferus | reverse complement strand
CCCAGCCGGCGCAGGGAGAGACATCCCCGTGCACCCCACCACCTCCCCTCTTCAATGGGGGGGCTCAGCCCCCTGCTTAGCCCAGCCTGGTGCCCATGGGGCTGCACAGAGCAGGGACCACACCGCAACTGCCCGCAACGCCGCACGCAGAGCCCGAGTGCCAGGGACAGAGGGAAGTTTATTGGGGGTGGCGTGGAGCCGAGCCAAAGCTACGGCGCTTTGGTACTTCCCGTCCCCGGCCAACGGCCAGGAGGAGGAACAGAGTCCTCCTCCGGCGGCCAGGACGTGCCCACCTGGGCCCAGGAGCGCGGCTCTGCCTGGCCTGCGCGCTGCCTTGCCCATCTCACTGGCTGCTGGCATC
>NW_009647217.1:932776-934709 GCF_000708025.1 Charadrius vociferus | reverse complement strand
GGCGCAGCGCCTGGGCCCGGTTGTTGTAGCCTGAGGCGCGCTCGGGCAGCAGGCGGATGGCCTCCCCGAACCTCTCCAGGGCTGTGTTCACGTCTCCCGACTCGGCGGCAGAAACCCCCTGCAGCTCCAGGTCCCGCGCCTGCTCCAGCAGCTCTGGCGCGAAGGTGGCCCCTGTGGTGGCGCAGAGGGGAGCCCTTGGCCAGGGAAGTGGCCAGCACCAGGACACCCCGGGGGGAGCAGCGGCACCTCACCTTCCTCCTGGGCGTCCTCCTCCTCCTCCTCGTCCAGCCCCGGGATATCCCCAAAAGGGGTGCTGGGGTTGAAGATGGTCTGCAGGACGGCCCTGTCGTTGGCTGTGGCCATGGTGCCCTGTGCGCCCAGAGCCCCTCGGCCCGGCTGCAGGGCGCAGGCGGGCGGCCCCCGCCCGGTTAATGTTCACACCGCCGGCACCGCTTCACCCGTCCACATCCTATCCCAGCCCGGTGCTGGGCCCCACCGCCCGCAGGCAGCGACCCAGCTGGAAAAGCCACGGCTCCCCAAGGTGACCCGTGCACACCGGCCGCAGCGAGCCCAGCACCTCCCCACCGAACCCCCACCACAGTGGCGCCAGCTGGGGGCTGCCAGCCCCCCGGGCGTTTGCAGGAGGAGAAGCGGAGACCCGGGAAAAGCAGGTCTCAACCCTCGAGAAGAAATCCAGAGCAACCCTCTGCAGCAATAAACTTGACATGTTTATTAATTAAACTATCACTTAAATAAAAAAAAGTGCATAGAAAATAAACATGTTTAAAAACTCCTTTGTTTTTTTTTTGTTTTTTTACAACTATGTACACTTTTTTATTTTTACATTCAGTCTTTTGCAGAGCTTTCAGCATTTTTTTAAACTATTAAAGTATTTCCTTCTTCCCTGTGACAGGGAGTTAACACTGATGTACTTTAGACACGTTTCCTCTTTTTTTTTAAAAAAAAATTAACAAACAACCAGAAGCTTGGAAGAACACAAGAAAAAAAAGAAGAGATTTGTTATACATGATAAGTTGTCAAGAAATGTATTTCTAGAACATAACCTCGCCTTTGCAGAGCTTTTTTTTTTTGCTTTTTTTTTTTTTTTTTGAAACAATTATTCACCTACCTGTATTTACTAAAGAGACTGTTAAGTTCAATAAAAGAAACACCACAAGTATAGTTCTCGGTTGATAGACAAAGCTACTGTACCTCGATAAAAAGAGACCAGGAAAGCAGAGAGCACGCGTTGTCCCCAGCTGCAGGGGGTGCCCCGACATTCAGAACCAGAACGAGAGGACGGGGAGGGAGGAGCGGAGCTGCAGGAGGTGTACGAGGTGTACGAGTACTGACTGGGCACACGGAGGGCCGGGAAAGGGCCGGCCGCCCGCTCCCGGCGCCCACAGCTGCGCCCGGTGGGAAGGCGCGGCGCGGCTTTCCCGGCCCTCGATAGCGACTGTAACACAATCCTTATCTATAGTGTTAAAGAGAGTTAAAAGCCATGGACCGATACTGAACTAGGCTTCATTACACGGTGCATTACTATATTAGTTCCTATATATATCGTATTTATAGTTATAAAAAAACCTCGCGAGTGTTGAGGGTGGACCAGTAGCGTGGGTTCGAATGGCATGATTCTGCACAAAGACCGTCTCACTGAAGAACCTGGTATTGCTTCGAAATGAAAGGAAACCGGAAAGAAAAGATACCCAGCCCTTTGCAATGACCCGCTTTTCCTTGGAAAAAAAACCACGTTGGTTTGTACAAAGAAAAATAAACGCCCTAAGGTTCCTTTTTTTTTTTTTTTTTTTCAGTATTTCCAGATGCCGTGATCTGCGTCAGTCCTTATAAAATATACATTCATCCAGGGGGAAGCTGTGCGGCGCGCGCCGCTGGCCCGGGCAGGATGGGGGCGTGGGGCAGGTGGTCAGCG
>NW_009647217.1:926386-928011 GCF_000708025.1 Charadrius vociferus | reverse complement strand
CCACACTCATCTGCCTTCCGGAGAGGCTGCGGGACGAGGTGCCTGCCCCGCAGCACCCCCCGGCAGGAGAGGTACCGAAGGGCCCGTCCCTCCGGCTTTAGGCTTTAGCTCGCTTTTCCTTTTCAGAGCCAGGCAGAATCCCGCCTGCCGCCCGGAGGCACGGACAGTCCTTCAGGCAGAGCCACGCTCCTCCCAAGCCGGGCGGCTCTCCCTCCTGCCCCCAGCTTGACGGGCAAATGAAGTGTAAGGTCCAGCCAAACCTCCCGGAAAGAGTTACTGAAGTCAAAAAGGCAGAACAAGAGTAAAAAATAAAAATAAAGTGTACCCCCTCTCTGGCAAAAGGATCAGACTGTGTCCAGCCAGGTATTTCCTATAACCGTCCTATGAAAATAAAAAAATCATTAAAAAGAGATTCTCTTAAATTAGGATAATACTACTGTTTAAAAAGCCTCGTCATAAGTGCTTTCCCCTATGAAGTGCTTCTCATAGAAAAATATACAAAATATATTTACATTTATAAAACCTTAAATACTAAACTGTAAACAGAACAGAGTAAAATCCAATGTCGCCATTTGCTAGGCTTGGGGCTTGCCACTTCTTTCTCTGCGGTTTTGTTTTGGAGGCGCGGAGCGGGCCCGGCCGGGAGGAGGCCTTACTCGACTTTCCCCGGGACACCAGGGCCTTTTGCTGTGCTTCAGACCGCCTCAGTTCCTGGGCTGCGGCAGCTGCAACCGCGCCACGCGCCAGTGCAGCTCCTGCGCCTTTCCGGCCGCGCACGGCGCAGGAGGGCGGTAGTGTTTGGCCTTGCCCCTGCAGAGAACTGACGCTCCGTTTCGGTGCCTCTTCTCGCACCTCTCGGGGGAGAGGAGGTGACCGTGCCCAGACCACAGCGCACCACCTTCCTACCTCCTGCTCCGCGGCCGTCCCCGCAG
This sequence comes from Charadrius vociferus, assembly GCF_000708025.1. Lineage (NCBI taxonomy): Eukaryota > Metazoa > Chordata > Aves > Charadriiformes > Charadriidae > Charadrius > Charadrius vociferus. The sequence continues at coordinate 927,079 of NW_009647217.1, read as the reverse complement.
CCACTGCTCCCTCCCCGTCCCTCGCACCGGCTCCGTGGCGGCAGAGCCCACTGGCTGGATGCAGCGCCTTCGGCTCCCGGGGCAGAGGAAGCCTTCGGAGCAGGAGCGGGGAAAGCACCGCTTCCCTCCTCAATGCCAGAGGGGGATGGCACTGCCGAAAGGGGGCCTCTGCTCCCCAAGACGCACAGCGCCCCAACTGCTGGCACAAGCCCTCCCTCTGCCAAAGAACGCCAGGAACGCCCCTGCGCAGAGGCAGGCATTTCGGAACAAAGCGCCGGCCAAACCCTCCTCAGTCTACCGCTCTGCTCCACTCCGCCCCGTTCGGCCTTCCGAGACGAGACCAGCCAAGGCAGACCCTGGCAACGCACGGGCCGCCGCGCCGGGCCACGCGCCAGCCGGCTCCTAAATAGTGTTTTGCAGATGCCCAGCATGAGGAACCGCAGCCCAGTGCACAGCCCGGGGGCGCAGACTGTGCCCCCAGGAGGGAAGCTCACTCCAACACCGTGCTACCGAACTTGAGACGCAGCCCTCCAGCGAGGAGGAGGAGGAGGAGGAGGAGGAGGAGGAGGAGAACTCCCCCTTCAGCACTGAGCCAAGAGACAGGCAGGGACAGAGGGACAGGACCTGCGACCGCTGCCCCACGCGTGGGCCTGGGCTGAGCTCCCCTCCCCTCCCCTCCCCCCCCCCCCGCCG
>NW_009647217.1:922771-926288 GCF_000708025.1 Charadrius vociferus | reverse complement strand
CGGGCCGGGGGGACCCACCCGAGGCTTTGGTTCGCCCCGGGCCCTTCAGGGCTCACCCGCAGCTTGCCGCAAGTTCTAGTTTAAAAACTTCCTGCACTTCTTGGCGCCGCAGTTACAGGGCAGTTTGTTGCTGGCGTCTTCAATGGGGAACTTGTAGTCGTACGTGAGCTCTTCCCCGCGGTAGATTTTGCGCATGGCGAAGATGACAATGTGTTTCTGGCCATCGATGTTGATGACCCGGGAGTAGCAGTTGGGCTCGCAGGAGTGGTTGATGAAGCGGGCCGCGTTCCCGTGCATGGTGGCATCCACCACTTCAGAGTCGTCAATGCGGAACATGTAGCAACCGATGCCCTACGCACGGAGGACAGAGAGAGGGTCAGCGCAGGGCACTGAAGACAGAGCCGCTCTCACCGACAACCTCCCTCATTACAGCAGCCAGCTGTTGAGCCTTTAAGAGCATCTGCCACCTCCCTTCACTTCGCCTCATAAGCTCGTTTTCACCCCGTGCCCTCTGGATCTGCCACCCTAAGAGCGGACCGAGGCCCCTCCCAGCCCCCAGCAGAACATACGGAGTGCTTCCAGCGCTCCAGCAAGGACGGAAACGTCCCGGGAAGTCTGTCATCCCGATTCATCATGTGCCAAACGCGGTTTTCACATGGCCTAAGCCTGTCCTACCTTCACGGCCACCTTACAGTTCTCCCAAACTCGTTAAGAACTTCTACAAAAGCCCATAACTCACCTTACTGTCGTAGTATTTCTCTCGTTTGTCAGTGAGGATGGAGCGAATGACATTGCCTGAATATTCGATCACCATCTCACCTGCATCGATGTTCCTTTTGCAGAACAGACCCCGGCCATGGATGGGAGACCTAAAAAAGCAACGAGGTAAGCGAGTATTTCAAACGGTACGAGCACAACTCGGAACACGGGCTTGCTGACACTGCAGAAAGCCGCCTACTTCATCACGAGGAGCACTGTGCCGTCGTTCCTCCTCCCTATCGTAACGCTAACAAGAACAATACTACGTTTCTCCTGCCCGCTCCTGTGCACGTGCCCTAGCTATCACCAAGGCAGCGAGGCCCAAGCAGTTGGCGCTGAGGGTGACTTCTGACACATGTAACTTGGGTGGGGAGAAGGAGGAGGGAAGAAACCCAAACCTGCTTCTTGCCCTCAATTTTGCAGGCTGACTTCATAGACGGTTTCCAGTTTTCACCTTCCTCTGTCCCAGAGGCAGAGGTCCCGGAAGAAAACCGTACCTGTAGACACCAACTGCCTCCTTGGAGGTCTTCTTCAAGTGTCGGAAGCGCATGGGCATCGGCAGATCCATACTAGTCGCCCTCCTAGAACAAAGAGACGCTGCTAAGCGCTGCCCTTTATTTGAGGGTCTGTGCCACGTTTTACCGGGGATACTCTCCGAGACAGAGCAATCGAGACACTGCGACACACTGCAGCCCACTGAGAACGCGATCAAAATTACGGCAGTGGTTTTATGTAGTATATCTAAAAGATAATTTCCTCTCCCTTCTGCCCAAATTCTCAGTGTTTTACATTAGCAAGGAAAAGAAACCTTCCAAAGGAGCCTGGCTGGCCCGGTGGTCACTTCGGCTGTCAGGGCTCCTGCTGTTGCAGGAGTCTCCCCCGTGTTTGCGGCACCTGGCAGCTCTCCAGTTTTAAACCCCGCCTCAAAGAACACAGCGCATACCCAACCCCGGTTAGCTCGTTTTAACACCACAGCATTACTTTTCCCTTTGAACCCTTATACCCTGCCGCATACCGGGCTGATTTCAGCTGTACTTCTTCCTCTTCCTCGTCGTTTGGGTTGTATTCTGGTGGCTGTCGGTGTTTAGAAGCCAAGAAATTAAACATATCGAACGCAGACTTCCTGCGATTTAAAGAGACAGAAGGAAGTTTGTTCTACTGACTGAAAATAAACCCGTGGTTGCCACAACGGTTCCACGTTTACTGCGCTACACCTTCTCCAGCCTGTCCCCTCTTTGCTAAGCCGTCAGGGCAGCAGGGCAAGGGACAACCGCTTCCGAGAGCCGTCAGTAAAAGCCCCGGCCACGAAAGCTTTGTTAAAGAAAGCAACACTCAAAACAAAGCGGCACAGAAAAACGCGCAGGCTCAGAAGATGCAACATAACTGATTCACACGCGGAGGCTGCTGACATTTCTTTTTAAGCGAGCGCGTTACTGCCGTAGAGATTTGCTGCTTATGCCCTGCCACGGAGCCAGTCAATCCAGCGACTGGGCCGTTAACCTTAACGACGACAAAGCTCACACTTGCCTCAGATGGACTTCAGCCCGAGCAGAGCCGTGCGGGTTCAGAGGTGGTTCGTTGGCCTCCTCCGGCTTATGAAACCTGAACTTGTAGTTGTGGCAGTGCTTTGCTCCGTACAGTTGCTCGATCAGGAACACAACAGTGTCGTGGATAATCCCCAGCATCCTCAGACCATTCACACCTGGAACGAGAGAGAGAGCACAACAAAAAACCCAGCTGACAAGGCAGACTCGGAGTGGGAGGATGCAGCAGCTCGTTAAATGCAACTTGTGCGCCAGCCTGCAATTTTCACAGCAGCCCATATGAGCTAGTGCGTTCCACAAATGAATTGTCCATCACGTGCTCGGGAAGGAAGTACCCTCCATAAAGCGGCCACCAGCTGAACCGAAACTCGCTCACAGAGAGATGCGTTTGCTCTCCCGTGTTCCCGCTGGCACTGGGCATTACCTGCAAAAGAGAGCTGCTTCAGGCGGGCGTTGGAACGGGCTTCTTGAACTTTGTCGGTCAGCGACTTCCAGGCATCTGCAGTCCCGCAAACAGAAGACAGACAGTGAGAGAGCATCCGAGCGCTGAGGACCGCCAAAGCAGGGCCCTGCTGCGCCTCTTGTTTCGCTGTATCTTAGCCGGTTTCCAGTGCAGCAACGTACCATCGGTGTGCAGTACGCCGTTTTCCAACAAATGCTCACATTTAAATAAGCTAATGGGACAATGTGAAGTTTCCATCCCTTTCCTGGGCCATGAATTAAGATCCTCAGATCCAATTGCTTCCTTCCCCTCCAAACTTCACTTTGGCACGAAGGGAAGGAAGCGTCGTCAGCAACTGGGCTGGATGGAGGAGAAGTCTAGACACCCTGCTGCCTGAGCCACACTGACTATTTCTTGGCAAAACATGGTTCAACACCACTGGGCAACTGATACAGCAAAATGGGACAGGGATTAAAAAAAACCCCAACCACCACACTTTTTCAATATAATCCAGACTCTGCCGGGAACTAAGATTGCTCTAGGGCTGTAAGTCAAGAGGCTTTCTTTTTTTTTTTTTTCCAAATCTATTAAAAAAGCAAGTAACGGATCCTCAGAAGTCATGATTTTACTTCTAGCAAGGAAAGCTAAAACCAGTAAAACCAACACGCAGGGTTCTCACCTTCAATGCTTTCTGCGCAGATTTGAAAACCGTCATCACTAGAGATCTCAAAAACCAAACCTTTCTTTGGTTTCTTCTCGCCCAGACACTCTT
>NW_009647217.1:899384-922743 GCF_000708025.1 Charadrius vociferus | reverse complement strand
GGTGGGAGCTGAAAGTGCTCTCCTCTTCCTCAAGAGCTTTGGAGCCTAGAAAAGACAGAAGCCAGCATGAAGACGGAAAGTGGGTAGAACGATGTTTTTCCCACCGGTTGTTCCACCACTGACAATGACTTACTGACGTGCCTTTTGACCGGTAATCTGTCCAAGAAAAGAATCTAGACAGCGTTGTAGTAACATCTCAAGTGCTGAAATTTCCACAAGCTAAAAATCGACATAACTATCTGTCCAATACCTATTAACAGCGAACAAACCTTTCCTCCCCTCAGAGCAAGAATAACATGATTATTAGCTCCGAGATTTTTCCCGAGAGAACGAGACACAAAAAACCCCAAACTTCAAGGTACCGACTTCCCGGTCCTGAGGAATCCCAAGACTCGGCGCTTTTGAGGAGGGGACATACCTGCGTTTTCCTGCTCGTTTGTCGAGTTCTGTGCTGGCTGAGATTCTGGGAGGACTGCCGTTTGCCTTAGGAGGGAAGGAAATGACCGTGAGGAAAACTGTTTAACGACCTACCTCATGTCCTCACCAGCCCCGAACACTCACCCACACAAGCTGTGAACGAGACAGAGGTACAAGACCCTTTTTCCAGATCGGATGGTCTACCGTCAGTTCAACGGGAAACAATACTTGGCAGCATTTATTTCTGAGGCATCTACCGGCCTGTGGGCAGCAGTCGCCTTTCACCCAGGCTGTGGCCCGCTCTTTGTATTAGCCCTGCACAGCACTACGGCGCACACGAATATACGATCAGCAAGACTCGATGAGGAGTCTCGTTCTCAGCAAGCAGCGAGCTTCCCACAACTATGAGCAACTTCATTTAAAGAACGGCTCCACACTGCAACCAAATGTGACCGTTCATTCCAGACTCAACGCTCCCAAGATATCCGAACTAGCAAAGAAAGCCTTCTCGCATTCTCTGTATAAGCGCCCTTAAGCTGAAGCGAGCGGAATCTCGTGGCAAGGTCTGCGTAATGCTTACCCTGCAGACTGGCCACATTCTCTCTGTGGTGGCTGATCCACGCTTGCTGCATCCTGCGTGTCCACCTTCACAGCAGGAGCCCTGGAACAGAAAGATTCAGGGACATTCAAAACACCTGCCCACGCCAGCTGTGCCACCAAGGAGGCTGCACAGCCGTCCCAGGCCCAGAGGCAGCTGCCACGAGCGACACAGCAGCTCAGCAGAGCTACGGAAGCGGGAGCAACTGCTCTTAAGATAGGAGGAACCAGATCACGCTTCCAGCATCGCCTCAGAATCAAGAGCTGCGCTTCAAGAGGAAGGAGGAGCATGAATCCCGCTGCAAGAGAAACATGCCTAAGCAGCCGGAAGCAACGAGCCGAGGAGCCACGAGGTGTGTGGCGGAATACGGGAACAGCTACAGAAAACACTTACGGACTAAAACAACTTGGCAAGTGCCAGAAACATAAAAAAGCTATTGCAAAAGCTTAAGCTGTCTAAAGACCTACAGCTCTTACTCTCTCTACAGACCCATGTTTCAAAGAGGCAATTCAAACGGCGTTTTAATTTCAGGTCTGGAAAGTAATCCTCTACCGTGAGAGACAAGCGCACGCTCTGCCGCTCCGACACAGCAGAGAGCGAGATTCCCGCCATTCTCCCAGTTCCTCCCCAGTCCCTCTTGCTGGTGGGGCACCCTGCCCTTCAGAGTGCCCTTTTCTCCACTGCTCTCTCTAAAACACTCCAATTTTCCAGAGCTGTCAACGATGAGTAAAGTCCTCGTAACCCTGATCCCCAAAGCCTTAGGTTTTTCATCCTTCCTCTTCCAGGGGTAAAAGTTCTACTAACTCCTTTAGAGAGACTTGCCTTCTGTTGCCAGCTGGGCTTTTTACCCCAGAAATTATCATTCAAAAGGAAAACCTGCTGTAAGGCTAGCCCGCGATTCTTTCTTAAATTGTTACAGAACCCCAGGGATGAGCAAAACCAAGCTCTCCTCTTACCCTGTAGCTGGGAGCTGGGGTACCGCAGTGGCCCCTCTGTCGGCAACATGTGCTTCAGAGGAACCGGTCCATGCATGAGAAGTTTTGTGCTTCTTCCCGTTCCCTTTGTCTAATGACGGCTGAATGCGTTTGATTTTTGGCTTCATTTTGGTGGGACCCAGCACGGAGCTAGTTGCAGACTGCTGGCCGGAGGATGGGGAGCCCCCAGGAGATGCCGAACTGGCATGCATCACCGACGAGGAAGCCTTGTTTTGCTCGAGTCCGCTATTACTGGGAACGTCAACCAGCTGTGGGAAGCTTGACAACTGTGTCGTTGCCGAAGCTGTGCCAAGGTCCAGCTGGGAGGAAGCAACCCCGGTTTTGCTGGCTAAGAGTTGTGTCATGTGCTGGAGCTGGTAAGAGCCTTCGGGGTCAGCAGACGACGGAGCAACTGTCATGCCCATCGTCTGTGCCGAAGGCAGGACACATATGCTCGACGCAGCCGTCATCGCTGCCGTAGATGGAGTTTGGGATGTTCCCAGTTGCGAGAACATCCCAGAACTTGGTGGCAAAGTCATGTGCTGCTCCTGAAGACCGAGGCTTTGCTGACTCGCTTTGATCAGGAGGTTGCTTATCGAACCCAGGTCCCCTAACAATCCAGGGCTAGTTAACGTTACCGAACTTTGTCCCAAAACGTGACTGGGAACTGACCCACCGGTAGCAGGGGCTGCCGTGGCCTGCATGGACACCACGTTCAGCACCGAGGAACTCGATGCTAGGCCTGATACGGGTCCCGCGGGGAGGTGACTGGCATCCGGTCCGATGACACTGGCAGATGTGCCGACTGCAGTGGTGGTCCCACCCTGCGGGAGCAAAGACGTCTGCTCAAAATACATGACCCCGGACTTGGACCTCTTGATAATGTTGGGGACGGTTCTATGGGATGTTGAATTCGCAATGCTTCCCAAATCCAGCGGGTGGTTGGAAATTTGGGAAGGAGCAAAATTAATTAAGGTCATGTTGGAGACCATATCGGGAGGAGCGATAGCAGAAGGGGTTCCAGAGGGAGCCAGCTTCTTATTCTTCCGTGACTGCAGGCGAGAGATGGGCCGTTTCTTGCCCAGGGCAGCAGCTGGTGTGGAAGCGGTGGTCCCGAGGTCTGTCCTCTGACTAGCTTCAGACACTAAGAGCTGAGGATCAGGGGGTGGCTGCACACCGATCAGAAGGCCTGGCGAAGGACTGCTGATGCTTGGTGGGAAACCGCTCTGAGCGCCTGTTGAGAAGGGATGTATGTGCTGGTGATGGGACATGGGCAGCAGCCCCTTGCTCGTGGGAGGGAATAGCGACTGAGAGGAGGGCAAGCTCGGATTTAATCCCGTGGTCAGCGTGAGCCCGCTGCCCATGGGCCCCAGCACGGACGCGTTGGTCTCCATCACGCTCTGCGCAGAACTCACGGAAGGCGTCAACTGTATCTTCTGAGTAACGCCGTTGGGAAGAGTTTGGAGGACGTAGAGCGGTTGCATGTTTTGATTGACTACCAGAAGCTTTTCTGCGGCTGGCTTGAGGTGGGGCGGCGTGGTCTGCACCGCAGCGTTGGAGATCTGCGAGGGACCGGGACTGTCTGTGGAGCTGGGCACGTACTTCTGGCTCTGGAGGGGAACGGTGGGCGACACCGGCACCTGTATACTCGGCGTCCCGCTGTTTCTCGTTAAATCCTGGTTGCTGCCGTGCCCTTGCTCAACGGGGCCGCAGGGCGGACTGGCTATATGCTCCGCATCCATGTGACCCTGGATGAAGTGATCGGGAGTCATGTGTCCTTCGGGACTCGGGTCTACTCCTGGACTCAGGAGAGCTGTGTCACCTTCCCCCGAGGCAGACTTTTCTGTGACCGTCACTCTCTTTTCCCCAGACTCCGTGGAGGGCAAGGCGAGCATCGACCTCTCTCCCGAGGAGGAGAGCGAAGACTCCGAGATGACGGCGAGCCTGTTGTGATTCTGGCTGGGCACTGTAGGGCTGCGGGTGGTCAGAACAGAGAGATCGGAAGGAAGCTCCAGCGGCAATTCAAACTGCTCCTCTGCTGATATGGAGGAAGAGACGCTGCTGTCCACCGGCTCGGCGGTTGGCAGCTGCTGGGAGAACACCTCAAACAAACCCATATCCTTGCCCCGGTTACTGTCGAGACCTAAACCCTCCCCAAGTGTTAGAAGCTCAGATGATGAGGACTCCGGACTTTCTCCCAACGCCTGCATGGACGGCGTGTTCTTTAGTACAAAGTCCATGATGTCGGAAGGGAGGATGTTCCCACAGTCGTCGCTGTTGTTATTGTCAGAGTCGGATTTCAGAAGTTCTGTGTTAAAAGTGTCCAGTAAGTTCTTGTCCGAAGGCGTGCTCGCGTGAGCCCTGCGGCCCGTTTCCAATGAGCTCAGCTGAGCTTCCAGCGAGTCCTGACCCTGCGCTTTAACCCTGCTCACGGGATGGCAGTTATCAAGCTTTGGGTCGCTTTTGTGGACAGCGGAGCTCTTGGTCACTTGTACTTTCTCCCCGGCTTCTTCAGTCCTGTCCAGTTTCAAGTTCTCTGTTCCGTTTTCTTTACCGCTCCTTTTAGTTACTTGACTGACTTTTCTTGTTGTTGCTGTGACGCTGGTATCGCTTTCAGTTCCGTCATCCACACCGTCTAGCTGCGAGATTTTTGGAAGATCGCACTGCTCCTCCTCCCTGAACAAGTTGTGGGATGCAAGCCTCTCCTCTGTGTTCGAGGAAACCACCGTTCTAGTGAAGTTATAGTAGTATAAGTCATCTTCATCTGACGTGCTCAAGTCATCCGCGCCATCCACTTGTCCTTCCGCAGACCGCTTCCCTCGCTTCTTCCCAGTTGAGTTACTGTAGAAGGGAAGGTCTTCCTCGCCATAAGACCTCACGCCATACAGAGGAGTCAAGCCAAAGAACATGTTGGACCTGGCTCGAGCGCTTCTCCGTGGATACCTCCGCTTGTACGAGCCTTCTTCTTGAGCTTTAGCTCCATCCTGGAGCATCAAGTTGTTATCTTGAACAGGCAAATTTTCATAGGCATTATTTTGAGATTCCTGTGCTGGCGCTTCATTTGGACTTCCCTGGACGACAGGGTTATCTTCCGGGCTTTCCGAAGTCGAGGAGGGCTCGGCCAAAGCAGCCAGTTCCGCTCCTGCAGACTGAGGTTCGGCATCGCTTTCCTGCTGTGCACTTTTAGACTGGTTTTCGCTTTCCATCTTGAGAGGAGTCAGGGTGACTTTAACGGTGCGTTTCCTAGGTGCCTGTGATTCCTTAGAGGCCACTTCGACCTGCGCTGTAGAGCCTTTAGACGGCCCTTGAGAAGGTGGAGACTTCTCGCCAGCTTTTTCAGCAGGGATATTGTTACACAACCTCTGACTCATTTGTTCAGCCATCAAACCCTGATTACCAAATTCTGGTTTCAGGTTTCCTTCGTCGCCGCCTACTGCTTGACTTGACTCTGTAACAGATTTCAGGGAATGCTTCTCTTTAAAACCATCTTTTGCTGACTTTTTCCCCTTCTGACGCCTGTCTCGAGGGGCGGAAACCACCTGCTCGCTCGCTGCCGGAGATCTGCTATTTACTCCAACAGACTTCAAGGTCTTCGCATCCATCTCATCAACTGCGGTCGTTTTCTCTGGCTGTACGGGTTCCACGTGCTGATCTCTCTCTTTCCTTGGGCCTCTCTGATGCAAAGGTGGGAAGGATATCGCTTCTTTGGAAGAAAATGATCCTGAACATTCTTGGAAGGTTCCTGTTTTAACATTCGTTTCTGCGACGGATGAACTGGTTGATTGAGCAGACATTTTGGGGTTTCCTCCAGAAGCAAAACTATGAGCTGGATAATCTGGGTCCTTTGAGGTCAGAGCTTTCATCTTCTCCCCTTTAGAAGGCGCAGCTTTGGCTACCAAATCTGAGCTGCTGGAATGTTTGCCCTCCGTAGACTGAGACGCATCCGGCTGGTAAGTTTTACTTCCACTTGAAGCCACCGTTTTCTGGGAGCCTGAACTGGTAGAGCAACTTTGAACCGGAGCGCTCGTGATACCTGCATTCCCCGATCCCACAAAGCGGTCAGTACTTTTGACGCTGGGTTCCTGTTCTGAAGAGGAACCCGTGGTGGAAACCGAAGACCCGCTGTGCCTGGAGTAAGTGTTCCCGGCTCGCGTAGGGGAAATCATGCGGAGTTTTGATTGCTGCTGTGACAAAGAGGAGGTGCTATGTCTCCTAGAACCGATGCTCTTCAGTCCGGAGGATAGTAAAGGGTCTCCCACTGTCACTATTTCATGGGTCACTGGGGTGGGACTTCCTGAGAAAACAAGGTAAGAAAGACTGTCACGTCATCTGGAACCTTCACGATCCCGACAGACCCGATTCCTCCATATAAACCACAAGAAATTACCAGCCACGTAGACCTTTCAGCCAAACAGCACTAACGTGACGATGATACTTGAGATGGGTATTAAAAATCTGACACCGTCAATCAGCAGTCACCACAGAGAGCTGACAAGTTTGTATCTTGGGGGTCTGTAGCTCAACTTCAGATGTGAATTTTCAACATGAGTTTGAAACAAAACGTGACTCACGCATACAGAAATAGTAGCTGAATTACAATACCAGATTTCCGATTCTCTCTGGAAAAACACCGACTGAGGTGATTAAGTCCCTAACTCACATTACAGCTCTTCTGCATGACTGCTGTTTTATCGCCCAAACGTTGCTTTCTCCATCCCAGGGAAATTTTTGTTTCTGGACAGGCCATCTCTACGGCGTATTTTCAGAACTTTCCTCCCCTCAAACCTATTGCCATTTCACTATTTCCTCTATAAACAGAAATCTAAGCACCACATTCTGAATGAAGCCAGAAAAGACACAAACCAACCCAAACACATTTCCAAAACAAACAACCCACCCCCCAAAATCAAAGTCAACAGCCCTTGAAATACCTGCAGAGGGCAAGGGCCTAGAGCCAGGAGACCTCTGTGTGGATGGGTAACTCGGCGTCCTGATCCTGGGACCCTTGGGGACTGCTGGGTAGTAACAGGAACTAGAGGTCTGAGAATGTAAGGGACGGTCTGGTGACGGCGGGTTTACAATTTCAGGTGTATTTCGGCTGTCTTTAGGTAGACTTTCTGCTGTTGCATAAAAGAGAAACAACAGTCTAAGCCATCACTGAACGCTAAGAGCTATGACCTGATGAAGTGTATATCGCTACCAGGGTTCACTTGGGGAATCGAGGTATCTGTTAAATAAACACAAAATCAAAGATTCCTGCTTCTTTGCCATCAGCTAATGACTGGTTTCTTCTCCTAAGCACATCTTCAAACACTTGCGGCAATACAGTAACCCTCAGTCTAAACACAAAATTCCATTACAAGTTAATAGAGTTTAAGATTCTATGTTGACAATGACAATTACTAGAAATGTTTCAAAGATCTTCTGCAAATGTTTTAAAGATCTTTGGCAGCCTTACCTTCTGGGAACTGAAAAGGATAGGGTTGAGTTCTTTTTTTTTTTTTTTTTTTTTTTTAAACTCACCTATGGATACAGAGAAAGCAATTTGGAAAGAGAGGCAGGGCAATACTACTGTTCAGCATGGTATTTAACAGCCAACACTGGCACCTGAAGTACAACTGGAAGTTCTAGATCCCTAGAAACATCTCAGGTCTGTAGACTAGAAAGCATTGCTACAGTAGTTTTTGTTTGGCTCGAGTTTTCAAAGTTACCGGTACTCTCAGGAGCTTAGCTCTTCCCCGCCCCACAGTCTTTAGATGCTGTAACATAATTCGGAAGCCCGAAGTGGATTCTAGTCCAAATCAGTTTAATAGACACAGCCCCCAGCCACTCCCTGGCTTTCTGGTAAGGATACGCGACAGCAAAAAGATGTAGAGAATATACTTTGAGAAAGTCCTTGGAAGATTACCTGTGAGGGGAACCGGGCTGTGGGCAATGGTTCTGTTATCGTCGTGCTCCACAGTGCTGTTGATGTCGGGTTCTATGACCGGAGGTCGGCACTCCATGATCTTGCAGGTATACACGCAGCGCTTCCTGGCATCTGTTGTGCTCCAGTACACCCTGGAGCACCTGGAAGAGAATTCAAACATAAGACATGGTACTCAACGGTCAAGTAAACCTCAGCACTCCTATTTCAAATTTTCAGTTTCTCAACGTTACATGGGCCAAAGACTTCCTGGCACAACATGCCGCACACCCAGCTTAGTCACTGGATTCCCAAACAGCGTATGACAGCCACAGTCCATTTCTACATATGTTACTTCAAGCGCTGGTTTGGCATCGAATACGCTAAAAGACATCTAATCATTAAACAGTTTATACGCACTGATAGCCGATGGGAAACAACTTATCCTCACAGTCCGAGAGGTCATTCAGAATTCCTAAACAGTCTATTGTCATTGAACCTGAGGAGAAAGAGGAACAGAAGAGTTCTGTGAACCAGATTCCAGCACCAAGGGTGGATGACGTGTCCAGAGACCAGATCTTACCAATCATCATGTGGATGTTCTCTGGTTCCAAGCCACTAAGGAATTTTCTTCTCAGACTGATCCCTTCAAAGTCCACAAAAACTCTCCTAAGCACTTCAAACCCATTCTCAGGCACCACCTGGAACACAAATCCACAAAACTACCTGTTAATTTTAAAGGAACTACCATGTGTACGCTCCACAGCCTGTCTACCTCGATCCTCACTTTGCTCTTTTTTTTTTTTTTGGACTGCCACATGGCCCCCCTTGCCAAACCTCAACGGGCCAGTAGTTTCGTTGACTTCTTTTTACCAGCACTGTGGTCTGGCCCTCACTAGTAAGGAACACACTCAACATTAATGACTAAGAGGCACTCATAGGTCCAGGCTAACCCCACCGCAGACACGGCAGGCTGTGAAAGAAGGATCTCACCTCTCCTTTGATCAAGTCACGATGCCTCTGGCAGTAAACTTTCTTATCGTCCAGAAAGACACAGTTCTTGGCTCGTGAGCACATGAAATGATAGTTACTTGTACAGGAAGTGAGGCAGCAGCCCACTGTGGCGCCTGACTTCTGGCAGAACTCGCACCTCTACAACAGAAAAAAAAAAAAGTTAAAAATTAACCCCTTCTAAAACCAGGCTACCCTTAATGTTGTCAGGTGTTTTTTTGGGCACAGACGGAAGTTCAGAGTAACGCCTGACCTCCCACTTCACTGCTGCAGCGTTTCGCTACCCTGACTCACGTGCGCAAGGGAGACAGGGCGGAGGAGGCGAGAGGAGAAGGATTCCTCACACAGAACAACAACTGCGTTTGCAGACCGGTTCCTCCAGGCCTCAGACTGCCTTGCTCGTACTCCCTACCCAAGCCACATGTCTGCAAGCTTCACCGATGCGTATGTCAGCTATTTCCCCTGCACTGAGTGTTCCCCATGCGGGCGGCTTACTACTGGCTAAGGGCAGCCCTATTCCACTGCTGCTGCTCTTTTAAGACATGTTTAGGACCAAACAGTGCCGTATTAAAACAAAACTTGGACAAAGTCATTTCTAGCCATGCTTCCATTCTCATTTCATTTTTCTGGCAAGTAAGCAACCCCCGATTCACAACAGGAAGATTATTTCATTTTCTAAGACTGCTTGGGAGCTCAGGAAGAAGCCACCACCATCGTTCTTTTTGCGGTATTTAACAGAGTAGCTATGGACAAGCTAGATGGCAAGATCCTTCATCTATACTCAAACGTGAAAATGCTCCTTGATCAACACCTTGAATCGGACAGTACTTGCTTTCAATTCTTATTTCTTTTATACGTATATGAAATTTAACCTGGGTCACGATACCAGGTACAGGCTTGCTCTCTCTCCTTCGAGTTCCTCTACTGTCACCAGCTCAGACTGCAACAGAAGACCTGCTAAGTCCCTGTGCTACAGAGACAGGCGTTGGGCTTTAACGCAGCACTTGGCCGTGCTTTACATATTCCGTATCATTTTTGAAAACGGGCTGTGACTACAGATATGGCATCAACTGGTTAAGGTATAGTGCTGGCAACTGAAGACCTGCTGAGAAAATCATTGCTCCAATTCTCCCGTTATGACTTCCTTTTGGTCTCCACAGTATTTCTGAACTGAGCAAGGATAAAATAAATATTCAAATATCTTCTGTCTGTTCTATTATATACAGTGAAGAAAAAAAAAAAAAAGCAAGGAGGGGAGAGAGCAGAAAAACCACACCCAAGGCATCTTTTAGCCGGGTTGCTATCTTCGTTCTGTGCAAATCCGTGTGAAGTTTAACAATGTGTTCTGTACTTATACTCACCAGCTGCTTCCCCCTGATCACAGCCATGTGCACGTTTTTCAGGGAACCATCATCATCCTCAAACACTTCTGCTGACCACAAAGCACAGTTCACATGTGTCCACTCATTCTGGCCAATATAGAGTAGACGCCCAGCATCCTAAAGAAAAGAAGGAAACCTTTTTTTCCAGCGTTCCACCAGCCACCGCGACCCACAGTAAGCACCCAGGCTGCCCCCGGCACCAACTCTACAGTACCGCTGAACTCAGCTCCCCTCGAAATGGGCGTGTGGCCAAATACTCACATTGGCACTGTCATCGCCGTATTTGAGGCACAATGCGCACTGCCTGTTGTCTTCTACATCCGGAGGCGGGTTAAGCTCAGGACTATCCTCTCTGCTTCTGTCAGAGCCTTACAGGAAAAAGAGAGAACGCGGTTTAGTCTTGGAGGCCAGGGAGGCAAAAACTCATCTGGACAGGCTGTCGGGAAGCGACCAGGGTAGAAGGGGAAAACAGCAGCCTGGAGTTTCGACAGCCGCTTGCAAAGCAAGAAGAACGCACCAGTCTCTGCGCAGACCCTGCTCTGGGGGAAAAGGGCAGGTGCAAATCTAGTTGTGGGCCCAAGCTCAGCTCAGAAACATCTCGTGTG
Organism: Charadrius vociferus; assembly: GCF_000708025.1. Classification (NCBI taxonomy): domain Eukaryota; kingdom Metazoa; phylum Chordata; class Aves; order Charadriiformes; family Charadriidae; genus Charadrius; species Charadrius vociferus. The sequence goes on along the minus strand of NW_009647217.1, from coordinate 911,851 downwards.
TAACAGCCTCTGAATGATTTCAGGCCACAGAGGTCTCCAAAGTGCTTCAACTGCATACAGAACCAAACCAGCGCTCTCTACCAACCCTGCTGCAAGTGATTTTCTTACTGGAGATAGGTGGCGTAGGAGGGTGCAGAGGAGTTGGTGAATCCGGCTCGCCAGGCCCTTTGGGTTTTGGAGCTGGAATGATTTTCTTCATCAGAGGGGGCTGCTCGGTGCGGTTGTTCTCTTCACGCTCCTGCCACTGAGCATAATTATGGTCAAGCGAAGGGGGCAGCACTGCATTCGGCAACATACCACTGCTGAAACGCAACAAGGAGTGGGCTGTCAGACCTGGCTACGCCAGAAGGCCACGTGCTCTGTCTGCAAGCACTATTGACATTTCACACACAACAACTCAATTAATCAATTACAGTCCACACTCGCTCTCGGCAAAGGCTATGACCGGGCACTTACACTGTACGGTTTGTGATGCGGCTGTCTGTTTCTTGCGAGGGTAACAGATGCAGAAGGAGGGTCACACCAAATGGGGATGAGGAGGGGAAGGAAGGACAGGACTGACAAGTCAACACACTATACACCCAGGTCTAAAGAATGGTTTTGGCTTCTCTGCTTTAGAACAAGGAAGCATACACAAAACCTGGGAATGGGATTACTGTTTAACTTCTTAAAAAAAAAAAAAAAAAAAAAAAAAAAAGGAAAAGAAACCCAGAAAACCCAACCCCGCTAACAGGCTTCTCTTGATACTTTTTGCTGGGACAGCTGGCAAACCGCAGGGTGTCACAGTCAGACAGAGAACAATTACTTACTTGCTTGTTACTTTATTTGGCTCCCAGAATCTGGACTTTTTTACACTGAACCATGGAAAAACACGCTCCATTTGCTGAAGGAAAACAACACTCCATTAGAAATGTTATACAACAGACCTCAAAATTCAAAGCCATTCGGCCAAGGTCTACTGTAAATGCACAACTAATAAGGCTTCATTAACATTAGCAACTCTGACAACGTATTTCTTATTCCTGGAAATACCCAAGCAGTGGTAAGCATGCTGGACCCTTTGGACTCCAACAGCAATGGGTAGTGGTACCACAAGAAGCAGATTTCAAAATAACTGCAGTTCGGCTCACCCGAATAAAGAAGGACTTGACCATGCTGTTGGCTTTCTTCACTTCCGGCTGCCCTCCGTCAGAATTGATGGCTGCTTGGATGATCTTCACGATATCATCACTGAAATCCAACTACAAGAAAGCCACAAAATCTCACATTAACAGGATCGTCTCTTGTACAGCTACACCATCCGCTAATTGAAGGCATCAAGCAAGCATCCAGATGACGATAAGAATGAACTAGAGCATCCACTGAAAAGCAGAGAAAGAATTTGGCTGTGGAGGAACAACCGGCCCTGTGCGTTTGCAAACCGGCTGGCAGAACTGCTCACTACTTCCTTCCACCCGGGGCTGACTGCTGTGGGACCCGCTAAGCTAGCTGCCTTGCACAGATTCGCCCAAAATCTGGCAAGAGCACATTTGCCTAGGACTTGGCAATGTACCTGCTTCCTCAAGAATACAGGTGCTGCAGGGGAAAGAGAGGACAAGGACATTCCCTACGAATAAAATCCATTTGGTGAACAGCAGCATTTTGTGTAAATACTCTAATGACACCACCCCTGAAGACAGGAATGACTAGTTTCCGGGTACCTGACTGCCCTTGGTGCTATGCAGTTAGGCTTTCAGTTAGAATTTGCACGTGAAGGACGGGCTATCCTGTACCCACGAACATAAACATCCGACTAAGGGCAAAAGCGGTTTAACCAAGTATCGCTGCTGAATCGAGAGAGCCATACGACAGTGTAAATTACATGTCCGTGGGCCAACACTAACACGAGTGCCAGCCAGAATTATTTTTAGCAGCACGTTAACCTGTCTCCTTGTTCATAAAGAAAAGGCCGAAGCATGCTTAGTTATAAACACCATCGGTCATAAAGCAGTTCATAGGATCCACTATTAGAGCGAAACACGAAAACTCTGACGTACCACAGAAGTGTAACTTCCTTGATCCATTTTTCTCTTCACTCCTTCCAGATCCAGAGGTTGCTGCTCCTCCTGTTTACTGACCTCCGTTAGGATGGGCGGATCGGGACCTTCAGGAGAGCTTCTGGATGGGATACTCTCTTCTGTCTCGGGGTTTAAATCAGGTGGTTTTGCTGCCTGTCAACATCAGCAACCAGACAGAGGGCCATTGGCTGCTGATCATGACCCACCGTGCACACATTTATTGCCACAGAGATTCTTGCTAACACGAAAGACAGGAGACTCAAGCTGTGAATTCCTGTCCAAAATGAAGGGATGACAACAAAAGGATCTTCACCAGCTTTCTGCTGCTGACGTGTAAGGCAGACAGCAGAGCCAAGCCATGGGCTGTAAGGGTCAAACCCGTTTTCAGAAGTCGTAATTCCAAATATACATTTCAAGACTCAGATCCTGTTCTTCTGTCAAAAGGACACCTTTACCACCACAGAGCTAAATCCTCCCATTCCTTGAAGAACTTTACTCTGCTTTTTGCTTTGACCCTCACAAGTCATATCATAGATACTCGCTTCTTTGTTTGCATAGGAATGAACAACAGAAAGGAAACAGAAATCCCCGTACATGCTGTGCTAAGTACAATAAAGACACTTTTGCGGTACGACGCACAGCAATACCAGAATTCAATCGAACACCAGGCAATACTTCAGGCCAGAACGTATTAAAGGGACGGGAGGCTCCAGCTTACCTGTCTGTAGCGCAGCAAGTGGCTGGTAGTTCTAGAATTCAACAGAGCCGTTAAAACCTGCTTTAAGGAAACCTGCAGCTCCTTTTCCAGTGCCAGCCGCCACTCTGCAGGATGCTGCTCTGTACAGTTAATGCAGGTGTATGCTACGCTCTCAGGCAAGTTAGAGAGTATCTCATACATTTCATCTGCAGATGACAAAAATAAAACAGCGATGTGAAAAACTTTGCTGGAGGATGGACAGATGGAAACCCCCCTACTTTGCACTTACTGTCTAACTGGAACACTTTTCATGTAACAAAAGCATCTTATGCAAGTTACTGAACGATGCTGCATTTGAAGCAAGTTCTACACTTTCGGGATGTCACTGGTGTCAGTACTGGTTTACCTGTAGTCATTCTACAGGCATTTTTCAGGCACGTCACAACAGGTGAGGGCGTTAATGGAACACTCTAGTAGAAAGGTCCAAAACTGGCTTGCTTTGGTATACTCGCCACCCCGTGTTCTGAAGTACGGAGGAGAGAAGGATGTGCCTTACCAGAAAGGTTTTCACATTTGGAGTGGACCCAGCGGTCGCACTTCCCGCACTGCATCATCTTGCTCTCATAGTCGTCATCGTCATAGCATTTGTCACAGAGCGGACAAAAATTTCCTGCGGATGAGACGTGGTTTCTATCAGAAGTTCAGCTGCCACACACACCTTAAAGGCTAGGTGGTTCCTCACTAGTGTGCTAAGAAAGCAGGTCTCTGAAACGCCCACCGGAAAGCTGCCAACACAGCTACATCTACTTGAACAACACTGCAAACGATGGCCACAAAAACAACCTGTACACTCTACAACTCTGTTACTGGGGACCCATTTTTTGCGAGTGGCGAGACTAACAAAATACTATAGGCAATTAGCGTCATGGAGTAAAACGAAAGGACAAAGATGGCGCACAGACAAGAAATTCAGTGGAATAGTCAGGATTTTCTATCCTGAGATTTCTCCCCAGGGTCCCCCTCCTGGCTTCAAAGGCGTCACGTACAGTAACTAACTCAAGAAGGAACTTTACAAGAGGAATTTTGTTGCTTTTAAGTCAGGAGTCCTTTCAAATGGCTTTTTCTCAACTGCTACTTGAAACCCCGGGCCAACGGGTGTGTAACGACTGCCTTATATCATGCAGCGTTTAAATTCTGGGAGCCTCAGACTCTGAGACTAGAACAGCGGTGGCTTTTGTTAGCCACTGTGAAACCGAAGAGCCTGTCTCTCCTACGGGAACGACTGCACGAGCTGTCGTGCCCGAGCCCAACACCAGCTTTCAGCCCTGGCTGTACGGTGACAACTCACCTGCCCTGCAGGCCCTCGACTCACCCTACGCTGCCGCTGTCTGACTCAAACCCAATCAGCTGAAGAGACTCCTGCTGCAAAGAATCTCAACTTTGCGTACCTTTAGCAAAGAGTTTGGCACAATCGTGACACAGCGAGAAGTCATGAGACCACTGCGCATCCCAGCCTTTGCCTGGTGTTGTTGATCCGCAGCTCTTGCAGCGAACACATTTGGTACATATCTGGAAAAGGAATGGGTTCAGCAAGAGTTATTTGCCTTTAGCCAGTGGTTTCTGTGCTTTAGTCCTAACGATACGTTTCATAGCCTTTATTATGTAACGAATGCTGAGAGCTTACACGACAGAATAAAGAGCTTCAAATACCAAAACTTTCACTAAAAAGAAAAGAGTTCCCTCCCTTTATGGTAAGGTAGCGACAACGTGACAAGAAAAAGTGAAAATAAACCACAGTATAGTTTTTCTGTCCTTCATATTTGCACTGAAGAAAATATCACCTTTCCCTTCACATAGACCAGCATATGCAGTTGTGGCATTTCTTCTGACCTAACGCATGAAGTCTTATTTTAACAGTTTTCCAACTCTGAGGATATCGTAGCAGAAAACACCTAAAAACTATTAGCACCAAATAGGCTACAGGCAAAGCTTTCGCATGTGTTTAGAACAAAAACTTGAAAGACACAAACTAGTGCATTAATCCAAATAGTCTCTCAATACCAGTATGAATCGGTAAATTTGTTAACGTGGTAAATGCTTCTGTTCTAAAGAGTTTCTTCCACGTTCCAGGACTGTGGTCAGAAGAAATTACTACAACTAAATAAGGTGTAAGCTCGTTAAAAATCCCCCTTGTTTGGAACCTTATCAACAACCCACCTCATTATCTAGTTCCAAACGTACCTTCCAACGCCACAGGCTCCCTGCCTTAGAAAGCACAGCAATTGCATCAGAGCAAGCCACGCGCAGAGCTCCGGCCCACAGTGTTATGAATAGTCAACCCGCGAATTACCCGAAAAAGAAATCAAAGTCCCTCACCCAAACTTTCTTTTTCTTGGTGGGTTTTGTTGGGTAGTTTGGGCCCAGGCACTCAGGGTGATAGCTGTTTCGGCACTTGTTACACTCCAGCAACTGCTGCAAGAATAAGGGGAAAAACATTGGAAGAGAGGAATGCCCTCGAAGGGATGCCGCATCCTGGACGTTTTGGGTTTATGTTGGATCCCCCAGTCGGGGCAAGAGGAGGAAGAAGTTGCGCTGAATCGAGCCGGGAGGCATTCTCCCCAGCACACAGCGGCACTCGTGCACAGACCCTGCGTGTCCCTGCTCCCCGCTGCAGACTCACTAGCCCAGCTGCGGAGCGAGCGGAGCTCTGGGAGCGGCGCGGGGGGTGCCCGAGGTGTTCCGAGAGTTGGGGGTACCTTGGTGGCCTGGTGCTGTCTCCCACACACGTGGCAGAACTTGCAGCGACGGCAGCACCAGTTTTCCAGCTGGTCCTCCAGGGGCCGCTCGCTCTCCTCTAAGCAGAACTTGTGGAAAGGCTCACAACAGACCTGACAATACACGAACTGCAAGGGGGGAGAGGGAGGTTTTAGCAAGTCAGAAGCTGCTCTGAAGTCCCAAACAAGCCCCCTCACGCTCCACACGACTTCGAATCCTGCTTTACAACTGACAGAACACAGATATCTACCGGCATGTTTTAGGAGGGAAAGTGCGCGTACTTCAGATAACTCAAAGCCATGCTCGCCTACCCAGACTGGGCATCTAGCAGCCCGGGGCAGTCTGGTACCTGTTCTCTACATGTTCTGAGTACTGGCAAAAGCCTATCGGGCTCTTCAGGATCTCCCTGCCTCGCCGCAACACAAGCCAACTGCACCAGAAGCAGCACTTGGTGCAGAAGGAAGGGACATGCAGAGCCAGGAGAGACATCTCTCCCCCGGTTCAGCTTAGGTGGCCCGTGGGACAGCTCTTCTACTTTCTACGGATCCCCTACAAGGCTGGTCATACTAGAAAGATAATCATCCTTAAGGCAAGAATGCCGCAAGCCCGCAGGGGACAGAAGAATCATCTGTCCCCTCGAGCAACCTGCCTGAGAAGGGGATGGGTCCGTGCCCCACTGCACCTTCACGGTCCTCAGGCGAACCGATGTCCACGTGCAGAGCTTAACCCCCCTTTCCCCAGGTATTGCTCACTCATAACCAAGCCTTTTCTAGAGCGCTAAGCATCACCTTCCCAGCCAGGACAGCTGGCCGGGAGGTGCTGAGAAGGCACCCATCTAGACCTGGAAACGCATTTAACACATCTTAAGCCAAAATCCCGCTGCTTATGCAGCACCAGAATCTTTCCAGGCACGAATTCAGTAACGGTTTGCAGCTCCCAGCAGACACAGACATACCTGGGAAAGCCACACCGCCTACAACCCTTTACCTGGGCAGCCTTTCTTATTTCAAGGTAAAAAAAAAGCAAAGCCCCTGCTTTACGTCAGACGTGGGAATCCAAATTAGGAGGAGACACAGGTGCTCTGAAATACGCTATTCGTTATGTCTATCACCGTTCACCTCCGAAGTCAGCACCGCAGAAGTTTCCGCACTGACTGTGAATACCCTGCATTTCAGTATCTTGGGACAAATTTTAGCAAGGACAGGTATTATTTTAATTTCTTCTGGATTAGGGCCGTGACATTTATTTAGTTTTGTAACAACACGGTGCCGTAACTAAGTCATCAACAGCAGAACACAATGCTTTACCTCCACATGTCCACTGCTGGCACAGAGAAAACAGACCACCCTGGGAGTAATAGGTACCGAGGTGACGATGCCTAACCCACCCATCTCCCAAACATTCTCCACTTCACAGTCCTCCTGAAAGCACAAAAGGATATATCACCATGCGGAACAAGGCAATACAACATCAGTACAAAGTGCTCACATTGACCCTCTGCGCCTGCAACTCGCTGTTCTCAAACTGCAATCGTTGCAACTTCTACCTCGCCCTGCTTCCTAGTGCCTAGGGAGTACCAGCGCTCAGCGCCATTCCGGCCCAGGGCGCTCAACAGCGTGCCAGCCTTCCTCCTACGGAAAGCAAGCCTAAGGAACGGGACAAAGTTTTCCCAGGATTGCAGAATTATTACTAAAAGTGAAATGTCAGAAGAATTACACTTTATTACGACTCCGTATTTGTATAAAACACTTATGAGATCTCACTATGGTCTCCAGTATCAACACTTAGAGATGGACTGAAAAATTATTAGGAAAATAGTAATTTTTATTATTTCAACACTGTTGTTCAAAAAAGTACATGATTTATCAGTTTAAAACCCCAGATATACCCAAAACGTTGTGAATTACAAGTTACTAACATTTTCCCCAAATCTTGTTGGCTCAAGTTGTGGTAAGGTTTTATAGTTCCATCTTAATGGAATAATTCTTCATAAACCTCAAATTCTTGCTCATCCTCACACCTTGACAGTTAAGGTTTTAAAGCTTTAAGTGTCTCTTCGTCCAGTACTCTAATTATAAGACAAAAAAGGCATAACAAGCTTCTAAAAATCAACCGGGTGACTTGTCAGGAAGGCTCCTGTTTGCAGTTCTCGCTGCAGGGCACCAGCCACACCACCTGAGCGGTCACTGCCGGCACTCCGCAGGGACCGGAGGTGCGGCGTTCAGAGCCAGGTAACACTCAAATACTTAAAACGTTTTGTCCTCTACCTTGAAATCCACTCGGATTCTATGGACTCCGTCTGTAGGCGGCTTTTGCTTGGAACTGCTCCCGTTAGTCAGAGTGCTGAGCAAATTCAGCGTGCTGCTTTCTGGCTTGCTTATAGGAGGGGGCTTTTCCTAGTCAAGTAAAGGAGCCTGCGTTAATCCCAGCGCCGAACGCCAGAACTTACCCAGCAATTACATTAAACGCCGTAGACAACTGACAGACAAAACCCCCAAACCATCACAGGATTCATGAGTTGCGAGAAAGTAACCATTCTGCAAACCATTTCTCAAGAGCGTTCCACACACAATTACATTTCTAACTCAATTTGCTGCGCTTTCCTCCAACATTGTGTTGTTCCCTCTCATCATCAGAGCGTTGGTTTTATTTTGCTGCAGCAGGGCAACTCTGGGTGTAATTAGTCCCTACGCACTTCTCTCTCAGATTTAAATAAGGTTGGGGTTTTTTTTTTTTTTTTTCCCCATAGCAGAGTTGTTTGAGACAAAGGTAGCTGCAGTTTTTATGGGAAAGCTGGCCCCCAGCCCACGACCTACAAGTCCTGGAGAACAAGCTAACGCCTCAACTGAATCTCAGGCATGTGCCAGGTGCTTGGGTATCCACACACTGCCACAATGGAAAAACTAACATCTGTAAGCATAAAAAAATAAATACATCTGTAAAAGGGTTAAGTCATACAGTTCTACTTTCTAGAGAGAAGACAGAAGTTCCAGGTTCTTGACATTTACTGACTGTGTACAAAAAGCAGTATTCACCTTTTCTTTGGGTTTCTGTTTCACAGGGAAAGTTGGACGGGGAGCAATTTTTTTCTGTTTGCTTTGTTCTGTGCCTAGGAAGGGGGGAAAAATTATGAGTATTTCAAGTAACTAACAGCCACCTGCAGAGAAGAAAAGGGAAAAAAAATCAGCTGGCTAACGTGCGATGAATTTCAGACTAGAATTTTTCCACCCTCTTCTGTGACTGCCCCTCACCAGCTGGGCCATGAGCAGCCTCCTCGAGGCACGGCCAGGAGTTTGCTCTGCCAGGCATCCAAGGCGTTCTGGGTGCAAAGCCACAGCAGTCCCGGACAGCAAGCTGCCTTGCTGGCCACCGCTCGTGCCGTTCTGCGCTACGCTTTTATAGAACAAGATTACATCCCTCTTGTTTCACATTCAGACCGCGAACAGTCAACGGACTTAACAATATTGACACTGTACTTCCAGGCTGCCAAGCCTGTGTGACTAAAAAAAAAAAATCACAGTGAAGATGGTCATCTTTCTCCCGCCCCAACACACACTGCAGTTCAGGAAAAAGGAAGCCAGTTCTAAGCAAAATTCCCAAAATAATCTGCTGTCATTTCGCCACATCATAAAGCATTTATCAGTTTTAAAATCCAACAGCTTTCAGCGGTACGAATATTGTTACTTAACACGACTCAGACACACTGAGGATAAACAGTCCCATTTACCTATTTCTGGCTGGGCAGTCTGCTTTTTCTTAGGCTCAGAAGTGGTAACTTTAGGTGCTTCTTTTTTCAAAGGCGCCGAGCTGGGTGGCTGAGGAGGAGGGAGCTGCGCCGGCTGGGACGTCTGCTTGCCAGTCTTTCTGGTACTGGAGGCAGGGACCTGTTTGGGCTCGGAGGCTGGCACGGAGCAATTCCCGTCCTCATGCTTTTCCTCAGCGGGCTTACGGGCAGGCTCGCTGCTCTTCTTCACGGCGTTGTCTTCCCTCGATACGACAGGCTGAGGAGTTTGCTTCTGTCCAGAGTCCAACTGGTTCTTTCCAGAATGGCTTTCTTTCTTTTCATTTGTCTTTGATTTCTTCTCTTTCTTCTTTGCAGCTAGGAAGAAGAAGCATCAATAAAGCACCACGGACAAAACGCTGTGACTTGAAATGATTTGCTGCTTTTTTAAAACAAGGAAACAGACGCTTTGATGTCAGAATTTTGTCATTCTGTCGTACAAAAGAAAAAATGGCACTCCAAAAAGAATAAAGCCTTTTGTCGGTACCATTAATGCCCTTGGCTTACGTTGCAATCTGTGCTCGAATACCTCGGGCCTCTCTTCTGACAGAGCAGTACGCCATCCCCCCTGCAGCCACGCAGACGCGCAGCGTCACTGCGCAAAGGAGAAAGCGGGCTTCGTGTGGGCAGTTCAGGGAGCTCGAGGCAGCTGCCTGAGCGCTGCCACGCTAACCCACAGACTCAGCGGTGCAGTACCAGGAGCACGGGGATGTAGCAGAACACCTCTGACAGCTCACTGAAGCCTCAGGTCAGGGACAAGGAAGCCGATGAGACTCGTCAGGGCCTGCTGCTCTCAGGAGCAGGCAAACCTTGGAGGAACATGTCGCCGGAAGGGCAGAGGGGAGGCTGACCAGACAGCGGCAGCAGCTGCCCGCAGAAGGGCACAAGAACCGCCTGTCCAGTGCGGCAGGAGGCAGGCGCTGCCAGGGAGCACAGAGGCTGCCTGCGCTCCCACCTCCCCTGCAGCTCTCCCTGCAGCAGCAGAGCGGGCAGGTTCCCTGCGAGCAGCTGGCTGCAGCCTGGCCCTCGCTAACCTCAGCACAGCCACAGCAACGGCACAGAGAGCAAAACCGAAGAGACGAGAAGTTCTCTCTCGTGCTGTACTCAAGCCAAGTCTTTTCGCCTACCTTTTGCCTGCTTCTGGAGATAGGCTTTCGAAGGCATCCACTGGAGATTCTGACATTTCCTCATTCTGCAAAGAAAGAGCGTGTCGTGAAATCGGAAGAAAAATGCAGGCATTAAGAGGGCAGTCTGTAAATATTCAACATGAAAAGTTGAAAAAAACCCCACGTTATCACTACACCTACTACCTTTTCCCAAGCAATTTTTTCCCCCCTCCCTTCTTCAGAAATACGCAAGACTTATTTTCCTCTGTATTTTCCTTTTGGTTTTCTGCACTCAACACAATTTCGGGGTTAGTAAAACTGCTTACGTAAATATGCTACTTCGCCGGTAAATCCCCCATCAATTCCATTTCTTAGATTTGAGAGGTACCAGAATACTTCCGAGAGCTCTGAGAAACCACATCAAACTCTCTCAACTGCAGGTCTTACATAACCCAAACCGAGGCCATTTCAGACAAATTTAGTTACTCTTGGAGTGGGACCAGATTAGGTGACCAAGCCTTTTTTAAGCATTCAACTTTATTTCCTATTTTCCTTATGTTTCGCAGGTGATGTCTTCTGTGTGTCAGGCCTGTGGTTTGGAAACCGAGGCCCGGGCCTGGCAGGGCTGCCGAGAGGGAGACCGCTCACAGCCCGCAGCCTGCGGAGTGGTCTTGTGCAGCTGAGCGCCCCGCAGCAACCCTCACGGCTGTGCTTTAGGGACAGCTTTCACAGCACAGCAACCTTCACTGGTGTCACTTCCGTGGCTGCCTTCTCAGACAGATCATCTAGTCTGGTAAAATCAATTAATTGCAGCAATTTAAAAAAGCCAAAGGTTCAGGCTAAGTGATATGTATAAAAAGCGATAGGAAAAAAATCAGGGAAGAGCGGCATATCTTAATCACATCCAGAGACATCTTTGTTATCTATCTGAGGTGTATATACACCAGATAATCACCATCCTGAAAACACAAGCTCCTCATGAATGCAATTTGGGAGAGTAAGAGTCAAATATTAACATACACATTGCCTTCCTGGCAAAACCCCACAGTGCCTAAGGAAAGCCACTGCTCTACCAAAGGCTTGTCAGTGCTACGCCAGTTTTGCCACACTGGGGAGAACGAACCAGAAGCGAACTTCAGAGAAGTTGTAGGGAGCACACCTCAAATCAGGATCTAGACTCTTCAGTTAACCTGCTCACAGTCCCCTGCCATGACTCAGCCTCAGCCCAGGCCACATTCATTCACAGCCTGCGCTACATGGCAAATCTGCTGTTCCCTGTCCCGCAGCGCGGCCGCGCTTATCCCACTCAGTGTACGGATGAGCCCAACAATTGCTCAGCCACACACGTACTTGCAGCACTGCTTCTTTATATTGCGCCCACCAAACTTGGGCTTGTCCAGGCAGTTGGTACAGACACCGCAGTCCTCTGGAACCTGGCAGCCCGAACACTGTCCACAGCGCCTGGAGCGCCGGCCCTTCTTCACCGGAGGCTCTTGCTGGGCCTTATTTCTGGTAACCGGCTTAATCGGCTTGATAGGTGGAGCCAGAGGTTCAGCCTCTTCGGAGCCAGCTACCGACGACTTATCTGTCAAAAAAAAATTTCTACTGTGAATTCACTGATGGCAAAGGACGTTTCAGCAGTGTCTAATTTGCTAAAGGAATGTATTCCATGAAGTGCAAGTTCATCTGCAGAGCCACACAAGGGCGGCGGGTGAGCACATGTGCGCGCACACATCTGTATGTGTGCATACGTTTATGTAAAGGCACATGCACATGTGCGTACATTTCTGTACGCACACCCTGCGGCAGACCAAAAGTGTAGTGCAGGACACACAGTTACAACGATTACCAATGGTTAAAAGGATTAACCCTGTGTGAGTGGCACTGTAATGGAGAGCCTGGAGCTGGTTATCATACTTTCCCTTGTTAATCACTTGAAGTCCTCATTCTGAGCAGGCAACAAAAGCCGACTTTGTACGAACCCACAGATGAAAACTGCAAATCTTCACTCACCGTCATTCCCCATGGAAGACAGTATCTTCTCCCGCTCT
>NW_009647217.1:883849-899373 GCF_000708025.1 Charadrius vociferus | reverse complement strand
TCAGAGTGGGCATGTCATCAGGAAACACCGCTCGCTTGCGGCCCAGCGCAACAGCTGCTCTCCTGCAAACATGTTTTATTCGTGGTCCTCGGACTGACGTTTCTGATGAATCGCTCTCTTGTCCCTAGATTTTAGAACACGGGAACAGACAGTATTCCTAAGGAAGGTACCAAAACGAGGCTGGGAAACACTGTAAGCTTCTAAGCAACCTAAAAAGAGTTAAGCTGTATCTTTGCTTGCACTTTGTAGGAATAGGGATAAAAAAAAAAGGCTCTCAGCATCTTAAGCCCCGGTTATCCAAGAGAGGGTAAACTCAAAAGAACAAGAGTTTTTTACTCATTTGGAATAACATGGGAAGTTTCTACCTGCTACTGGAAAACAAACTCGCTCGCGAAGCCGTGTTATCAAGGCACTGATATCACAAAACCCAGTGTCGACTGGATTTAGACTAACGCTTGGTACTAACCGCCCCAGCAGAAGCCCGAAGTACATGAAGCTGTTTGACAGCTTTGCAGCTGCTGGCCTTTCAGATGAGGGCCTTGCGGTTGCCCAGGCGCTAGAGGAAATGTAGCATTTCAGTGCAATTTTCCATGTTTCCATTATAGGAATCCGAAATACCTCCAACTAAAAGGACTCTCGCAAGCAGGTGACTGTGAGGGCCTGAGCTGCTTCTACCAGGCCAGACATACAGAAGCGCGCCCTCCCGCACGTCAGAGCCCAAAGCTTGAGAGCTTCCCATTTCAAATACGCGCCACTCATTTTCACCACCAACGCCATTATGGAAAGCAGAAGTTTGAATAAAGTGCATTTCACCTACCTTTCCGGTAGCTAGAGAGGGCTGCAGAAAAGGCTGGGTGTGGAGTGGGGAACAGGGAGAGGGAAGAGAGAAAAGCGGTAGGAAGCACTCCCCCAGTCAGATACAAAGTCCCGATGGATTTTACTCCCGCCCATAAGTGACAGATCATCCCCGCATACAGTTAAAAACGGGGACCAATTTATCGTCAGAAGCCAGCTTCATGCTTAAGGGCCGACGAGAAACACCGAGGCCAAGACAGACTACTGCAGTTTGCCGGAACCGTGCTTCCAAGAGTGAGCACCGCTACTCTAGACGACCACTTTGCTTAGATTTATGCGGAGAATCCCACTAAGCAGCTATGCCGCACTGATCTCTAAGAACGCGTGCAGCTCCCCCCTGAGCTGACTACGCGGCAGCTCCCTCTCCCCTCAGCTTCTGCCCAGGGCTTCTCCTTTTCGGATGATCGTTTGCCATCTGTTGCACTAACAGCTGCGTAGCTCAGCACGTTAATTCCTCACGCTTAGGGTACGAAAGCCACTTGTGACTTTCAGTGCAAGTTCAAAAAGACGTGTTCTAGCAAAAGAAAACCCAACAAAACAAACAATCCAAAGCAAACCAGACTTGGAAAAAGGAGTACCTGTGCTTTTGGCTGATCTGCCTGTTTGAGGGACTTGCTCTTCTCAATCTTGTACAGCTGGGCTTTTGCCTTTTTCAGAAGGCTGGCCACCCTCTTGTCAGTCATGGGCAGTTTGTCTGCTTGAGCCAACATGGAGCTGATGGAGGAAGCGGAATGTTTAACAGCGCTGGACGAAGGAGAAGAGAGACGCAAGGCTTTTTCCTTCTCCAAGGCCGGCGCAGCAGGGCTGAGGTCCAGATCCGATTTGTCTAACCCCCCTCTACCTTTCTTGGACGTTTTGGTTTTGCTGGCTGCCACATCTACCAGAGCAGCAGCGGCAACGTCTGCCACCGCATCTATTGCTGTAGATTTCTTCCGCCCGGCAGTTTTTTTGGCAGAGGACGATGCTGCAACGTCTTCACTGGCAACTTTTTCTTTGGGCACTTTACCTACAGGAAACAAAGCAGAGCTACTCTGAATTTCTGACCCTTTTCTCCTTTTCTCTTTCCTTGACTCCCGTTTGTTCTCCTTTTCTCGCTCTCTGTCTTTCTCTCTGCTCTTGTCCTTCTCCAGGCTTTTGTCAGTGTCTTTATCTTTGGAGAGCTCTTCTGCTGCCCTGTCCTTGTTTCTGCCTCTCTCTGTCTGGGGACTCGATGTGAACCACGGGAAGAGAGGAGTCGGGCTACCAGATGAGAAAGGCTCTGCCGGAGTGCTGGTCTGCTTCCTCGCTCTCTGGCTTCTTTCTGCCGATTCCCCGGACTGCGTCAGGGAATGGGAAGGAAAAGTAAAAGTTGAATTTAAGGCACTAGTGGCGAGGGAACTAACAGAAATGCTAGTTAATGAGGAGGAGACAGACGACTGTGGGGTGAGAGTTGTCAGGTCAGAGGTACTAAGTCTTCCGCTTCTCGTCCTCATGGAGTGCGAGGGAGATCTGGGTTCCGATCGGATGGGGCTGAACACTCTCCTCTTCCGCTTCCGAGAAGAGACACCCGTTGCAGAGGTCCCTGTAGTGGTTCGGCCGACCGATGAGGGCAGAGTTACAGATTCAAAGATCCTGGAGTGGGCCTCACTGGGCGTGAATCTGGGCGCTCGCAGCAGAGGGCTTCTCTTGTGCATGTCAAACCTTGTTCCAGAGTGAAGAGAAAACAGGCGTGCTGGAGCTGTGGCACCTGGCGTCGAGAAGCCAGACGCAAAGCCAACGTCCTCTGGTGTCAGCGGAGGGGGTCGGAAGTTATCGAATATCGGTTTGCGAATAAGACCCTCTTTGGCATACTTTGCTGATGAGAAGTACTGTGGTTCTGACCTGGAATGCTTCAGGGAGGTCCACCTAAACGTCGGCTCACGCAGAATCGACTTCCGTTTCTCTTGCATTGGCGCAGCAGAAGCAGGGAGAAAGGGTGAGGCTAGCGGTATGGTGGGAGGCATAAGCCACGGGGTATGGTCCGAGATGCCGGAAGCAGGCTGCAGCGGTGGCGGGGGAGTAAGCAAAGGGGGAGGAGGGGAGGAGGAGGACTGCTGCTGCGGCACGCTTGGCAAGGCTGACAGCTTTTTAGCAGTCCTCTGGCCAAAACTTCTTTCCGTTATCGAAAATCTTCTGTTTCTCCTATCGCCGTTATCGTTTTCAGGGGACTGAGAAACAGGCAGCGGTGTGTGAACTTCTGGAGTATTGCTTCGCTCTTCAGACAGCGCCTGCATCTCCTCGGAGGCCTGCGAGTCCGTTGAGGTATCCACGCTGGGGCTACTGGACCGCGAGGAGTCCGACGACATCTGAGACGAATGCTGAGAGGCAGCACTGGACTTTTCACTGGAGCCACAAGATGTAGCACTGAACCTGCTGTTCGGTGTGGATTCTAGTCTGGCTATTTTAATAGGAGGATCGTAGTCTTCATCCTCAATGAACCGTTTGGGTGTTTTAATAATCCGTGAAGAGATAGCGCTCACAACCGGCATGATGAACTGTCGGATATTTTTGAGCTGGGTTCTCCCCTTCCTGCCCTGCAGTTTGGCCGCTTCTTTCTCAATCTTTTTTTGCGCCCCCTTTTTAGCCCTCTGCAAGAGTTGCTTTGCGATCGCAGCGTCCGTCCTTTTGGTGGAAGGTATAATCCTGACAGGCTTAATCCTGCGCGGACTCTGTCTGACAGCAGTCTTCTCTTCTTTCGTAAGAGGTGGCGTGCCATCCTTCTCTTTGCGCATCCTTTGAGGTTTCTCCAGCTGCGAGTTTATGACTAAGGTCGAGGAAGTCTTTAAACGTTCAGAGGACGGCGGCCTACCTCTCCTGCGCACAATCTGAACGCTCTACCTCCCAATCTGAAGTTTCGCCCCAGGCTTGAATTTAGATTTCAGTGGGGAGAGCTTACTAGTTCTTAATTTCTTGATTTTAGTCGCTTGCTGAAATGTAGTGGATGGTGACCTTTTGATTTTTTTCAGACTCTCTTTTTCTTCTTTACTGCCCTTCTGAAGGTCCGACGCGTCCTTTACTTGAGACAATTTGAATTTCACGCCCGTAAGCGCTGGAGGCCTTCCTCGCCTTTTTTCCCCACTCTTCAACTCCTTCTTCTTTACTTTCTCCATGGATGTGCTTTCAG
The DNA here is from genome assembly GCF_000708025.1 of Charadrius vociferus. Lineage (NCBI taxonomy): Eukaryota > Metazoa > Chordata > Aves > Charadriiformes > Charadriidae > Charadrius > Charadrius vociferus. The sequence continues at coordinate 895,376 of NW_009647217.1, read as the reverse complement.
ACTTGCTCGAAGGGGAACACACTGACGAAGAGTCTGACAGTACAGCTGAACTTCGGTCAGAACTGCTCCGGGGCCGCCCACGAGGTTTCCGTGGACTAGATTTAACTGAGAGGGGAGCAGAGAATGCAGAACACACATTAAATTTCTCCGAGTGTCAGATCAGCGTTACCCAGATTGCATAAGTGTTTACTCAGCATCAGTCCCACCGCCCATACAAGTTGCCAGGACACTTCAGTTAATCAACAAGTGAAAATACAGTTTAATCAATACACGAAAAGAGTCCCCTCCCAACAAACCTCTTCTCCCATACAAAATATGAAGTAGATCATTTTTTGAAAAACACAAGCCTGCCTTTTCGCAACAACTATATACACAATGGCACAAGCCCACTATTAACCTAATGTTGAGAGGGAAAAATAATTCTTAAGGGCACGTGCCGCCTTTCAAACACAGTGAAAGATGATTCATCTTTTTTTTTAAGCAGATCACAGTTAGTTGAAAGGAAAAAAAAAAGAAAAAAAGTCCTTCTCCAGTACTATCCATCTGCACTGCTAAGGAATAGCTTGGTAAGGCAAGAACAGAGTACGGGGAGAGCTTGATTCATGGTAATTTACTAAAAAAACTGGTTTTAGCTTGGAAAGACAGTTAGCACTTGGCATTGCACTTGGAATTATCAAGCAGATGCGCAAGCCTAGATTGCTCACCTCCGCCAATGCATTTCAATGCCCAACAAACTCAGCCAGGCCCAGCCCGGGTCTCCACACGGCTCTGACCACGGACTGCGCTCCTCACCGAAACACCCTACTAGCAAGGCTCCACACAGCAGAATTCGCTGCCCAGGCCAAGGCGAGGAGATCAGTGTGGAGAATGAGCAGAGCGCTGTGGTGAGAGCGTTTATTGACAAGAACATAAATCACAGCTGAATGCATTCACTGGCAGTCCCAGCATGATCTGATCCTACATCTTGAAAGCTGAAAATGCAACAACTTCGCTACAGCTTATCCTCCAGTGTTCCACATCTGTTTTGTTTCGAAAAAAGTGAAGGTTCCGGTTACAGGCAACAATGAGTCTACTGAAAGATACTGAAATATTCAAACCAGTCTTAGACCCTTGCAATTACAATAACTGCCTCTCCAAAACACTAACATGAGGCTTCAAACAACAGTTTCATCAGTGTAACTCTTTTACTCAGTTTCCCTGTTCCGTAACAGATCAGGCGTGAAGAGCCCAGAACTGACTGAGTGGAACGCAAAGACCGGGGTGGCCTTTATGGTGGACGAGACTTGGTGGAACAAACAGGAGAGGCACAGCAAACCGTTCACAAAGGAGGATACACACTCAACATCCAATCCCGCAACTTGAACGTACCTGTGGGGGACCTGGTGGGACTTCGTACTTTGACTTCTTCATCTGAACCAAAACCTAAAAACTGTTCATCCTGCAATGAGAAAGTGGGTGGAAATTTGAAGATGTGGATATTAACATTAAAACGAACTTCACTGTGATCAAAGCATGAAAGGATTCTAGAGCGTTTTCCCTCCCCGAGTAACAACAGAGCGTTTGCTCTTCTAGCAAACAATTGCTAAAAAGGAAACACAACTTTTATATATACGTATAAAGCAGCTACAGTTTACAGCTATGGAATGATCAAAAGGAGTTACGGGGAAACCGAGGGCAAGGATATGTGGAAACAAACCCTTAATGCACAAAATCCGCTGCTCATATCAAACTGCAAAGGTCTAGGTTGATGAGCTCTTATTCCAACTACCCTAAAGACGTGCTCCAGCAAGAAAAGTGTTTCCATTTCATTTTGTTTTTCCAGTACAAATGTAGACTAACTTCCTCCAAACTTGTGTAAAAGCCTCTCCGGATGAGGAGAAGCATCCAAGGTCTGTAACTCTGCCCGAGCATCCAGCAGCTCAAACATGACCTCGGGGCTCACGCTGGTCCCTTTCTGACAGCTCCGCCGAGGGAGGGCTTCCACCCGCTCCCACAAGACCCAACAGCGAGGCATACAGCCTCTGGAAGGAAAACGCACCATTTCAGGGCCATTTTGGAGCCTACAGAGATCAGCCTGCCTTCAGAGGGATCCCACCCCACCAGCTTCATCACATCATCCCCCCCAGCCCGGCTAAGGAACAAGTTAAAGCAGACTGAAGGTACTGAGGGGAAGACAGAGCCTTCCCTACAACACAGGCATCGCTCAGACTCCCCAGGAGCTGCAGCCTGTCATAGCGCTAAGTATCCTGAAACGCTGCAAACCAGCACGGTGGTGGAACAAGCTTTCTCTTAGAGGCACGGAAGGCTGTTTCCTCCCCTACGGCTCCCAGCAAAGTCACCACCAAAACCACATTTCTTCCTAAAGGACCACAAGCCTTACCAACTGCTACACTGCAGGGAATGATGACACTAGTAGCCATAAGTAACGGTATGGAACATCAAGGACAATTTTCTTAAAAATTGACTCTTGATTACAGTAAAGGTGGGGTTTGTTGTTGGTTTGGATTGCTTTTTGGTTTTTTTTTTTTAATTTCCTTCAGACTTTGCCTTTAGGAGAGATGCAAACCTGAAGCCCACTGTAAAGCTTGTCCCCCCGACAGAAGCGTGACGTTACAGGCACTCTGCTCATGTTAAGTCAGGTTTTTCAGGGACTATGCAAAAATAGCAATCTTATTCCTCTGCCACCACAATCGGTGACACGTTGTTTTTGTGTTGTTCCAGCTTTCCTAGCCTGATTTCACTGCAGGTATTTATGTTCTCCAGTCTTAAGTTTCCTCCGAGACGTCCCTCGCTGCCTCTTGGAACGGCTGTGTGATGTGGCGGCATGCGAGCAGTAACTGCGCTGTTCCTCTAACAGCTTGGGCCTGCAAAGAGTTTTGTGAAGAGCCAGTGCTGCAGGAGCAGTATCCTGAAAGCAGAAAGCTGCAACACTGGGGACAGGAGCAGGTAAGCTGTGCAAAGGTGATGTAGCTCAGGCCTGACAAAAGACACTGTCAACACGGCGCCTGGTCTCTGCCTTCTGCTTTCTACGAGAGAGTTCCAATCCATCTGTCTACAGGCCAGGCCAGGCAGAGAGCCTCAGCTACTGAAACCAGTTTACAGAAATTAAACCGCACACACTGAGACTTGTACCTGTGGCTACAGCAAAGTCGTGAAGCGATAAAAAGCAGCAAGGCTTAAGACAAACTATTTCTCAAAGTTTTCTGCTTGGTTTGTTCGATGAGCATTAAATGATTCAAATAGCATAAATACTCTGAGCAGAAGGCTGTGCAAGTTTTCAACACAACTAATGCTCTAGCGAGTCAGATAAAACACATATACACTTGGGCTGCAGCTCCTAATCGCTTCAGCGACTATCACGGCACAGCGAGGGAGAGGGGGACAGTCCTGCCCCGCCACACATCCCTGCTGCCTGTCTGCTGTTTGCAGTCGCAGCAGCAGTGCCAAGAAAACCAGAAAAAGCAATGATAAAGCAGTGTAAAAGAAATAAAATTATGCCAACATGCTTTCTTTCTACCCGAGGAACCCTGCATCACGCATAACCCTCCGAGACCTTTTCCTGAAAGGGAAAGGCTACCACTTCTCAACTTTAATCTAAGAGCAATAAAACTGGAGCGAGAAAGGCTGCTGCTTACAGCACTAGGGATCCACTGCCAGCACGTCACGCCTGCTGCTCCCTGAGCACGTGGGCTGCTGCGGGATGTAAACACCGCTGGGCAGGCAGGGCCTTCGCCCAGCGCCCCAGCACCCAGAGGGGCTGCTCACAGAGGCAAATTCGGGCTGAAATGCTCTGAACACTGAGAAGGCAGGCAGAAAAACAACAAGCTACCTACCAACAGTCGGGTCTGGAAATGCAAAGGGAACAGCTGCTCACCCCACGTAGTTTCTTCTTCCTCAGCCTACCAAAACCTGAGATGTGCGGCACCTTCACACACACCGTCAGGTACGCACAGCGTACGCTGGGCACAGAGACAGGCCAAACAACGCTGACCTCCGCGGGTAAGAGCACGTCTCCCCCAGGGGAACAGAACTTACTGCCGCAAGCAGAGGGTTCCTAAGGCATGTATACAGCCCCTTACAGGAGAATCCTACAGACTGCTCGGTGAAAAAAGACAGCACCGATTTCCTTCCATAAAACAATTCATTTCCAAGCCTCCCGGTGCTAATTACACAGTTCCCCAGTGCCTCACTCGTTAGCTGTATGGGAATGGCTCTGGGCAGGGGCAGCTGCCAGCCGTACCTGCAGAGCCACAGCACGGCCATCCAAACAGCACACCCGGCAAACGCCCAGCCCTCGCCAGCGTGCCCAGCCCTAAGGACCGCTCACCGTTCCGACAGACCACTTCAACACTAAATCACCAGACAAACCATTTTCTGAGAGAGGAACAGACGCAAAGACTTATTTACAAGACTGAGTTAGAGACCACCCCTGCCCAGAGGGGTGAGCAAGCTCAGTGTCATCTACACTGAAAGCAGTTACTGGCGCTCGACTTACACATGGATGAAACGCTCACCATCGGACGGTGACTGCAAACATCCTGTCACAGAGAAAGAGACGCATCTAATATCAAATAGTCTCACCCAGTTGCAAATGACAATAACCCTACGTATACCGACGGAGTGGCCAAGTGACTGTGCAGTCAGACCTGTGGAACAGAGAACAAGCATGCGTTCAAAGCTATGACTTGACACCTTGGTGTTCGAAGGCACCAGTGTCATGCGACAGACGTGTGTTTTCCGCCCAGAAGGAAGCACCGGGCCTGAAGACACAGGAGAACCCATCGTGTGGCTCTAATGCTCCAGTCACCCCTCCGCTCTTTATGAAAAGAAAGAGGTATTCCACTTCTACTTGCCCTGGAACCGGCATTATTTCTAAATCGAGCCCTGTTACCTTACTGTTCCAATGGGATACCTTAATTCTGGCTTTGGCCCGATATCCTGGGCATGATCATTTTCTCCTCATTTCCCATCAAGCAGTCACCAGACGTGTCTACAGTAAAAGGGCTCTCCCCACAAAAAGCTCGCTTGGTCGTCTTTTACAACAACGGGCAGCATGAGCAATAGGTCATTCATGTTTTCCGGGTGACATCCATGCGTGTGTCAGCGACCTCAAAACAGTTGTTCTCACAATCCAGTAAGGCAGCCTCGTAGCTTGTCAGAGAAGACCGAGGAGGCCACTAAGTCCCAGCAGGCATTTGCCAGGCTAAGCCATCCAGTCAGCCATCATAAGTCAAAACACAGTTTTGAGGCAAATTAGGCAGGAACAGCCTCCCTCCAGTTTTTCAGAAGTGACTATAAAGCACGACAGATGGAGAGCGATTAAAAACCGTAATGATTTTGACTGTGACCTCATTTACCTGAGAAAGAACAATGCAAGGCAGAGAAGGTCACTCGGGATTATGAATGAAGGGCTGAGGGAAGGCTTGCCTCATGTGCAAGACACGAAGCCTAGCCGAGCAGGCAAGGGACGATTCCTCCATGGGCAGCAGAGCTTCCATGTACATCTCCCACTCAAACCCTGCCCTACCTCAGCTGGTTTAAACCTCAAAGTTGTGAGCCGATGACGACAGGCTTTTCCTGAAGTAACCCACCTACTACATGACAGAAAAGTGGCAAGCAAGTCTCTATTACAGCATTCTTGAGCAAAATTACTTTTCAAAACATTTCTGACTAAAGATCTTGGAGGAAAATCCACCTTCAAAGGAGAAACTATCCTGAAGGTACCAACTGACGTCCTGAGCTCCGCCTGAGGAATAACAGCATAACTGCACCACCACAGATCCACGACGTCGCAGGGGACTGTCATCAAAGCTGTCAGAAGCACTAAGCCAGCAATGCAGCTGTTCCAATCAGCTCCTGAAAAGGTTTATTTAATCTCACAATAGAGTCATCTGAACAACGCTTTACTTCTTTTCCTGTCCACCGTCTTGGTTTTGGCCCCAATTACGCAGCACCTCATCTTCTTGGAAAGAGATAAGCTATTTTTAGAAGCTCATTCAGAAGCCCGCTTAGTAACTATGGCACAATATGGAGCAGACTCCTCTCCTTTCAGAGGAGTAAACATCCTCAAGGGTCGGCACTGAGTAACCCTCAGATAAACGCCGGGTGTGCTCTGCAGTCCTGTCAGGAGTGGAGTCATCCGGTAGCTGAGGGAGATGCTTCCCAAGCGACTGCTTGCCATGCGACATTGCTAACAGGCGGCAGAGCACGTGGGGTTACTGTTATGTACTGACTCGGCTGAGGGTCCACTTGTCCTTTCATCCTTTAATTAGACGAAAGCTCTGCACGGGAGTGACGCACAGACTCTGCTGGGGCTTCGCCTCAAAACAGCACCGACTGACACAGTGTGTCCCGAGAACAGGGAACAGCACTCGGCTGGGTCACTGCCACACAGCAGCCCCCAGACTACGACAACGGGAAGATACGCCCCCGCGACTGCCATGCAGCTCTACCCTCAGCAATCAACCACGACAATACAGCCCTGATTAGGACTGCGTCTTCCAGAGTCCCTCAGACGACACTTAATTTTAGAACGAGAAAGAGCAAGCTGCTCTTTATGGGGCTCCAGCACCCAGAGCGCCCGTTCTGACAGCCTGACCCAGTGCGCAGATCAGCCTTGCCAGCTTGCTCAGAGGAAAATGAGAATATGCAGCGGTAGGAGGTAACGAGGCAGCCAGTCTCTTGCTACCTGGCCAAACCACCAGCAGCAGAACAGACTGACTTACGGCAGCAGCCCACTACAAAAACACAGGCGGCCTCTGCTTTCCCAGAGCCCTGGTTCCACCCTGGATGAGAAATTCTGATGTACAGTTTCCACTCTGAATGAAGAGGGATGCTTTTCAGAGACCCTGAAGCAGTCTCATTCTGGTGGCAACAAGCTTCCAACGCTGCCGCTGGGGAAGAGGGTCAGCCAAGCTACTACCTAGAAAGAGTGAGCTTGCACCCGGTGAGAAAAAAGCCTTCTGGACCACATCTAAGGACCACTGGCAACACACAGCTTCTGGTAAGCAAAATCTCTCTCTCTCTCTTTCCCAGTTCCATAACGGACATTTGGAAAGCAATGCTTCAGCTGGACTTGGACAACTGAGGAAAGGAGAGAATTCTAGAGCTTGTTGTTAAATGAAAGTAGATGTAACTAATGAAGCTGCCCAACACACCAAAGCAGTGGGCTGCAAAACTTCAGGTACTTCAGCACATGCACGGCTATGCTCTAAAGTTACTGTACTGATGCATTAAAAAAATCTTTAGTAGTGGCAAACTCATCTTTCGCTCCTAAAGAGATGTACACCGCCTGGCAAAGCACGACAGTGTTACTGAATTCGAGCTGTACTTTGTAGCTTGGCACAGGGGAAGACAGCTCACCCCTCTCTGGGAATGTTGTGGCATCCCTTTACCTTAAGGCCTGAGAACTCACTTGCTGTCGGCAGATGAGACTGAGCCGAGGGGACCGACCGCAATGAACCGCAATACTCTCGGTAAAGAACAAGATCATCAAGACCCCAGAGGCTTCACCTAGCTGAACAGATTTAATTGCCAGAGAAGCATCGCCTTTGAGCAGTTTGCAAGAACCCGCGTTCTTTGCCAGGGTCATCCCCAGCGGCCACCAATGCTGGAGAGAGACGCGCGATGCAGCATCTCACCAGTGACTGCCTTTGCCTGCCCTTTACCAATACAGCAAACCCACTTTGCCTTGGCAAGAGACGGGAGGGGACGAGGACGCCTGCCAACAAATGCCAGACAGTGTTTCCTCAGGGAGCCTACAGGACAGGTCAAGAAGAGGAGACGACCTCCACTGGAGTGACAAACCATTGCTGGCTTGCGACCTGGAGCAAGGAAACGCAGTCCCTCAGCCGGAAGGCTCCCTCTGACCACAGCAGGTTACCCGTGTTTCTCTTCACTGAAACCCAACACAACTGAAACCTGAACAAAACGCCTGCTTGTTGCAGTTTTACTTCACACAAGACAGCGCCTCTTCCCACTTAATTCTTGCTGCTTGAAAGAGGTACAGGCAGCAGGCTTTGGCGCCACAGCTGGAAAACCTGCAGCAAGCGTGTTCCCTTGCAGACGTCCCAGGAAAAAAGCGCTTGCGCCCGCCGTCACCCACTTCCTTGTGGGAACCATCAGCACTATTCCACGGGCACTCCGCAGGGTAGGAGGAGGCAGCCTCAGCAGGGATGCACGCCGAAGCCAGCGAAAAGAGGTGGAGAAGCAAACTACCGACTCAAAAGAGTTACCCAGTCTCTTCCCTCATTTCCTCCAAAAGCGGCACAGTAAAATCTGTAGTTCAGCACTTTGATGACAATACAGAAACAAGCGGTGAAGCAGACTGCTGCAAGAGTCTGTCCTGTGAGTTTTCCAGCTGAAGGAAGGGCAACATCGAAAAGCCCCCACAGCAAACCGGTCAGAGTGCGTTGCTGCTGTTTCTGAAACCGCCTTAGCTACCCGGCGCAGCTGTCAGCGAGACCAGTGACCCCACCTTCCAGAGAGAACAGCTTGTTACAGGGAGCCCCAAATCCCCTTCTGCCAAAAAACTTCACAAAACCGCTGCTCTGAGGGTTTCGAGTACGGTGTAATGCCGACCGAATTGCAGACACGAGAATCTCACCAGGATGGTTAAAACATACACTTTTATTTTCACGCTCCTGACAAAGGAGCGCCTGAGTCTTCTGAAAGGAGAAAAAGCGTGAAGGAGCCCTCCGTCTCTTGGGCCATGATCTGTATTGCCTTCCCCATGCATCTCTTGTTTTACATCAGTATCCACAAGCGGTTATCGCCCCATGCGTGTGCGGTAATCGTGCTACCAGTAACAAGCAGGGCTCTACACCTCCACCTCATAGATTAAACACCCAGGCAGTTTGACAGTCACCGTTCCGCATGACACTAGGAGAGGAAATCTTGAGGCAGACAGAATTTTAATGCCAGTGGAGGAGAGAAATCATTTGTACTTCCAGCTCCGTGGCGGCAGGATGGAAGCCCCTCCTTCCTCCCAGCACATGGACCCAGTACCGTTTCAAAACAAGGCAGCCATCGATGAACGTCTGAGATGGTAGCATTTACCTTGTAAAAAATTATGATCCACGTACAATTGCAGCAGCGCTATTGGAGACCCCATCATCACCATGACGTTCCACTTCAAACCTCAAGTTTCTGCAACTTCTGAGCTGATGCAGACTTATGGAGTAAACTGCCAGCGTGCATCCAACATGCTCTCAACTTTATGACCCAAAGCTTCAATTAAACTTCAGGGACGGGGAGGAAGCTCCAAACTGACAGGCGCAGCAGACATTAACAGCTACTCGCAAGCTTCTTTTATCCCAAACATCGACATAACGACCCAAGAAAACAGAACCAGATTTCCCTTATTGCTAAAGCACCATTCACATCCAGCAGAAAGGACAACACAGGGTAGAAATGCCACCATTTTCAATCAGTTACAGCTTTACTGTGCAAAAAGTCCCCCCCCAGCTCTTGCGGTGACAGAATCAAGTATCAAAACGTTGCTCCCTTAAAGCGAGCTGGTTTCGAGATAACTCAGCGAAACGCCTAGTTGCAGCAGAAGTCAAGGATTGGCACAAAGTCACCAGAAACCTGGGAGTATGCAGCGACACCCCGCAACGCAGGTACCTTTTAGATGAGAAATAAAGTATGCTATGGACGACAAAGTGGCCAAGGAGCAAAGGGAAAGACCAAGCATAACACTTGCTCTGGACTTCTACTTTCATGTTAGATCAAATTTTGATGGTAACGCACAATTTCAACAGGTACTTACACAAGTGAGCAGCAGAATGCAGCATGCCACCAAGAGGTCAAAAAAATAAGAAAGCAGAGCAGAAGCTGTCTATAAAGAGATAACACAGCTTCTTCCCCTGATTGCCACAGGCTCCTCAACTCAAAGCCTCAACTCAGTGTCGATCCCCGACACGGAATGCCAACTCTGCTGAAGATTGTGACAGGCTCGGTTCAGGCTTGCACCCTCCACCCCACAGAACCAAATAGTGGGAGCACCAGGCAGTCATTGAAAGGACAGGGTGAGCCCCAGTGAACAGGGGTCTTCTGGAAGCCCTCTTCTTGAAGAACAACATCTCCACCCAAAGTGGGGTACCACAGGGGCACCAGAACGTCACCGTTTCAGCGCCGACACACGGCCACCCTCTCCTCTAAAGAGACCACGGGCGGCACCTGCACACGGATTTCCTACATGTGCTCAAGCTCTTTTCACATCGCCCACTCCCACCCCACAGAGAGCTCGCACTACAGCAGCGAAAAGCTCGTCCTAGTGCTTCTGGGGACCGGCAGCGGTGCTGTGATCTTCACTGCGACTATAACGCATGCAGAATAAGGCAACGGTCAGGAGAACCAGCTCCTTCAACGCAAAAGTGCTTTGTTTCTCCAGCATCACCCAAGGAGAGAAGCCAATCCAATGAGCCAACCAAATGTGAACACGAGAGAGTATCCGCTCTCCCAGTACGCCCGAGAAGGCAGGCACAGGTTGTGAATTTAGAGCAAGGAAAAGCACCCTGGGCTCACCCCTTCCCTGCTCACAAGCAGTCAGGTCAATCTCAACCTACAGGGCTCCTCAAGAACATTTATCATTACTTTCCACTCTGCGTAGCGTTACTAGACAGAAGTCTTCAGTAGCTACACAGAAAACGGATGCAAGAAGTAAAGTCCCTAAGATCCAAGAGACCCCGACTTCATCAGCTGTTGGCACCAAAACTGTATGCAAGCTATTTTATTCTATAGCAGAGAAGCCACAAAGGCCAGACTCACAAAGATCTTTCCAAGATGTTTTAGAGGGTTTTTTGATATGCAAAAATATACTTTCAGGCAACTGGAATTAAAAAAAACCAACACCCAAACAACCCAACGTCATCTTAGAAAAAAAGAAAAAAGAAGAGAAACCAAGCAAGTTGCCCCCCGCCCCCCAACCTCCCGAGTTGTTAACTCTGCGGTCAGGTTGGTTAGCCAGATTTCAGTCATTTCTGCCACTCAACAAGCGCTCCTGAGGTATTAACTTCTTTCAAGTGGACCCGGTAAATCCCATGCAACCTGGTCTATTGCAAACACAAAAACGTACAAGTACCCCAAAGCACCACCTCTAAGACACCAGTACTAAACAAAATGATGCAGTCTGAGTTGAACCCCAAAGCGCTATACTGGTGAGGCTAAATGCACTTCCAGGACCAGCTCTGTGTGCTCAAACACGACCCCCTTCCTCCCCGCACCACAGCCTGCTGGAGCTGCAGCTCTGCAGCCCAGGAATTACTCCCGCTCAGCCGTGGGTGACGAGCTCCACTTCACGGCACCCAGCAGAAAACACCAGCACCGAGCTGGAAAGATGCACGAGAACTGTATTTTTATGTGCTTTTGGGTAAACTCCGATATCACCAGCAATAGAATAGCAAAGGCACTGCTGTTTAAATGGGCAAAATATAGACAAAGATACGCTCACCCCGCTCTGCAGTTGACAATCCGCCTGTAGAGGAAGAGACAGAACCGGCCTTTCAAAAAAAATTAAGCATTCCTG
>NW_009647217.1:883323-883648 GCF_000708025.1 Charadrius vociferus | reverse complement strand
AAAAGCACAGACCCATCCAAAAAAAAAAAATAACCCCCCCCTGCCACAAAGGACCGGGGGAATTTTCTTGCCGGTGCAAGGACGCAGCTAAGAGGCGATGCAAAACAAGAGCCGGGGGAAAGGAACGCTGCAGCTTGTAGTAAGTAACACACCCCCATCATGTCTTCCCTGCTCTGTCAATAGGTGGGCTGTTGTCAGACTCCTGCTTTAGCTGCCTTAGAAAGGCTTAAAAAAAAAATTAAAAAAAAGAAAAAAAACGAAGGCAGGAAGAAGAGCAACTCAAAAAAAAAAGAAAAAAAAAAAAAGAAAAAGAAAAAAAAAGGGG
>NW_009647217.1:880058-881847 GCF_000708025.1 Charadrius vociferus | reverse complement strand
CAGTGCTGACGAACTCAGCCTCTCTGCCGTAGCCCCATCCTCACTCGCCTCCTTGGCCAGACCAGTGTCCCACCAGGTGCCGTCTCAAGGAGGAAGGTAACGGTGGCGGCAGTAGACTAGCAGCCACCTCCCCGGCCTGGTGTCACACGGCAGGCTGGCCTCCATCTTGTACAGCACAGCAAGAAGGGGGTTAACGTCCAACAGGTGCCCGCCGTGTTCCCCGAGAGCAGCACCGCCACCAACATGCGAGCATCCCTCACAAAACCCTCCCTTTGGGGAACATAACACACCCCTCTCCTTCCAAGCTCTTCAGCTGCAGGGAAGGAAAGACCGAGGAGGAAAGAAAGGCTGTTCACCCCTTACAGCAGCCACCCAACAGTACCTGCGATGTTAAAGAGGACGGAAAAGCTGCGGGAGCCCTCGGGCTTTACCGGTGTCGCTTCCGCTATCTCCCCCTACTCGATGGTTCTGCTGTGGGAGCAGTGCTAAGGCGGCTCCTCCTGAGCACCTCCAGGGAGGAGAATTAAAATGTGACGGTTTCTGTTTCTCCAGGCAGCCTGAAGGGGACTGGAGCCTTTCCAAGCTCTCCTGTGCTTTGCTAGCGGGGTTGAATCCGATGCTCACTGTGAAGGCAGCCCAGCCACTCTTGTGTCCAGCGCTGGCCCAGGAGCTGCAGCACAAGGCCCCGTGCCCCAGAGAGCACCACGAGGCAGGTGGGCCCAGGTGGGTTTGTCCTCAGGGAGGTTCTCCTGGGTCCAGAAACCTCCTGCAAATCAGGATCACGCCTTAAATCCCCTGTCCAGCCTTGCTGTCTGTCTCTTGCTAACAAATCTATGCTGCAGCACCCGGCCGGTCCCCTGCGCTGGAATATGTCTGCTGGGCAATAGGTTTGTGCAGCAGGGACCCACGAGGCATCGGGGAGGTGCTGTTCACCCTCAACAGCTTCAGCCCCAGCTGGGTTTGTTGGTGCCCTCTGCGAGAACACATCACCTCCTTGGAGGGCAGTAAGAAACAGCCAAGTCCTCAGGCAGCAAAGGAAGCAGTGGGAGAACTCGGCAAACCCCAGGAACAAAAGTGCTTCTGCAGGAGGGCTGCTGCTTGGCTGAAATCGCCATGTCCTGAACAGGAGAAGCGAACTGGGACGGCTCCCAGTTCCTGGATGGGAACCCTCTTCTGGGACAGTAAACACAGCTAAGCCCAACCCCAAAGGCACCACTGGCTGTAGGGAACCGCTGGGACAGAGGATCTTCTGAAAGCCCATTAGCGCACAGGTGATATCACCAGGTTTTTGTACCCAGCTCTACAGAAGCTGGTCAGAAATGAGCACCATTATGCAGTGAGCGAAGGTGACACGCACAGCAGAACTCTGCTTACCTTGGAGGCTGCCACTCCACACCACTCCAAACCGGCGGAGCTGGCCAGGATGGATGGTGCGGCCGCCCCCACAGCCAGAGCCACAGCCGGTGGCGTGGGACAGTGTCAATAAAGTCCTGTCCCCTTTCTGGCTCCCGCCAGCTGACCTGAGATACGCTCAGAAACCAAGGGGAGCATCTGCACTCCCAGTTTGAAACTCGGGCTCTCAGGCCTTCCCCAGCATTGTCTGGGGCCGAGCCCCAGCATGACGACCCACGGTGGTGTCACTGGACCAGCACTTGTGCCATCCTGGGGGACCAGCCTTTGGTGTGACCCCTCGGAGGGGCCGAGCTCCACCCCCACTGCCACAAAAGACCAGGGACAGCTCGGCACCGGTTCCTGGCTTTATTGTCACGAGCGCTTCTACGGGAGGGTG
>NW_009647217.1:878036-879370 GCF_000708025.1 Charadrius vociferus | reverse complement strand
GGTAACGGGACTCTGCTCCGCGCTCCCGGCGTCCCGCCAGCTGTAAGATCACCTCTGCATTTAATTCCCAAGGCCCCTCTGCTCCCAACCACCGTTTGGGAAATAAACCCCGCGGCACGTACAAGTTGGCATAACTGGCTGCCTCCCCTGCGGAGGCAGCACCTTCACATCAGACGGACGGTGGACAGAGTCTAAACAGAGCAACAGAACACAAGGTGGGGTTTGGTGTCGCTGGGAAAGAACACGGCCTCATGAGGGACAAGGAACAGAGGGCCGGGGGCCACACAGAGGGTCTCCCCCCAAGGCAGAGGCTGGAAGCTGTAGTGCAGTGGAAAGTCTTAGTATTAAAGAGCAAGTCTTGACGGGGAAAGGCAGCAGAGGGGGTGGAAGGGAGGGTGCAAGGGGAGACTCCGGAGGTGGCAACGCACTGAATGCAGTCCGATGGAAGTGGCGCGTTGCACAGATGCTCTGCAGGTCCAGCCCCTGCAAGGCATTTATCTTGCCAGCAAATGTAGTCTCGGGATGGACCCCTGCTTTCAGTTCAGTGTGTCCTCCAGCTCCTCCTTCTGCTTTTTCCTCTCTGCAAGCCACCGCTGGATCTTCTCCTTGAGCTCTGTGTTTGGTCTGATCTGGTCCATAGTGAGGGGGCTGCGATTGAAAGGATCCGTCTGGTCACTGAAAGACAAAGCGTGGAGGCGGTTATTTGGTTATTTGGACAGTCCCAGCATGAGAAATAAATTAAAAAAAAAAAAAAAACAACCAAAAAAAACCAGTGGGCCAGGAAGAGTCACGGGACAAGCAAAACAGATGCCAAGACGTCATCAAGGCACGAGGCCTGCACTGCGTACCTGAGGAGGTGCCGGGCGATGGTCGACCGGTCCACAGTGACACGGGAAGAGGGCAGAATCACAGGGTCCGACATCAGAGTGCTCATGATAGGATCCAGGAATTCATCGCAGGCATCCGCGTATGTCTCCTCCTCCTGCTGCTGGCGGTCTGCAAGAGACTGCGGGCAGGCGCTGCTTGTAGAGACTGTCTCCCATTTCTTTCCAAATCAAGTTTGCTCCCAGCCGGCAGCTAAAACCTTGCCAGGCCTGTGCTGAAGGAGGCCCCCAGCTGCCCCACCTGAGCCCCTGCTCCCCAGAGACCTGGCTCCACACAAAGAGGAGCCTTCTCTCCATGGGGAGAAGGATGCCAGGAACCAGTTCCACCTTGTTTTGCGAGCTGAAATCCGCTCCCATTCTCACCTTGATCCTCTCTGCCAGGTTACTGAAAGACACGATCATGTTGCCGGGCTTGTTGATTTTCTTCAGAACCCGAACGGTCTGGGCAAA
>NW_009647217.1:877261-878026 GCF_000708025.1 Charadrius vociferus | reverse complement strand
GTGAATAGGAGCGGCCGTCCTTGGGCACCGTGGCACAGAAGTTTTCTTCATCCCTGGACCACGGGTTAAAAGAGAGCAAAGGCTTAAGAACTCAGAGTTACTGGGCTGCGAAACGCAGTCCCCACAGCGGCCACGTTACCGCAGGGAAGAACTCCAAGCTAAAGAAAAGCTTGGCTGTAATTAAGCATTTCTCCGAGCGATTCTGTGAGCACTGTTCCCAGAGGGGAGGCTCCCGCCCCACAGGGCAGGGGGCTCTGGGGCACTGCCAGCCAGCCTGTCCCCGGGATGGCTCCTGCCATCCCACATGCCAGCCCTCCCTTGCTGCCTACCCCAGGTTTAGGTAGATGGTACAGATGTCAGACACGAGCTGCTGCGGCTTGAAGTCAAACTCGCTGAAATCCTTGACTTTCAGAGCTCCCATTTTGGGGCCAACCAGGTGTTGCAGGAAATAGTTGAGCATGGAGATGATGCGCTCAGCCAGGAAAGGATGCACGAACAGGGACTTAATTTCTGCAAGAGAAACCAGCAGTTCCCTGAGCTCCACGGCGATCCTGTCCTGCTCCGAGCACCCCGAAACAGGGCTCACACCCGCCCGCTCCCTGGCAGGCAGGAGGGACAGCTGCTCTCCCTACCAGAGGTGAGGAAGGCCAGAGTGCCAATGGTCTCGTTGGACATGATGTTGTGGAAGCGTGCCAGCTGACCAAACATCTGCAGGCTCGACTCCTTCTCGCGGCGAGCCTCTGGGGACAGGCTGTCCCACTCACC
>NW_009647217.1:867878-877240 GCF_000708025.1 Charadrius vociferus | reverse complement strand
CTTAATCTTACTGAGGTACTGCAAAGACAGAGCAGGGAAGCAGCTGGGAGAACAGGCAGGTAAATGGGCAGCAAGGGCTCAGCCAGGCCTGTTCGGCACCGCTGCAGGCTGATGGAGGCCAATTTAGGATGCGAAAGGTACAACCGAGTGCTCGAAAAGGCCACTCAGAACCAGAGGCGCTTCATAAAACACAGAATCGTAGAATGGTTTGGGTTGGAAGGGACCTTAAAGACCATCTCGTTCCAACCCCCTGCCCTGGGCAGGGACACCTCCCCCCAGCCCAGGTTGCTCCAAGCCCCGTCCAACCTGGCCTTGAACACCTCCAGGGATGGGGCAGCCACAGCTTCTCGGGGCAACTTGTTTGGACAGCAAACCACAGAACAGTCCCTGAACATTCAAAACCAGATGGGCAATATCCACATCACCCTTCTTATCTGCCAGCCTCCAGGAAGCAATTCCTTGGCAGGTAAAGGCTCCCCAAAAACGCCCTTTCCAGCGGCAACGGGCAGCTCCAAAAGGCGCAGGAGACCGTCACCACCCACCAGGGACACGAGTTCACCCGGCACTCACCTTGTAAACCCAAAGGGGAACAGCCTGCAGGCAAAAGGCTTTTGTCGCGATACAACACAGGCAGAAAGGCTATGGGGATGTGATAATCAAACCCCAGAGAGGTCATTTAAAGGCTGACTGCGTCTAGATTACCAACAGGCAGATCTCCTCGCAGCTTCCCCAGCACGCTTCATGCTACATCTAGAAAAAGCCTCTTCGCTGCTCTTTGTCCTGACCTGCCTCCCGAGAGCGAGGGGAGGGCAGAGTGCCCCGTGTGCCTCATCCCAGGCCCCCCCACCTTCTGCCATTGCCCAGGGCATCGCCCACCCCCCTGGAATCGGTTCCTACAAGTAGCCACCCCACAGTGGGCAGGGCTGTAGCAAGCTGATGCTGCACTAGGACCAGGAGCTCGGTACCGCACCCGGCCCTCTTCAGGGGAGCCAGAACCACTGCTGATGGGCTGGCGGCCGCCCACGCCCTCAGCCCTACCTGTATGGCTTCGTCCAACAGGAAGATGGCATCATTCATCAGCAAGTTCAGGAAGCGCAAGAAGAGAGGGGGATTCATTGCTTCCAGGTTCTCCGAGGCGTAATCAGCCAGAGCCTGTGAGGAACAAGAGAAGGTTAATGCTGTGGCGTGGTCCCAACAGCAGGACACAGTCCCGCATGCACCACACCGATCTGCACACACATGCTTATGTACGCGCCTCTTGCGCTCATGTGTATGGGTATCTTGCCTCACCTTGATGCTCTGCCGGTAGGAATCTGTGCCCCACATGTACCTCAGGATGGGATACATGGGACGGCGGTAGTTAAACTTCTGCTCAAACTGGTGCGGGTCACCTAGACATGAGCAAGAACATTTCAGGTGGCCAGCAGGCACAGGTGGGGGCTGTCTGTTCTTTTTCACAGCTTGTTTGAAACAAAAATCCTGCTCCTGTGCAAACAACTGACATCTGTCCCCCATTTCAAAGCAGCACAAGAGATCCCCCAGTGAACGAGGATGGGTGCGGACCCATAAGAAGCACTGCCGTGCTGAAAAGCTTGAGCTCCAGGGGTTACCCTTTCCAGACATGCAGTTCCGCAAAAGGCAGAAGTCTGGCAAGACTGACGCTTTGCTGGAAGGCCGCCTGCCTACCACAGCTGAGCAGCTTAACAACGCGCAAATGCATCCCTTTGTTTTCACTGGCGTACTTCAAACCCTGGAGACGCTCCCCCTGCAGATGTGACAGAAGGAAGACGGCCTTTCCCCTCGCGTGCTCACCGGTAAACTCAATATCCACAAAGACTTTGATAAGCGCCTCGGCCAGCTGGGGAGCGTTTTGGTAAGAGCAGAACACTCGCTTGCGATGAAACACACTCGAGACGAGCGGGTTCTGGGCCTGATCTAAGTGAGGCATCACAGCTTCCAACACCTCTGCCAGCTTGGCGCGCAGGTGGGGATTTTTCATCCTGTGAGGGAAAACAAGAGAACAAACCCGGGATGGCAGGAGGGCCAGGATGCAGGGACTCCGCCGTTCAGGAAACGCCCCAGGAGCCATGCCCACCCGTGCAGTAGTGCCCACTTGTCACAGACCACCTGTAAAACTAACACCGGCACCCAGTGGCTCGCTCTCAATGCCATAGCCATAGGGTGAAGGCACGCACTTGGTGCCCACAGTGCCATCTCAGGCAGAGGGGAAGCTGTTGCTTCCCACCCTCCCCAGCAGCATGCTCTGCTTGCGGCCTGCCCTTGCTGGTCAACCGTAGCTCCCGAGCAAACCCGCCATGTCCCAGCTGTGACCCGCTTCCTATTTACCCTGCGAGACCACTGCCCTTTGCCTGTGGAGCCTGCTGTCCCGTATGTGGCAAACCACCGAGGCGAGGGGTAACTCTCCTCTGCCACACATGCGGGGCAGAAGCCAAAGCGCCTGCCCACAGTCACGCCGCAGGGCGCTGCCAGGGAAGAGCTACAGCCTCCGTCTCCCAGGGCCAGCGGGAGCTGCCCACCACGTGAAATCTCCGCCTGCTCCTGCCACTGCCCTGAGCTCGCTGTATTTGCACATGCAAGGATAAACAGAGGAACAGCAGAAACGTAGTGTACGTGGCAATAACTTATCAGGAAGATCGATAAAACTCCTCAGTTTTCTTCAGTGCCCAGTTACCACAGCAGACTTCACAGACGTACTCCAAACAGATCGATCCCAACAGCCCCCTTTAACAAGTAGCAAAAAATCTCTAGCTGACTAGGCCCCTGCATGGTACGATCAAACAAGTACTTAGACACCCCCCCCCCTTTGTACCTCACATGAAGCTCACGTCTTTTGGCAGGCCCTTGTTCCCTGTGCCTCCTGCAGGCAGAATTCAGCTTCTCCACAGAGACCAGCCCACCCCCAGCTGTCTGAACCACACCTCCAGACACCTCTGACCGTTTCCACTCGCTTGCTCCCCTCTGGGTCTTCAGCAGGCTAACACCCAGGGCTGACACCCGGGGCTGTACGTACCTCTCCACATCACCCATAAAAACAGTAACAAAGTGAAGGACGTGCTCCAGGGAATCGGCGGAAGTCTCCAAGACGTCATCAGCGAAACGTCGTAGGAAAATGAAGAAGTCGCCCAGATTGTCGGCAAAGAATTCTGCAAACAGAGATTACGTGAGTTCCTCCTCAGGCGGCTCACGTATTGCCCTTTTCTAGCCCCGCTGTGCTCTGCCCCGGTCGCCCCCATTCGACTCAAGCCTCAGGAGTCACTAGCTGTAGCAGAACACCACCACGGTAGTGAAGGATGCCTGGCCTGAGGAAACCTGTAGCACGCAGGATTCACTTTACCTCCCTCAAAAGCCAGGTCACTCACGGGGTGAAATTCAGCAGCCGCCTGCTGATCTTACGCACTGTCACACACAAAAGCTCAAGGGAAGAGAGTCTCTAGACAACAGAAACCGCAAAGAGGGCTTTGCGTATAGGGAGAATAGTAATACTATAGGGTATTTGGCGAAACTCTGCCAACTGGCTATCGGAGGGATCTTTAGAAGGCCAGCAGCATCGACGTTCTCAAAGTATGCCCCCTCAACGAGCCCCAGATTGTACAGCGACCCTCTTCAGAGGGAATATTCTAGGTGGAGAAAGATGCCACCAGCTGCAGCACTGTGTCCTGCCCTGGACGGAAAGTGCTTCCTCGGACAGCTCTCCCAGCGCTTATGCAGAAGGTACCAGGACTGGCCTGCCAGGCAAACTCAAGGGCCCAGCTTGCTTTGGAGTTCCAACCTCGCTGCCCGTGTTTCTGCAGCTGGGGCTAACCCTCCCTGCACTTCCTGATGCGCTCCGGCACTCTTCCTTTCGAAGGCAGAGAGCCGGTAAACATCTCGGAGGACGTCTGGGTGCTCCGAACACCTGAAGGAGCCAGGCAGCGCATACGAGCTGCTCTAGACGCAGTGTTACATCAGCAGCTTGAGGCTTGGGCGGTTAACTGCGGGCAGGACACAGACAGGCAGACCGACCAACCAACTGATAGCCAGCAGGACCAGCAGCTTCACCTGGCACGTAGGCCAAGGCGCTGTTTTCGACCTCTGGCAGTGGGAAGGTCAGCTCCAGCGGCTCCGTCCCCTGGTTTCCCATGGCCAGCTGCACCAGCAGAACTGCCATGGACACCTGCAGGTTCAGGCAGTTCTGCAGCATCTGCGGCTCCGTCATTGCTGTCTTGGTGGAGAGATAGATGGTCATCAGGCGCTCAAACTGCTCCCTGAGGCTGTCAGCAGCAGGGCTGGAGCTCTGCTGGGCTTCTCGCCACGCTACTTGCAGGCGATGAAGGCTTTGGTTTATCTTTACCATCTGGTCGTGCAACCTACCCAGAGAAGAAGGCAAGGAGGAGGTGAGACAGGACGTACATGAGCTCCACACAGGGTGCCTAAGCAATACTGAAGCCAGCAGATACTTTATCCTGCTTGTAAGAGACTAAACTATTTCCTGTGGGTAATGTGCCTGGGGTGCCAGGATGGGAGGCCTTTGGAGAGCACAAGACAGGGCTCGGGACGATACCAGACCTTACTGAAGAACCGCAGCAGTCTGCAGAGTGGCCTGGCAAAATGCAACCACTGCAAAGTGCTCTGTGGTGGCACAGACAACAAGCCTGTGTGGCTGCGAACCCCCTGAGGCTACCGAGGTCAGGGATGTGGCAAGCCCAAGAGGTGCCTGTGAGGTGACGCTTCCAGTTTCCCAGCAACCAGCCACTTGCATAACTTTTTCATCCATTTCTATATTTAGAGAATAAACCAGAAGGGGACGGTGCTTAGAGCAGTGGTGACCTCACAGTATCCAGGCAACAATTTGCAGAGGGAAGCTGAGAAAAATAGCGCGTTCTGGTGTCCAGAAAATCCTTTCCTGGAAACGGAGAGCTACCTCGCCTTTCTGCCGCACATACAATCATCATTTGCTGGGGCGGCTGGGAGAGCTTGCAGCGAGCAGGCGCTCTGCCGCCGAGACGCTTCCTAGTAGAGAAGCGAGACGAGGAGAGGGGGAACTGCGCGACCCACAGACACCCGGCACTGTGCTGCTACATCTCAATAAATAACGCGGAGCCCGTAGGGACTGTCAGCATTGACTGTGAGCGCCAGCAGGCAAAGTTCCTTTGCAAAAATCAGTCAGCCTGAGGCTCAAACATTAGCAAAACGCACAGCAAGAGGTACTGGGCAGCACAGCTGCCCTGCTCTGCATTCTGAGTATTTACCAACGGTCTCCATGGCCGCGCACGGGTGGAAAACAGCACTGGGAATGACCCGGTACCTACAGCTTAGGCATTCACGTTACTCACGTCACACATGATATAAGCCTAGACACGGAAACCATCTCTCCAAGCTGCACGCTTCAGTGGCATACTCGGTGCCTTTGGAGGGGACGGGTGGGGACAGTGACAGTGCAGTTACCTGTGAAACCCCAAGTGAAGGGTATACTGTGTCAGCACCAGGTTTTCTGTCACCAGATTGTAGCTGTTTGCGAACTCCGGCTCTTGCTCGCTCAGAGCGGGTATCAAGCATGTCTCCTTTTCCAAACCTGGAACGAAAAGCACCTCTGCATCCAGTCCCACCCGGCAGCACTGGTGAGGAGGGGGCTCGAGAGGGTACAGACCCAAGGAGATCCCCTTTCCCATTCCCTTGCTTCCCTGAGGCATGGGCCTACCTTTCATGTGGACGTTCTTACTCCTCCTCTCTTCCTCGTTCAGCTCCTTCAGGGCACAGTAAGTGGGGTTAAAGGTTAGCAGCCGTGGAGATTTTGGTTTGCAGAAGGGCTGACACAGCTTCAGGAGGGCAGCTCCCAGGTTGAGGAAGAATGCATCCGAGGCATACATCTGGAAGAAGAGCTCCGGCATCTGGTTAGCCCAAATTTTGGTGCGGCCCGCATTTGCGTGGAGGCAGTTTCCCAGCCAGGAGAGGATCCTGTGCTTTGTCTCCGGAGACAGCTGCAACAGGTTCTTCAGCACCTGGTAGATCTTCTCGTGGAACTGGGCCATGAACTGTCATGGGAAACAGGACGCGGTTGGATGGAGGAGTCGTTGGTGGGACTGCTCTTCTGCCTCTCCTGTCGTTACTGCTCTCGGAGCTCTCCCGGCTCCAGCCCGCAGCCTGCTCTGGGAGGGCAGGGCTCTCAGAGGAGAGCACGGCCAGGACGCCTCTATCCATCACCCGTCAGACACACAGGGACGAGCGGGTCAAATCCCGAGGCTGGCGGCAAAGGATACTTAGGGACGTACTCAAAAGCATAGTCGAGACCAAGTAGTCTCCGCGGGGAGTAAACTCAAAATTCTTTACGCGTTTTTAGCAGCAACCCTGAAAGAATGCCTGACTGGGAAAGCCCCTCTCTGTGACCGCTTCCACAGCCAGGTTTGGTCCCGTATTTATATCCTGCTTTCTGGTGCTCTGCTCCCTACCTGCGGAAACCCCTCACCTGGGGAAGCTGTTTACTTTCACAGCGAGAGAAAACATTGCCTGTCGCTTTCTCTGCTGGGGAGTCAATTAGCGCTTTAATTACAGGACAGGTACTGAAACCCAGTTCCCAGCAGTTACAACGCCTAAGGTAGACTACCTTCACCTCAGGCTCTGGTGCCGGAGTGTGTTCCACAAGCACCACCCTGCCTTCTTCCCACTGCTCAGGCCACTACCGTGAGAAAGCGCAACCCGCTCGACGGGGAGACTGGGGTTACAACAACCCGCAGAAGCAGGCGAAACTGTTCGCCTCTTACAGCTGGAAAATCTGAAGCAGTTCTGAGATTCACTTAGGCCCAAGTCCGATTAGTAAAGAGCCAGTGGTGGAACTTGGGCATTGGTGTTTAGGGAATAAAGCCCCAGGCTTTAACCCTCAGGCCACAAGAGGGCCCTGAACCACGCGGGGAAGCAGGATGCTCATGCTGCAGCCCACCTGGTGGATGTTGGATTCCTGTACTTTGATCTCTTGAGGGCTGGATCGGGATGGATTCAGAAAATAGCCGTGGTTCTCCACGACGCCGGGCGTCTTTAGCAAGCAAGAAATGTTTAAAATGGCGCCAAGCAAAGTCTTCTGGTACATCTGTCCATTGCTGGGGTCCTTAGGCTGGATGTAGCCTGCCAAAACCTAGGGGAGACAGCAGGACACGCTGCCGGTGCTATCAAACCCCGGTAAAACTCCCCCACCCTGATGGGTTTGGGACAGGCCGCCGGAAAGCGGGGGAGGGGTCAGAGCGCACATGCGGATGCTGCTGTGCTGTACGGCTGGGCTCGGCCTCAGCAGCTTGGGCCCCACACCCCTCCTGTGGGCAGAGCCGGCAAGGAGCTCTCGCTCGGGTGGAGGCACCCACCTTTGCAACGTCCTTCTGCTTCGTGAAGTAGAGGAGCACATCGAGGTACGTGTAGAGCAGGATCTGGCAGAGGTCCAGGTCCTTGATTCTGCCCAATAGGATGTCAAAGACAGGAACCATGACCTCCCCGAATGTCCGCACCTCCTCGTCCATCGTTAAGGCTTCAATGACCTCCTCCAGAAACTCGGTCACGTCCTCAAAGTCTAGGGAGGGAAGCAAGGCTGTTACTCGCTGTCCTCCAACAGCTGAACCTCAGCACGCGTAGGCACGCTGCGACTGGAACGCCGCCCTCCCCAGCAGCACAGGGAGCCAGAGCGTTCTCCCCGCAAGCTTTACTGCGAGGGGCAACCTCGTGGCACCGAGCTGGCGGCACAACCCAGCCGCACTTACGCGCGCCTCTCAGCGCCTCCAGCATCAGGTCCACCAGCTGCTCGTACACATTCTGGTCGACGTAAATCTCTGGGGTGAGGAGGACAGTGCGAGTGTTTGACACGGTCAGGTTCCGGCAGCGCACGGCAAAGGGCAGCAGGTTCTCTGGGACCTTGGTTATCTGCGCAAGGAGAAGGAGATGGAGCTGGGGCCCCGGTGTCCGCTTCTGGCCGTTAAAACCTCAGCCTGGTCACCCCAGAGCAGAAAGCTGGGTGACACAGCTGCCACCTTCCTCCGAGGCCCCTGCCCACCTCTTCTCTTGCCCTCTGGAAGCAGGCGTAGAGGTAGCGCAGAATCTGCCTCTCCCCCGCGTCCCGGTCGGCGGAGAGGTTCTGCGTGCTGGTGGAGGTCATGTAAACCAGGTGGTTCCCTGGCTCCTGCAGCAGCAAGCGGGTGAACAGGGCCTGGGCACCAACAGAGACAGACGGGAAGTGAAATGCCCCCAGCAGAGGGACGATCCCCCCCCAAAAAGCAGCCCCGTGTCACCACGGGCTGAATCACTGCTGGGAAGGGCTCTCTCTACGCCTCATTAGGTACCAGCACCACACCCAGACCCTCCGGCAAACCAGTTTCTCCAGGCCCCTGGCAGAGCCCCTGCAGCCCTCGCAGAAGTGATTCCCTCCAAGAAACCCACCGGGAACGACTATCTTGACTAACAACGCAGCTGAGCGTTCGCAGTGACATGCTGCCCCGCTGCCAGCAGCGTCTGCCCCCCAGTCCCTCCCTCACACCCCATCCAGGCCGGTTTGTCTCCCTCCCCCCATCCCCAGCCTGCCCTCCCGCAGCCCCCAGAAGGAGGAGGAGCTGCCAGCAGCGCATTAGAAACCTTTTCCAGCCTCCTACCCCAAAACCCCCATGGCCGCTTCCAGCAGCGCCACAGCCGGCAGCTCCACGCTCGGCTTTACCAACAGGCTTTTTGCCAGGAAATAAATTCAGTCCCCGTCCCCACAGCAAGTGGGATGCCTGGGGTGGGCAGCCCTACCTGCTCGATGTTGTCCATGTCCAGCCAATCCTGCTCATCCAGGTCGGCAGCCATCTCCTCCAGGTAGACGCAGCGCGCCGGGATCCCATTCCCGCTCTTCATGCTGGGGTCACCTGGGAACAGCCCAGGTCCGCCCAAACCCAGGGGCAAGGCGCCGGCAGCCAGCGCAACGAGCGGGCAGGGCCCTGTCTGATGCCTCCCCCGTCCCAGCGTTCCCCTACAGCTTGGGGGGCCTAGGGGTCCTTCTGGGGGTCCCAGGGCAGCATGTGGGGCCCTGGGGCAGTCTGGGGGGTCCTGAGCAATTTCTGGGTTCCGTTACAACTTGCAGAGAATGATAATAAGTCCGTTTAAAAACGATAATTCAATGGGGACAGCATTTCTTAACAGGGAGCTTCCTTTTGCCCTTTCTGTATTTTAGGGTTGATGCTTTTCTGCCACGTTTGGTCAGAGCAGTACTGAAAACGCGCAAGATGCAGCTCCGTGAGCACCTGCAGTGGTAACGGGCTGCCTCTGAAGGCTCCGAGGGCCACAGGGAACAGCGTGAGCTGCCGGAGCCCCTTATCAAAACCCGGCAATTCTCCCCGAGCCCAGGAGCCTGTGAG
>NW_009647217.1:866411-866745 GCF_000708025.1 Charadrius vociferus | reverse complement strand
GCCTGCTCTTCTCCAGGCTGACCCCCCCCAACTCCCCCAGCCTGTCCTCCCAGCAGAGGGGCTCCAGCCCTCCCAGCATCTCCGGGGCCTCCTCGGCCCAGCTCCAACAGCTCCGCTCCGGTGCCGGTCCCGCCATGCTGGAGGCAGCACTGCGTGTGTGTGTGTGTGTGTCACTGAGGGGAGTCGTGTACACAGAACACCCGCTGCTCGTTAGTTCTGTGGTGTTTAATGAAGGGCCATCCGTCACCCTCTGTTTGCACCCCAGGTTCCTCCCCACAAGACAGCGGCCGCGCAGGAGTGACGGCGCCCGGCCGCCATGGGCGCAGGGCGGGCT
>NW_009647217.1:865017-866317 GCF_000708025.1 Charadrius vociferus | reverse complement strand
CTGCTGGTGACGCCGAGCCCAGTGGGAGCGTCACGGCTGTGCCAGTCCCCTGGCGGGGCGCGGGTCTGCAGGAGGTGGTCCCAGCAGAGGCTGAGCGTGGAGACCGCCTGCTGCTCCTGCAGCTCTTGCAGCTCCTTGGCGCTGGCCGCCGGCGTCTGCACCTCAAAGGTCATCTCGAAGCGGCTGTAGTCCACGCGGAAGGCGCCCTTCTCCAGGGACATGCAGGGCTCGAAGCGGTACCCCCAGAGGATCTCGTCCTCCGTGTAGGAGGTGCGGGCTTGGCACGTCATTCCTGCCCCGAGACAATGCCTGAGTCACTGCTGGGGGTGGGCAGAGCGCTGGGGCACCACGACAACCCACTGCGCCGCCTAATGGGGGCTCCCAGACCCAACTCACCCCTGGCCGGTTGCGGCCCTGGGAAGCCCTCACCAGGAGGCTGCCCCCATCCCCTCCCCGTGCCCCCCCAGGCCCCCTTACCTGTGGCCTCCACGATGCCCTCCAGGATGATGATGATCTCGAACTGGTCCCGGCGCAGCGACTCAGCCGACATGTCCCAGAAGGGGCTGCGGCGGTCGATGACGTGGCAGATAATCTGGGGCTCCACCAGGAACAGGCGGTCCTCCCCTGTGTCGTAGCCCAGGTTCAGCTCCGACTGCTCCAGTGGGATGAACTCCCCCTCGGCTGTCTGCCGTGACTTGATCAGCTTGGCTCGGATCTTGGCATCCACCATGTGGCTGTCCCGCAGGTCCCCCACGCGGAACATCAGGCAGAGCTGCTCGTCACGGTGGGAGATGACACAATTCTTGCTGAAGATGAGGGTCTGGGCACGCTTCTTGGGCCGGGAGATCTTGACGAACATGCAGCCCACCATCAGGGCATCGATCATGGAGCCCACGATGGACTGCGCCATCAGCAAGATGACGCCCTCGGCGCAGTTGGATGTCACCATCCGGGAGCCGTAGCCGATGGTGCGCTGGCTTTCCACGGAGAACAGCAAGGCTGAGATGAAGCCGTCCACATTCTCGATGCAGGCCTGCCACTGGGGATCACCCCGGTGCTCCATGTCGCCCCGCGCCCAGGCATCCAAGAAGTAGACAGTGCCGAAGACCACCCAGGTGACGATGTAGCACATCATGAAGACGAAGAGGAACCATCGGTACTTGAGGTCCACGATGGTGGTGAAGATGTCTGAGAGGAACCGCTTCTTCTCCTGGATGTTGCCCAGGTTCACCTGGCACTTGCCCACCTTGGTCACGTAGCGCTGCCGCTGCCGCTTGCCGGCCTGGACCACGGGGCCGTC
>NW_009647217.1:863057-863654 GCF_000708025.1 Charadrius vociferus | reverse complement strand
ACGTCGTTGTTGGCTCCTGGCTCCCGCAGTGCCCCAACCGCTGCCGGGCATCTTCCCACCGGCTGTGGACAGGAATCCCGCGCCGGGCTGCACCGCTGCAGCCGGTGGGAAGGAAGAAGGAAGGAAGAAGGAAGCGAAGGGAGCTCAGCGGCAACTGCTAATCCTGCTCCGGTGGCAGAAGGTCACCCGTTAATCTGTTTCAATGACAGGCACAATTACCTCGGGATGATTTAATCGGAAGGAGCGGGCACCCTCCCGGGGGCAGGAGGGGTTTCCCGGTGGCTTTCCCTGCTCTTGCCCCGGGGACGATGCTCCCCATCTGCTCCTGGGGACGGGGCCATCAGCGCAGGCTGGAAGAGGTGCCCCCTCTCCTGCCCAGCGGGTGCTGTGGGCTGAATGTGCTCCACGCTCCCGCGCCCCCTCCTCTGGGGACCCCCCTGCGATGGTCCCCGCCGGGGGCCGGACCCACGGTGCCAGGAGGGCTCAGTAATTTACCAGCCTGGCCCCCGGCGCCCCCTTGATAAGAAAGACGGCAGATGAAGGAGAGATTAGTCACTAATCTTCCGGGGAAGATGAATCTGCAAGCTGGACCCCGCG
>NW_009647217.1:861031-861418 GCF_000708025.1 Charadrius vociferus | reverse complement strand
CGCTCGGGCCCTGGCCAGGGGCCACCCCCTGCACCCCAAAAATGCAGACCTGGTCATCTAGGGACTTGGGACACCGTGCCCTGCGCACCTGCCAGCTCAGCCCGCAGCGGGGTCTGCTCCTGCCTGTCCCACAGGAGGATTCGCTAATTCCTCGGCCGCCCTGCAGATTTGGTTTCCCTTCCCCTGTGTGTCTGCTTCGCTTTTTCTCTTTCAAGGACCAACAGCTTTTCCCGAGCAGCACCGAGGCCGAGCAGCGGGCAGCACTCTGTACTCGTGGTGACGTCGGTGGTCGTGTCGCTGATGGACGCCGCTGTGGGAGCATCCCCTGCCGATCCCCCGCAGCCAGGTCGGCGACGGCTCGCAGCAACACGCCGGCGCCGCAGCACC
>NW_009647217.1:858290-860886 GCF_000708025.1 Charadrius vociferus | reverse complement strand
GGCGGGATGCCGGCGGCCGCACCCCTGTGGCAGCCTCATCCTCCCACGGCTGTGGCAGCGATCGCAGCCCGAAGCGTGCCACAGACCTTCGGGTGGAAAGTTCCTCTGCTGCATCGTTCACCTGTGCATGAGAGGCCAGAGCGGTGGTCTGCATGTCGCCCCCGCTGTTTCTCCCCCATTTTCCTGACGCAGCTGTAGAAGTGAGGGCTGCTGCGTGCCTCCGCGCGCCCCGCGGCGGGGAACGTCAGGCTGGGTTACCAGGAGCCGGCGTGCTGCTGCAGCACCGGTTCACAGCCGAGTTCAGCCCCGGTCTAATCCCTGCGGGCTGCGAGCCGCGGGCGCGTGACCGAACTCGAGGAAGCCCCCAGCCGCCAGCAGCATTCCCGGGGGAAGCAAAGTCCGCCTCCCCCCCAGAGCCCCTTGTGAAACCTGCCCTTCGCTCTGCCGAGGCCGAGGGGAAGGAGCGGGGAAAGGGATTCTCCCGGGGGTGTCTGGCGCTGCTGGGCCCATGGCAGAGAGCGAGGAGGGGAGAGGGAGTGCTCGGTCCCTCCTGGGGAAGGTGAAGGGGGGTACAATGGGGGCGGCACTCTTGGCCGGCGCACGTGCTTTCCCCTGTGCCGCTGCCCCCGGGGAGCTCTGACCCCAGAGAGAGCAGAGTCTGTTCTGGCTGCGGCCCATCACCCGCACCCTGGGGAAAGGGGGGGACACGGCGCCACACAAAGGTGTCCATCTGCCGGACACTCCTCCCTCCCCCGGCCAGCCACAGATCATGACTTCCCCAGCACCGACTCGCGCTCGCCTGAAGTCTCTGCTAGTTTTTTTTTAAAACAGGGTTTGGATATTTCACTTTCTGGCAGCAACACAAAGAACGGGACAAAGCTACCGTCCCATGACGGTCAGAACAACCGGATTCTCCTAATCCAGGATCCCCTCCCCAAACCACATCCTACTCACCAGCGAGTCGGAACGACACAACCGCGTTGCCAAACCTGCCCGGGAATTGCGAGCGGTCCGCTGGCTGGGAGGGGCGCGCAGGCACCCAGTGCGGGTCACTTCGAAGGTGACCGCTGCCAGCCGTGGCGGTCACAGTTGGTGAGTTGGAGGTCTCACCCTGCCACCCTCCGTCACCATAACGGGGGGAAAAAGGGGAAAAAGCAGCAGCTGTGGCCCTGCGGCATCCCGCTCCCGGGAAGAGGCACAGCTTTGCTTGGACACGGGCGCCCGAGTCCCTGTGGACAACGGTGCTTCTGCTGTACCGTAATGCCGTGGGGGGAAGGCAAGACGCTCCTGTGGGAGCCGTTCGGTCCTAAACAAGGAGGAAACACACCCACGGTGCGGTGGGACCATGCTGACAACCTCCCCTCGAAGGCAGCTCTGCTAATTACACCACCTCTGGCACCAGGAACAAGTCCTACGGATGTCTGTCTCATTTGTTGGGAACAAACCCCTCACCTGTGTCTTTCCCCTCTTCCTACGCTGCCGACAAGAAATCCCTGTTTTGTCAGAGTGCTGACAGCAGTGGCGGGTAAAAGGGGGCCACTATAACACAGGGTCATGTCAGCAGCTCAATATGTAATTAAATGTTTCTGTTCCCCAATTAATAAAGAAAATAAGAGATTTTGGCTACAGGAAGAGAGCGGTTTTCCTTCTGCTTTACTAATTTCTTGTGAATGTTTACCCACCGCTGCTCGCTTGGGAACAGCCGACCCCCCTCCCCGAGTCACCGCAGAGCGGCTTTGCCGGGGGAAGGGGCTGCAGAACAGCTTCTCCGTTCCCGAAACTGCAGCTCCAAAGAAACCCCCTGGCACCGGTCCACCGGTCACGGACACAGACGTTTCCTCAGTCCCGTCCCCCTTTTTTTCCTGTTGAAGGCAGGAGGACCCTCACGGCACAGCACCGCAGTGAAATGAAAACACGGAGGGAGCTTTTTCATTCTAACATAGAACAAATGCTTTTATTGCACTTCTGGAAAAACCTGCATAGTCCTCACAAAGGGGATCCCCCCTCCTCCTACTCAGAACATTTGGTTTAAAACAACTGCCGCAGCTCAAACACAAGTACTGGCCGCCCGCAAAAGGAAATCCAACCGGGGCACGTTTTTTGACAGAAAGTCAATGAGAAAAAAATCCAAACCTAACCACCACCAACCAAAAAGGAGCCGATTCCAGCCCTCGCTGCTGTCAGCAACCCTGATCCGGCACGGGAAATCCCCCAGAGGCGAGGGGGGAGGCTCCCCGCGGACCCCAGAGGGGAAAATCCCATGGGGTGCGGTGATCTCCCTTAGCCAGCGGTGAGGGCTGCGGCACGGCGGCAACGCCAACAGTCCCGTCACTGCCAATGTTTTGCTTTGCCCTTTCCCAGAGGGGGACTCCGGCAGATTTTCTTTGGCAGTGAAAAAATACAAGAGGCAAATGCCCGCTCGGCTTGGCCAAACAGGCAGCTGCATGCGCGACTGCCCCCATCCCACAGGGCGTGGGCCACCGCTCTCCCCCACCTCCCGGCCGTGCCATTCGGGCTTCTGCTGGCAGCAGTGTGGCAAGCTCGCAGTACCCACGGACTGGCAGCTGCTCCTGGCCCGGCTCACCGAGGCAGCCAG
>NW_009647217.1:855045-855396 GCF_000708025.1 Charadrius vociferus | reverse complement strand
CTCCCCCAGAGGCGAGGGGGGAGGCTCCCCGCGGACCCCAGAGGGGAAAATCCCATGGGGTGCGGTGATCTCCCTTAGCCAGCGGTGAGGGCTGCGGCACGGCGGCAACGCCAACAGTCCCGTCACTGCCAATGTTTTGCTTTGCCCTTTCCCAGAGGGGGACTCCGGCAGATTTTCTTTGGCAGTGAAAAAATACAAGAGGCAAATGCCCGCTCGGCTTGGCCAAACAGGCAGCTGCATGCGCGACTGCCCCCATCCCACAGGGCGTGGGCCACCGCTCCCCCCACCTCCCCGGCCGTGCCATTCGGGCTTCTGCTGGCAGCAGCGTGGCCAGCTCGCAGTACCCACGGG
>NW_009647217.1:854709-854940 GCF_000708025.1 Charadrius vociferus | reverse complement strand
AGACCCTCCCGAGAGGGGCCGGGGACTGTGCGTCAGACGGCGCTGCTGGGGCCCTGCCGTGTGGTTCAGGTCCTTCGCACCACCGCTTCACCTTTTCTCTCAAAAGTGCAATACCGCTTTTTATTGGTTTGTCGTTACAAAGAACAGAGCTCGGAACCCCAGGCACCCCTCCGCTTCCCTCTCCCGTTCCGACACGACCCGACGGGGAGTCGCCGGGCGGGGGGGCTGCGC
>NW_009647217.1:830981-839771 GCF_000708025.1 Charadrius vociferus | reverse complement strand
TGCGCCCGGTGATCTCTGACCCCAGAGAGAGCAGAGTCTGTTCTGGCTGCGGCCCATCACCCGCACCCTGGGGAAAGGGGGGGACACGGCGCCACACAAAGGTGTCCATCTGCCGGACACTCCTCCCTCCCCCGGCCAGCCACAGATCATGACTTCCCCAGCACCGACTCGCGCTCGCCTGAAGTCTCTGCTAGTTTTTTTTTAAAACAGGGTTTGGATATTTCACTTTCTGGCAGCAACACAAAGAACGGGACAAAGCTACCGTCCCATGACGGTCAGAACAACCGGATTCTCCTAATCCAGGATCCCCTCCCCAAACCACATCCTACTCACCAGCGAGTCGGAACGACACAACCGCGTTGCCAAACCTGCCCGGGAATTGCGAGCGGGCCGCTGGCTGGGAGGGGCGCGCAGGCACCCAGTGCGGGTCACTTCGAAGGTGACCGCTGCCAGCCGTGGCGGTCACAGTTGGTGAGTTGGAGGTCTCACCCTGCCACCCTCCGTCACCATAACGGGGGGAAAAAGGGGAAAAAGCAGCAGCTGTGGCCCTGCGGCATCCCGCTCCCGGGAAGAGGCACAGCTTTGCTTGGACACGGGCGCCCGAGTCCCTGTGGACAACGGTGCTTCTGCTGTACCGTAATGCCGTGGGGGGAAGGCAAGACGCTCCTGTGGGAGCCGTTCGGTCCTAAACAAGGAGGAAACACACCCACGGTGCGGTGGGACCATGCTGACAACCTCCCCTCGAAGGCAGCTCTGCTAATTACACCACCTCTGGCACCAGGAACAAGTCCTACGGATGTCTGTCTCATTTGTTGGGAACAAACCCCTCACCTGTGTCTTTCCCCTCTTCCTACGCTGCCGACAAGAAATCCCTGTTTTGTCAGAGTGCTGACAGCAGTGGCGGGTAAAAGGGGGCCACTATAACACAGGGTCATGTCAGCAGCTCAATATGTAATTAAATGTTTCTGTTCCCCAATTAATAAAGAAAATAAGAGATTTTGGCTACAGGAAGAGAGCGGTTTTCCTTCTGCTTTACTAATTTCTTGTGAATGTTTACCCACCGCTGCTCGCTTGGGAACAGCCGACCCCCCTCCCCGAGTCACCGCAGAGCGGCTTTGCCGGGGGAAGGGGCTGCAGAACAGCTTCTCCGTTCCCGAAACTGCAGCTCCAAAGAAACCCCCTGGCACCGGTCCACCGGTCACGGACACAGACGTTTCCTCAGGAGCCGCTCTCCCAGCCCAGTGTCACCCCTTTTTCTGATAAAGCAGTGACATTCCCAACCCAACAGCTTCCCAGCGCTCCGCGGTCTCCATAGGAGAGCCCGGACGAGCTCGTGCACCCGCGCGCTGTCCTGCCCGTCTGGGAGCTCCATCAGGCTGCAGACACTTTGCCAATGTTATTTCCTCCCGTCCCCCTTTTTTTCCTGTTGAAGGCAGGAGGACCCTCACGGCACAGCACCGCAGTGAAATGAAAACACGGAGGGAGCTTTTTCATTCTAACATAGAACAAATGCTTTTATTGCACTTCTGGAAAAACCTGCATAGTCCTCACAAAGGGGATCCCCCCTCCCCCTACTCAGAACATTTGGTTTAAAACAACTGCCGCAGCTCAAACACAAGTACTGGCCGCCCGCAAAAGGAAATCCAACCGGGGCACGTTTTTTGACAGAAAGTCAATGAGAAAAAAATCCAAACCAAACCACCACCAACCAAAAAGGAGCCGATTCCAGCCCTCGCTGCTGTCAGCAACCCTGATCCGGCACGGGAAATCCCCCAGAGGCGAGGGGGGAGGCTCCCCGCGGACCCCAGAGGGGAAAATCCCATGGGGTGCGGTGATCTCCCTTAGCCAGCGGTGAGGGCTGCGGCACGGCGGCAACGCCAACAGTCCCGTCACTGCCAATGTTTTGCTTTGCCCTTTCCCAGAGGGGGACTCCGGCAGATTTTCTTTGGCAGTGAAAAAATACAAGAGGCAAATGCCCGCTCGGCTTGGCCAAACAGGCAGCTGCATGCGCGACTGCCCCCATCCCACAGGGCGTGGGCCACCGCTCTCCCTGGGTCTCGCCCCGTCCTCCGGTCCTGCCCGCCCACCCACGGCTCCAGAGGGTGCTCGGCTGCGCCTGCCCGCCCTGGGGACAGTGCCACGTCCCAGCGTTTCCCCATACAAGATGCTGTACGGGGTAGGTCAGGAGTAACTACGCGTTTCAAGGTGACGCTCAAATATTGACTTTGCATTCGAATGAGACAGAGCGCTTCTGCCGCTTGACGTCACAGCCTGTAACGTCTCAGACCCCGGCAGGCATCGCCCGCTCCTGGCAAAGGACGGTCCCTCAGGAGCGGGACACGCTAACGCCAACGGGCTGCACGTTAAAGGACAGGCGCCCTGGGATGGAGAAAAGCAGGCAGAGAGGGGCGACGCTTGAGGCAGCTCACGCCATCTGGGAGCTGCAAGCAGCCCATTTCTGTTTCTCTAAAATCTTCGTGCAAGCCCAAGAACGGGAAACTTGCATACTAGCATGTGTTTATCCAACTCTTATTCTTTACCAGAGTATCTTGAGAAGAAACCTCTGTGGTTTTGCCTTATCTTCCTACAGCAAGTTTGCCCTCTGCTCCTGACAAACCCCCTGTAACGATTCCCCAAACCTGCACACACAGACCAAATGGGTTGAAACCAATTTCTCTTAGCAAAGACAACCCGAGAGGAGTGGTGGGAGCCCAACTTCAGGCCGCAGAAGGAAACGGGGAATAAGAACAGCTATCCAGAGCCGACATTCAGCCATAAAACGCCCAACCTCTCTTCAAACCACCCAGGTCCCCCGAAGCCGCTCCCCTGTGCAGCCTTCTGCAGCTCTGGCCGTGTTCCCCCTCCCTCCCGAAGAGGAGCGCGCCTCCGCAGCTGAGCCTGCCAGCATCCGCCTGCCATCTACGGGGAACCCTCCATTCAGTCCAACAAGCCGAAACCAAAGCACATCTGGAGAGCGCTCAGCCATTCCTTTGAAATTAGCTTTGCACAACTCCGGGAGGAGGAATCCTTCCTCGGCAGCTCTGGTGCAAAAGTCGATTAAATTCTACTATAACATAACGCGATGGATGGTGCAAATACATCTCTCCTCTCACCACCAGAAACAGCCGAGCGTGCTACAGTGCAAGCGCCAGGAATTTAAGCGAGCGTTTCCAAGGCTCCTTTCATTCCCTTCTAGCTCGGCTCTGGACGCTGCCCTGCCCACAAACAGCATGGAAAAGGTAAGGCAGGCAGCCGGTCCCTACCGTCCATGTCTTCTCGTCCCAAATAGGAGCACCAGCGGTTCCTCATGATCTCGATGGCATCCAGGTCCTCTCTGGAGATCTCAAAGTTGTTCATGAGGTGCATGCAGGGGATGATCAGCTCGTTCAGGATGCCCACGCCCTCTGCCACACGAGCTTCTTCACGGCTGACGAACAGCGATGCCGCCACCTCGTTCAGCTTCTGGAGGAGGAGGGAGAGTCAGGGTCAGAGTAGCCAAGAGCAACCGCGGCCCTCAGGACAGGCGGATGGCTGGGGCCCTTCACCCATAGCCACGCGGAGACCCAGGGACTAGCAGAACCGGGCACCAGGTTCTGGTGGAAGAGCCACCTTTAGCCACAGCAATCACACCACAGAAAACAAACTGATAAATACACATGCTTAGATACGTGGAATTTCCTCTACGTACAGAGCGCATACAGCTTATTTCTAATTCCGGTTTTAAGATGCCAAGATCCGGGTTTGCCTTTGCCCAGACCCCCCCGAGAGCTGCACTGCACATTCGTTGAGCGAATTATTCTTTGCTGGGGTTCCGTACCACTGCTGGCACTCTGTAAGGGGCAGGAGCTGCTGTAGCAGCCACAAGAGGCAGTTACGCCGCCCTTGGCAACCGCGGGGCATGAACTAGAAACAAATCTCATCTTCATGCTGTTTTTTCACCCCCTGCGGAAAAGGACATCATCTTTTGCGCAGAGAGAGAAAGCCATTAGGAGTAGAAAGAAATACTGGGGGGGAAGGAAGAGAACAGACAGCAAATGACGCCGCCACCAAGTTCACCAAGTTAAAGCCCCAGAGGGTGTTGAGCAGGATCCGAACCTTCCCCGAAGAGGCAGCACATTAATTAAGGGTGGTCCTAAAAGGGGTCCAGTCCCCTGGGCAAGGCAGACCGAGCAGCTGGAAAGCGAACTGTGCCGCAGGAGCCGACGTCACCCGGGCTGCTCCCTGCCCGCCTCTCCCCGGCCGCGCGTGGAGCTCCGCAATACCAACCAGGAGACACTTCCTTCTGTAGAGGGCAATCAGCGACTCGCTCACTCCTCTGCCGGCTCCCTTCAGCAGCAGCCTGCTGTTGCTCTGGTAGGCGTAGACCAGGTAGGTGAGGGACTCCTGGTACCTGGGGGAGACAGCCGGCTCTCAGCGCCCCGACCACTCGGGGACGGGCTCCACTTGGCTTGCAACCACCCCGGCAAAAAGTGCTTCCCTGCCAAAGCAGAAACGGACAGCTGCCCCACGCCAAGGGATTAACGCTCCCTTTTGCCCAGCGCATCGCAGGAGCGCCTCAGGAAGAGCCCTTCGGAGCCCAGCGTGCGTACAACCCGCCCTGGCGTGGGTGCCAGCGTCGAGGCTTTCCCGTATTGCTCCGGGAACTTTGCACTTTGAGAGAACGCCCAAAGAAGCACGGAAGGCGATGCTTTCAGTTTCTTGACATATTTCTAGCTTATAACCCCCCTGGTGAGGAAACACAACAGCGGTTAGGTCAATGCAGGGAAGCTCCACCACGCGCTGGCCCAGCCTCTTCTCAATTTGCCCGCCGGAGCCTGGTGGCCCATCACTGCTGACGGCCTCAGAGTCCCATTCTGTTTCCATCCACAAATAATTGCCGAAAGCCACGTTATTCTCCACATTGGGAAAACCACTTTTCATGTGACAAACCCTTCGTAAAATGGCACTGTCCTTCCCCGCCCCTCGCTATGTAAAATACAGGCTGCAAAGGAGTAGGGAGAAAAAAAGGCCCTTTTAAAATTCCGAAGAGTCCAGCGTACTCCAGAGCGTGTGTTTATGCAAAGTATAATGTCCATTTAAAAAAAAGTGATGGCAATCATTCCTGCAACCCCACCTCTGGAAATGGGAACATAAAGCTCCACTTCACAGAGGGAAACATTAGGGGCAACTCTACGAAACTGTCAGCCGGCGGCAGAACGGTTAAACTGCTCACCAAGGGGGACTGGGGATTCAAGAGGGCTCTCAGCAAGTCAGAGAAAGCCCCTCGGCCTCAAACATGAGGCTGAACGCAAACTGGCCAGCGTGGGTGGGGAAGAAGAGGCTCTGCCAAAGTGGCGTTTGCTTTTCAGCTGTAGCTTTTCCCGTCCAAAGACACAACTGCAAGTCACTTACTTTCTGTTCTGGTACAGCTCCAACCCCGTCAGCAGGTAAACCGACACCTTGCGGAAAAGGCTGTAGTCTTCGTGCCATCTCTGTTGAGGAGCAGCAAGAAAGCGGAGCGTCAGCTTCACCTGTGACACGCACACTCACCTTCCTTCGCGACTCAAGAGCACATCAGATTTTACCCTTGCAAGGGTTTAAACCCCTCTCGTAAGCCACACACAGGTCCATTCAGTCACATCCCCCAAAGCTCGGGAGACCCCCAGTGCAGTCACTCCCTCTTCCAGCACCCCTGCGCAGACAGACGCAGCGCGGGAGCCGCCGGCACGCCTGCTCGCCACGGCCGCCTTTGCCGGGGCCACTCGGCGCTGCGCTCCCCGCTTCCCACAGCACGAAGGGTCAACGGCAGCACCCGGGTCCCTTACCTTGTACTCCTCCATATCCACATCGTCAGGACCGATTTCTCTCAGCTTGGCTCGCGCCACCTTCATAATGCTGATGGACCTGCTCCGTGTAAGCAGAGGTGGAGACAATCAGGACAACGGCCCCGGCTGCTTCCCGACGAGCGAAGCCTCCCCTCGGAGCCCATGGCACAAACCTTTCATCGTAGCTGAGGTTTTTGTCCGCAAACTGCTCGAGAAGGGTCCGTTCCACCACCTGCTGGGGAGCGTTGTTCTGCAGGAAGTAGACGAGCACGTGCTGCAAGCGGGCGTCGTTCTGAGGGGTGGGGGTCTCTTTGGCCAGCAGGTAGAGCCGGGAGTACTCCTCGTGGAACGCCTGCCAACGGAACACACGGACTCACACGTCCGCTCTTTTTTTGGCCACGGCAGCCGGTACGAAGCTTAACCCTGTCCCGTAATGATGGGATTCCACGGGTGACACCCGGCCTCTGCC
This sequence comes from Charadrius vociferus, assembly GCF_000708025.1. Taxonomy (NCBI): domain Eukaryota; kingdom Metazoa; phylum Chordata; class Aves; order Charadriiformes; family Charadriidae; genus Charadrius; species Charadrius vociferus. Next base: position 833,498 of record NW_009647217.1, on the reverse strand, counting down.
ACCGGGCTATATTGCCGTGGCGAGTGGAAGCCCACCTATGCCCAGAACCGGCAACAAAAAGCACCCGCAGCAAGGCAAACCACAGGCACGGAGCCGGCGCTTCCCAAGGGCACCGAGGAGCCGACCGGCCTCCCAGAGAGCGGGGCATACCGCTGCCTCCGACAGTCCCGGTAAGACTCTTCTGAGTGCTGAGGTTGTAGGAATCGACTGCAATACGCCTACATCTGTAGTAAGGTGCCAGAGTATCTCGTGATTTATCTTCCCGGAGAGTCACAGCACGGGTGATTTCTCCCGTGTGGCATTTATAGTTAAATCTACCCGCCTGCAAAATCTAACACCAGTTTCAATATTCAGCAGCGCTTACTCTTCCGCATCGCTCCGTTCGAGGCCTACATGCCTTGAGGACACGTTTTACAAGAGAGGTCACAGTAAGCGTGCATGTTCAGGACCAAAAAAAAAAAAAAAAAAAAGTAATTTCACGAGTGCTGGTTTATTTTCTGCCGATGGCACTGAGGACCCAGCCAAGAGATTCTGGAAGGCACGCCAAGAAAGGCTGCTTTGTGCTCTCCCAGATGGAGAGAACTGCCAATACTAAAAGAATAAGCCGAAAAACCAGTGAAAAATCAAAAAAGAAAAAAAGGCGGTCATTTCTGCGGGTAGGAGGGAGTTCTGTCTCACAAGCTCTAAAAAAATTGCGTAGAGCTGAAGGACGTGCTGTCACAATGAGAGAGCAGAAACAGAAACGCGGGACAGAAAGGCCATTAACTCAAAGAAAAACTGCACAAATCGCTCCCTTCACATTCCTGACATGTCAATACAGCATAGATTCTTCATTCTGCGAAAACAGACATCCATACGATTGGATTTAGCAAACAAATAAGATACCTTAACGAGCCCTGCTTCAGACCCATCTCGATCAAAGGTCTGGCGGGCTTTTGCAATAGCCAGGATGACGCCTTGCATGGCCGGACTCAGCATCACCTACCACGACAGCGGGAAGACAAACACAGACAAGAAGGAGGAAGACGGTAACAGACAGGGAAAGAAGAGAAGGCACGGTGAAGAAAGGAATACATTTTGCAAGGACAAGGCGGAAAGGCAATCGTGTGAACACAAGGTGGAATAAGCCAGAGCCGTGATTCACTCGTGCGCTACTGACTCCATCCAGCACACGCACTTCACGCGCAGCGGTGTTTTACGCGCTGAAAGGTCTAAAGGCTGCTCACTCCGAGCCCCGAGTTTGCAAACTCGACATGCGAGACCGCAAAGCTCACCAGCCATACCCCCTCTGTGTCCCCTTCAGTCCTCTCAGGCAGCACAGACGAGAGCGCAGCGCCGCCGGGAGCCGTGCCCGCTGCCGCCTCACACCAGCACAGATCAAACACGCGGAAGCGGCAACGGTCTGGGGGTGGGTGTGTGAAAGCCAGCTGCACTTGGGGAAAAGACCACGCTTCCAAAATGCCGCCTGGGTACGTTTGAGCGCGGTTAACCAGTCAGACTCAACGAGTCCGTAGCTAAGGTGCCGTAAGTCATGCCGTTAGCTGTTAATGTCTTAGCAAGAGGGGATCAAACTCTACCTGAAGACAGTGGAGAGGCTTGTCAATAAATTAATACCGCTACGATCAATTTCGATATAGCTGTGCCAGAAATAAGACTGAAAGGAACAACGTGCAGATCTAACGATTGAGTGCTTTTCCAATGGCATTTGGAAACGGAATTACTGAACGATTTGGTCTGGCCGCCTTCATTTCCACTGTGGGGAAAGGGACTCTGTGAACAGCGCCGTTTCCCTGGCAGACTACTGTCGCCCCCGACCTCCGGAAAGCTCAAAGCCAGCTAGCTACAAAGCTACAGGGTAACGACCGGCAGTAATCAACCCCTGCACTGGGATGTGTACCTCCTCATTATATCCGTCTGCATCGGATCTAACGGGAATCTTCCCCACACTGGGGATTTCCACTTCAGAGACCTGTGAGCTACTCTGGGCAGCAGGCGCTGCTTCCCGAGCCTCCTGCGGTTGCTCTGCCTCAACGGTAAGGGCTGTCTCTCCCGGCTGGGCCTTCACTGGTTCTACCTGCTTGGGCTGTGGCCAAGAAGAAAAAGAAGACAAGGAGTAAGAAAATCCAAAGCGAAATCCAGGACAGCAAGAGGGGACTGAGCTAAACGTGGCAGAGCTACAGAATTCCACAGAAATGGAGAAAGCGAAGCCCTGTCAAGCAGAAGAATACAAAGAGAAGACCGCGTCGCTTCCTGAGCGCAGCCCCTACCTCGCAGAGCGCTGCCTCAACGCCGTTCTTCTCATAGGCGTCGGCGGTGTTTGCGATGGCCTTGGCAGTCTGCTCCTTGGCGATCCTGGCGTGCTCAGAGGACAGGGAGCGCACGCTCTGCTCGCAGACTGGTGACTGATCTGTCAGGACAGAGGTGTGGGATTAGCGAGCACGAACGGCACCGTTTCTTCTCCTCTCTTCTTCTAAAACGTTTTCATTTGTGGCTTTGGTAAGCCGGGGGTCCAAGCAC
>NW_009647217.1:823282-830953 GCF_000708025.1 Charadrius vociferus | reverse complement strand
TGAGCTGCCACAGGCCCCTTTTTGGTGGGTATGGCACACGCCACCAGGGATGGCCAAGTAATGCCTTCCCCCTCCAGAGAACAGTGCTTGAACATTCTCTACCCAGTATTGATTAAAAAAAAAAAAAAAAAAAAGTCTGAAAGTGAAATGAGATTAGCCCATCATGACTAAACGAACGGAAAACAGCGTTTCTGGTGAGAAGCCTGGAAGGATGCGCATGCAAAAAAATGCAGAACGCCCTGTTGTACTGGCAGGACAGAGCCCCCACCAGCTGCCTTTGCTACTGCATCAACAGGTTCTCCGAGATATCTGGAAATTCACGCGAGGTTCTGACACGGCGCCATTTTTGACCAGCTGGCTGTTATCGGTCTCAACACGGCTTGCGAATTCCGAGGGGGTGTTACCTGCTCCCGATTCAGAAGAGAGGTCCTGCGACTCCGAAGCGGGTGAAGGCTCCATCTGAGGGATCTTGCAAGACTGCTCCTCCTCCCACTCCTCTGCCTCCTGCTCGAGCCGCCAGTTGTCCTCCTGGATGTAGTGCCTCAGCTCTGGGGACAAGGCTTCCACCTCCTTCTGAAAGTGCCCAAGCTCCGAGCCACCAGTTGTGTCTGGAAGACATGCGGGACCGGCATAGAGCGACATGTCGTCGCAGGACACCGCCACTAGAGACACAACAAATACACGGCATCGTGCAACGCCCCAATCAAAGCCGCTGTGGGATAAATGGCAAAAAACCACCAACTTTCTGCTGGCTTCGGAATTTAAGATGATTCAAAAGTAAAAGTGCAAAACTAAAGACGAATCCACAGAGTTATCTGAAGCAAAACCCAGTTTTGTTCCACCGCTAGACAGCATTTGTCACAGAGAAATGCCAGAAGCTGCGCCTGCTGATGCAGGAGGTGAGAAATCCTCCTCCTTCAAGGGCTACTGCTGTCCCGAGAACAGCGTTTACGCTGCCGGGGCCGGGAAAGGCACGGTTCCGCGGGAGGCACCGTGTCTACAACACGACACAGCACACAAAGGTAGGGAACTGCAGGGATTCCACAGCAGGAGCGGCAGGCTGGTATTTCTCAGGGCTTTTTACATCTGCTTCGGCAGCCAGTTTTGAAACAGCACAAACCCCAAGCCGCATCAGTTTTAGACAAGTCTTCACATTTATGAAAAGTGAACGGCAATTCTCTACACCAGATTGTTCCTACGCACCCGTTGTAAAGGCAAAGCATCTTTAAAAAGCCACAAAAAATGCATTAAATAGGGGGGCAGAAAAAAATGATGGGTTCATTTCAGAAAGGGAACCGCCATAGAAAGACAGACAAAGAACAACCTCCAGATCCTCATCAGCCATATTTAGCAATGAGCAGAATGACAGTTCTCCATTGTTTCTTTCTATTAATTACATCAAAATGAACCACGCCTGAAATTATTAGGTTCTTCTACAGCTGTTTGCCATGTATAGTGCCACGTGCCCGATAATTTCTCCCCGTAACTATTTATACATTGGCGCTGCAAACACACTTGCGAGTCGAAGCCACTGTCACCAATAACTCAGGCACGAGGAAAGGCTGCATAAAAAAAGAGCTCCGTTTAGGTCCGATATAACCATCTCACTAAAAAACGAGCCACCACGTCAGAAAGCGTGATAACAACGGGAGAAATAAAGCAGGAGGTATTCCACGTGCCCTCATAAAAGCAGCACTCTCATCTAAAGCATACAAAGAGTCAAAGCGAAAAACTCCCGCAACAGAGGCGTGCTGGAAGTGCCAAAAGGGGAGCTGGAATGTTTCTACTCATTACTAATACAGAAAGCACGGTACCTGTTCTCACCGGTACAGTTCCTGCCTCACTTTTCAACCCTACCAGGGATTTAGAAACGAATCGAGTACGGAGCAAATTACTTCACTTGTACCTGGGGTGAAGCTCTTTGCATTCTCAAAAGACAACTGTGCCAGAGAGGAGCCGAACGTAACGATCAGGCAGGCCAGAGAGACAAGGTGATGGACAAACGTCTAATTAACTAGCAGTTTTGGCTGCAGTACCTGCAAGGAAGCGGGACACCTTCTCGCTTATGTACATCAGGCAGTAGGCACTGGCATTCTTCAGACCTCCGAATGAATCTCTCTCCAGTTCCTCCCACGACGATTCCGTCACCGAGATGTCGTTGTATTTCAGCCAGCGTTGTCGAGGCTGGTCGTATACGTAGGCCCAGTAGTGGCCGGCATTTGCTTGCCCTTCGTGTACCAAGACTGCGTGCAAACGGTAGGGAACCTGCAGGTTCACAGGGACACACCTTTCAGACGCACTTTTACTAAAGGACTTTGCCTGACCTCTGTACCGATACGTCCACAGCTGTAGCCTGGTACAGACTCTTGGTTCATAGGGTGAATTCCCCGCTACGGGAGAACTGGCTTTTAAGGCAAAAAGCAACAAGATTCCCATAAAGAATCCTTTCTCCGCTTCATCATAATATTGGCATTTTTAAAAACACAATACAGCGGACAACTTAAGCTGACAGCTACTAACACAAAACAACAGCAGCACCATCAGTTTAATATCTACCTAAGGAAGCCGCCCGTCTCACCTGCTGGAGGAGAGGGTCGCAGTACATTTGTTCGATGGACAGGTGGATTCTGGCAATAGACTCCCTCAGCTCTGCCAAGAACATCAAGAGTGAGAGAAATACATAAAAAATAACGACTGCTCATCAGGCTATGCCGGCCCCTTTCGCTCGGAACAGCGAAGAGAAAGCCGTGCAGTAACTATCAAATGCACGCAGCGCCGGGGCTGACGCGCGCACAAGACCAGCTGTAGGTCAGGACGTGTCCAGCTGAAGCGACAGAGGGGAAATCAGGCTGGCGTTCAACAGAAAAACCACAAAAAAGACATTCGGGGCCAACCTTGCACGTCCTGTTCAATCTCGTTTCTCCAGCGCTGCAGACACGTCCGGACGAGGCTCAGCTCGTCCTCGGAAACCACGCGAGGAGCTGGACCTTCAGACATTTCCGCTGGCAAGCCAGACGGCTGGAGCGGCGTACTTGATTTTTGCTGCGGCGAGGGATTTGCCGAAAAGAAAGCTGCATCTTCAGTCCCAGTATCATTCCCTTCCAGTATGCTGCAAAGCAAAGCCAAGAGGAACGGACAGGTTTTCCAATCTTTCTCTTGTATTTTTCTCTTTTTGGAAACGAACATGAAATAAACCAAACCAAAACTGCTCCAGAGCCAGAGCAGGATTTCCCTTCCAGGACGGTCCAAAACGTAAAAAGAACAAGTGAAATGTACTTTTACCTCAATGAGCCTAATTAACAGATAGGACAAATAAAAGCTCAAATTCTTACGGGACTCAGAGCACAGATACATACGGAGCAATTTTAAACATTCCTTCCCTTGCTACTAAGAAACTCCTGTATTTACTCAGCTTAATGTAGAGCGTAAACCAACTGTGCTGGCCAGGTTTGTAATAATCCAATATTGCAGTAAGTTAGTGGTTGATGAAGCCAAAAACTTAGCGGCCTAACCAAAGAGAGCACACCATTTAACTTGGAACTGCTGCTCAGACAAGAAATGTGGCAACGCTTTTGGAAGAGGAAGAAGAAGAGACCAGATGCAGTGTCGTATTTGCACAAACAGAACCAAATCACGAGCAAAGTAGCGCCTGGCTACTTGCGCAGGCGTTCATACGTGACAGCAGCGTGCTCACGAGTGCTCAGGTAAAGAATCCACTCGTAGGATGCAAACCAGGAGCGTTTAGCTGAAAGGCAAAGCGTTCTCCTATGAAATATTTTTATTTCTGTTTACCGACCCATTCAGCTGTGAAAGCCCGTCCAAAACAGGAGGCTCGGCGTGGGACGGCGGGAGTGTTGTCTGAGCGCCCGGAGCAGAAGAAACAAGGACAGCCGGCTTCGCAGCGAGGAATTCGAGGACGTACTGGAGCATGTCGGGCAGGGGAAAGCGGGCTGGACCAGAGCCGTACCTCATGTACCTACAGAGACAGGCGAGGGGTCACGCAAGGGAAGCGGTGTGAGCGGTTAAAGCTGAGGGGATGGCAGAAGAGCCACGGGGAAGAAAACTCCTGGGCTGGGATGGAGACAGGTTAAGCAGCGAGGGAAGAAGGGGAAAAACCCAGGTGAGGCGAAGGGACGCCCTCGCCACCTCCCACCTTGAAAGCCTGGAGCCTGCGGGGCACTGCTCGGCAGCAGCCAAAACTCTTGTGAGCTGGCAGCACCCAAAACAACCCGGCTGCTGCGGAGACAATTAACTCCGCCCCAGCCAGGGAAAAAAGAAAGGAAAACAAAAGCTTCTGGTTGTCCACAAACCAGATCTTTGTAACCAGCCTCCTCCCTTCCCCAATAACTGATGGCAAATGCCAAGCTGGAGGGGACATCCAATATAAAAAAATAACGCACTTCCTTTTTAACGGATTCCTGGGCTTCCTCGCCAAAACCAGCCAGCGTAGCTGACAGGTACAACTGTACTATTTAGGGGATTTAATTTTGTAACAGCATCAGGAATACTCAGAAACCATCAAGCCCCCGAGTTTGTTTTCAAAAGCACCCTTCCTCGCGCCACGCTTCTCAGCACAGACCCACTTCTGTCTGTCCATCCTCGACAAGTTCCTCCTCTATCGGAAAGCTCCTTTGGAAGGAAGCGTTTGCACGCTGCCGCAGGGCACAGAAACGCAGCCAGCTGGCTACTCACCGTTCCAGCTTCTGCTGCAGCATCCCCATTTTCTCCTTCAATCTCTTCATTTCTTCTCTCTTCATCTGAACGAGCTCTTTACAGCAGTAGAGGTACCTGAACACAGAGACACAGCGCCCCGCCGCCCGAGACTGCCTTACTTCTGGCATGCACAATCTTGCATAACTATTTTAGAATCTTCCCTTGCTCACCCGCACGACCTTTGCAACGTCTTTAATTACAACAAAGCAATAGCTTTAAACGTACCGTGCACGAGAACAACTCACCTGTCCATATAAATAGTCTGGGGAAACTCTAGCTTGGTGTGAATTTTCTCTGGCTGTCCTAGGGACTGATTGAACTCAAATCGGGAGAGTTCAAAGGTCAGTACTGGTGGGAGTTTTGTAAACCAGCGCTGCAACAAAAGCAGAAACGCCCCCAAAGGGACTTGTTTTAAGATGACTGCTAAATGGCACATTTCAGACCAATCCTAAATGATTTCAGACTGATCCTAACTGCCTCTTTGTCTTTAAATACTGATGTAGTATATATTTTCTTTACGGAGTGACTAGGCAGAAAGCCAAATTTCACGAGATTAAAATTTCTGCTTCCATTTTACATTTTCACCGTCAAAAGGCCTCATCACAGCTTTCAGAACGTTACTTTTCATTGCCCAATGCACCCAGCTCGATGGATTATTAATGGGTCCAGCACTGAATTCTACGAAGTTAGCAGACAGGACACCAACCCCGGATGTCAGCTAAGAGCCTGCGACAGAGTTCTTTCCCACTGCAGACTGCATGCAGTGGTGAAGAAGAAAACGGAAGTCCTTACGCAGCGCCCGATTCCGCATCCTCTCTCAGTCTACTGACAAACTATTTGATGCAGGAGATGCAGAGAAGGAACCCACGCTCTGTATGTTTCCTACGCTGCTCCATAGAGCCACGCTGAAAGAAACATTCTGGCTTGAAGGTACCCTTCCTCTCGCTCTTCCTGGGACGACCAGGGCTTCCAGCACCCGCTGCCCCAGGTTTCCTGGCCCTGCCTTCCCAGGGCAGCCCCAGACAACGCTCCCTGCTGGACCCAGGACGCGCAGGCTGCCGTCGCCGTCCTTTGCAGGGGTCACGTCAGACCTCCTGCTGCAATGCACCCACCCCGCTCCAAAGTGCAGCAGCACGGTTTTACATCTACAATACCGCCCATGAAGGCGATCTCTCTTTTTTTAAATTATTTTTTTTTAAAAAAAACTTTGGAAGGACATGGCCAGGCAGCAGAACTGTGTGAGAAGAAGCCCAATCTTCAGAACAAGAGAACATCAACACAGAAAAGGAATGATTTACACACCTATTACCTAGGAGAAATGCAAGGTCTCATTAATCCCACTGATGCTTTGAGCTTCAGTACACTCACCTACGTTCCCAAAAGACAAAATGCACCTTATTCTCTATGTCCCCTATCATGCAGTCCTCTAGCCACGACATCCTAGGGAGTGAAATTAAGATGCAGAGTTTTTCCAGTCAGATTTCTTGGACATAAAGCCAGAGCCTTTTCCTTCTATCCAAACAGACAAGGAATGATTAAAACATCTCCGCGATCAGTCCAATCGCCCTTCTTTTTCGGAAAAGGATTTGGAGGAACTGCAAAGCTCAGATGGAAAAGAATCTACCGGATTAGCTCCCTCCGCCCCGCTGCCTCTGGCACCAGCTTCACCGGCAGCTGCTGCCAAAGCACCTGAACAGCTCCGGGCAGGAGCCAGGAACGCCGGACACCAACAGCCGAGTCCAGAGGCGGACAGGGCTGTCCAAGACTTCATTTCTCCTTTGCTGGATTAAACCACAGCAACGCCTTTTTCAGACGTTCTTCACAGAACTGAAATACCTCTCCCTGCCCCCCTCTACGCCAGACACCTTCGCACGTTTCCTCATGGCATTTCCCAGGCTTTCCCTCAGCTAACTCCTCAGCTGCACTTACACATGCGGGGTGCCCAACCTAACGGTACACCTTCGCTTTCTACTTTGCTGCAACTACGTGTTTTATGATTGGTTTGTGACTCATGAAATTTAAAAGAAAAAAAAAAAAAAGAGAAAAAAAATCAGCACAGTCAGAAGAGAAGAGTGAAAATGAGAAGCAAAAAACCACACACTGTAACAGGGAGAAAGATACAAATTGCAAATGCATACCATAGAGTTAAGCACTGTACTTTTACCCTCCGAAAATATGGAGGCTGTGGTTCTCCCCCTACTCAGGTACAGGTAGGCTTCAACAGAAAGAGAGAGACTTTGTCACACTTGCATCAGATGTTTGCCTTTTTAATTTAAAACAAAATCCTCGAACCGGTTATGTAGACAACACATCTTTACAAATACCGTGTGCCGCTAACATACATTTACACAAGACTCCGGGTATCCAGAAACTATTTTGTATTCAATGCTTAGGGAACATTTACCATTGCCATTTAAGGTTCTCGGAACATACTGAGACAGCCCTGCGCTACGCGTGTTGCATTTTCCTGCAGCAAGCAACCAAAAGCTCAACAAAAAACTGGTAAAACTAACCTCCTGTCCATACTTCACCGACTGAGCGGCTGGGGCCGCAGCCATCTCTCCCTCCACCATGGCTCCTTCCAAGCACTCATTCAAGTTTCGATAACCATTTACCTGGAGGGGATACTGACCAAAGGTTTCGATCTTGGAAAAAGTATTGCCTGGGTGATGGAAATGATACAAAAACCATGAACTGACTTAAGAGAACAAAACACTCCGCTTAACTCAAGAGTTTGTTGTCAGCACCAGTTCAGAGGTGCTGCTTGCAAGAACCAAACCGCGTCTCGCTGTCTACACGTCTGCCAGGGTAAGCCTCCTTCTAAACAAGCGCTTCCGATACGTGAGCACTTGCCAGTACTTAATGGTTGCAGAAGACAGACTCTAAAAACGTTACTGACAATTTTATCAGGAAGACTATTTGCAAGTTTAAAGAACTAGGCAATTTCACCAGGAATGC
>NW_009647217.1:821828-823257 GCF_000708025.1 Charadrius vociferus | reverse complement strand
GGAATGCCCAGCAAAATCCCGCGCCATCGCTGCTATAAGTCAAAACACTCAAAGGAGTTAAAAAGTGAATCTACCGAACCCTTTACTCACCCTCATGGACACCCTCCGTCAGGAAGGTCCCGTAGAAGAGCTGCACCATTGGGTTTTCGGATTTGTCCCCAGGGCTTCTGTTTCAGAAAGGAAAAGCACGCGTTCATTTGCGGCCGTGGCCTGCAGAAAAGCCCCCAGTCACAGCCTAAGCCTTTGCTCGGGAATCCTCCTACAGGCAAAAGTAAAGTTTTCTGTCCAAACACAAAGTACACAGGAAGCTTCTCATCTGCTTTCATGCTCAAAAGCACATTATAACACTTACAGGAAGGAAGGAAAGGAAAAAGGAAAAAAGTTAAGGCACTACCTTTTGAAATACAGGTCCAAAAAGCCAGATCTTTTTCATGTACACCAGTCCTGTCAAGCTCCCCTAAACCGCTTATTTCCTCTGCAGGTCGTGCTGGCAATGAATAACCTCCTATGCTTATCCGCGGGAAACGCAGATAGAACGCTTCAGAAGCGTATTTCAAGCTTCAGGAGCATCATCCTCAGTAAAACAAACCCTCTCCCTCACTTAGAATTCTCATGCAAAGCCCTCTCATTTAGTACAGCGTCGCATTTAAAACCTGTCTCTCCTGGGTGTCAGGTCAAACTCCTGAGATCGCAAAAAACTCACTTGACATTGACAGCGAGCTGGAACGCATCCTCCAGCCAGTCCAGCAGCTTGTGCGTAAATTCACTCACATCTTGCTAGAAGGGAGACAAAAGCGGGGAGTCAAGCGGAATCCCAAGCAGAGCGCGTGTTCGCGGACGGCTGCTCTCCCGACGGCGCTGGCACGCAGCGCGCCCGGTACGGCCGTACCTGCCCAGCTGCCAGGGGCGCGCACCTGCAGCGCTGTGCTGCCTTACACCCATAACGAACACTCTGCTCATCTGGAAACTAGATCGGAGGAAATTATTGCCACCGCTACCCAGATGGCGCCGGGTAGAGCACTGTTATGCTGGCTGTTTAATTAGCAAGCACGTACATTCTGCCTAAATGGCACAGGGACAGCTGCTTGTCACTTGACAAACATGGGAAGAGGCCTCTGAAAGTAACGGCAGGATGGAGCGAGATGGGATTGCCGGGGCTGCGAGCGCTGCGTTGAAGAAAGCGAAAGGCTTCTCGACGGGGTTTTACCTGTTGTTCTTCAGCAGATCTGAACGCATCCCTCAAGAGTTCCAGTGCTGCAGAAGGGTCTACAAACTTACGACGCGTCCCCAGCATTAAAGCAAACAGACACTGAAGTTCTTGCATGAATGCAATGTTCCTTTTTCCCTGCATTGCGAAAAGAAGAAAAGCCAAACCTTTCCTGCAACTGAGAAAAGCAGCATCTTAAAGCAAAGGGCTACAGAATACCAC
>NW_009647217.1:818802-821783 GCF_000708025.1 Charadrius vociferus | reverse complement strand
CAAAATTAAAAAGGCCAAAAGCAGGAAGACAGGGAAGTGTCTTTTCTTGGAAGCAACCTGGTCTCCCAACAAATGCGTGGGAGAAAAAAAACACTTAACCAAAACCAAACCTTTGGAGAAAAGAGTGCCGGAAGTAATAGCTGCTACACCAGAAGGAAAAAGCTGGTGAACTGATGAATGTATTCTGCCTGCACTTGAGGCTTTTTAGAGTAGGAAGAGCACAGGTGAAAGCAAGTCAAGTGAAGCCTCTTAAACAGGGGTGGCCACAAGCTAGGACGCTATAACAAGCGAAGGATTCTTCTGTGTATGCCTTGTTCTCTAAATATTCCCTAAGCCCCTTCTGCTGACCGCTCTCGGAAGGCGCCGGGGTTAAAGGGCCCTTCAGACTGGCTCAATACCAGCTCTTCTATGGCGCGTGCGAACAAACGAACAGTCCGGAGCTACCAAAGAAGTTTTACCGCACCAATTTCTCCCCACACCACAGTCGGGAGCTCCAGAGGAAAGCTTTACGAGAAACAGCTCATTTGTTTCTACATTGATTCTGTCTTTGAAAAGTATTTCTGGAATTTGTCTTAAACAATTTGAAAGCCATTAAGATAGGCACAGGAGTCTCAGATGGCCCCAAATTATATCTGCCTGGAGGAAGAGCAGAGCAGCCCACCACAAAAAGGGGAAACTTTACCACGTCACTCGATGAAAACTTACAGTGCGACTGCGACAGCTTTCAAGCACGTTTGGTGGGAGGGAGTACCCAAGGACCAGCCTCCGAAATTCTGGCAACTGAAACAGCGACTGGAAGGAAAGGAGAGGGAGAGACCAGTCAGCATCCACGAGGGTTGGACTCAGGGCAATTTGACACCCCGTTGCCACTCTTTTACTCGACAGCCTTTTGTTAAGTTCTAATTCGCCAATGGCCTTGTGCTAGTAGCCCAACGTTTAGGAGGGGAGCAGTCTAGGTGCCGGAGCAGCACATGCGTACCCGCCGCAGAACAAAATCTCATCCTGCGATTTCCAGGATATATGTAACTGCTTTAGGAAAGAGTACTCTGTTCTGCATCGGCAAGTTTAGAAAAAGCACCCGGGAAAGAGGGACACTGAGAAAGGGGCCCATTCGCAGCTTTCTTACTGCCTCTTCAAGCTGGAGACACACGATGAATGTCTGTCTGCTGACGTGAAATGGTTAGAAGAGACAAATCTGCTCAGCTCCACTTACTGTTGTCTCTTCTTGTTTAGGTTATCACTAATAATATATGCTGCCTAGTTGCTTATTCATTCAAGCTTCTATGCCAGTGTATTCCATTAACGGGAATATGATACATCACGTATTATGGAGCCAACAATAACTGCAGTAAAATGAAATTATCGGTTCACTTTGCCAGTCAAGCCTCTGTCATTCAGTAAGCACTTGGACAACGCTGCGCCAAAAGCCCCCTGCATACGTGCACAGGGATTACATGTATCTGTGTCTATTTTTACGCCAAGTCTATTTAACTGCTCTTTGGCTCTTTCTGTGTATACCCGGAGGAAATCACAATCACATAACTAAAAAGAGAAGTCTCATTTGATCGTTCACTCACCTGCACGCGATGACCACTTCACAGAGCCGTTGCGTAGTTAAGTCTGACTGAGAAACATTTAGATTCCAAGAGCTCAGCAGCTCCAGAAGAACCTTTCTAAGGGCCTACCTGTATGACAGCGCTAAACCAACAGGTATTTCCAATGTTTTTCATTCCAACAGGCCAGTCGCCCACTCTTCTCCAGTCATTCTGCTTGGGGTTCTCTCCCCAGACTTCACAGCGTTTCCTTTTGGAGCGACTTTTGTTTTCAGCAGTATGCGCTTCCTGTGGTCTGTCACAAAAGATGCACACTGTGCTGTAAAACACCGTCTCCCCACGATTCCCCAGAACCACGGGAACCATGCCGCCCTCCAGCCGCAAGCGGGACATCAGAGCCGGGTGCTGCCGGGCGAGAGCCAGCACAACAGGCACCAGGCGCCTGATCTGACTCCAGAAAGGTTTCAACTAGCAGCGAGGTGGATGGCAAACATGACCGCCAGACAATTTGGAACACGCACGTTTTTCCTCACGCACTAGCTGCATCCAACACTGGCGCCCTTAGCCATTACTGGGGGCAAATCCGACCCACGGTAAAACGGAGACAGCTACGTAGTGACCAGTGGGAGGTGAATCGACACGTGAGATTTCAAGGGCCTCCTTCACCAGCTGCCATGACGGCAGTACGGCATCCTCCAGCGTGGCACGTCAGCAACAGCAGCGGGGATCGCGTAAGCCACAGCTAAACCTGCTTTTCCTATGTCAAGCATCACGTCGCAGTGCTAAAGGCCGACTACCCAGAGGGCATTACTGAGCCAAGCACCTTCTAAAAGCAGGAGGTACACGTCTGGTAGGTGGTTTGTGTTTGTTTTGCAGTTATCAGCTTAAGAATCCGCTTATGACACCCAGGCAAAGCAAAAGCATTTTGTGGACCCACTCACTGACCTTTCAGCAGCATCTCTTTCTGCAGCCTGAGCTTTTGGCGATTCCAGTGGTCCGAAGGCATCGACTGCGCGGAGGTCGTCTCTGTTGTTCGGGGTAAGTGCAGCAGTAAGATCTAGAAGTGGAGGCAGCATTCTGATCAGCTTTCCACCAGGAGCAGGCAAACGTTCTCTTTCAAAGGAACTTCTAGAAAACATTACACTTCACAAATATGATTTTTTCAATTGATATGAGCCTAGTTTTCCAGCTCAAGTTTTCAATACAAATCCTATAGCTTAGATCGTGCTAGGGATCAAAAAAGCCATTGAGTGAGCTGGATGAGGAGAACAGGACAGAGCACGCAGCTGCGCACTGGCCAGATTTCTGTACAGCCAAACACAGAGCCAGAGGGCACACTGCAATCCTCTTCAAATAATGAAAGGGGAACACCAGTTGCTGCTTGTATTTGCGGTGCCTTGACATCAGCGTTGGCAACTGACACTCTTT
>NW_009647217.1:813280-818785 GCF_000708025.1 Charadrius vociferus | reverse complement strand
GCTTTCGAGAAGTAAAGGATTTCAACAAAGTCGGCACAATCGCACCGAATCGCCTGCCTTCACTCGTGTCAGGATGCTCAGCTGTGAGTCACCGTGCGCGCCAGCTACGAAGGACAGGACAGAGGAGTTGAGTAGTTTGGGAAGAGGCAGAGGTCTGACGCAGCGGAACAAAGGGCAGCTGCGCTCTTCTGGGTGGTGCTTCAAAGCTCCTGGCACAGATTTTTGGGCCTGCGAACCTGTCCGTGATAACATCACTTGGGAAAGCTCCAGTTCATAGATGCGTCATCAGCAAAAATGTTTAAAGAAACTATTTTCAACTACCTCAGACTCCAATTACACTTTTTACATCTAAACGTACCAAACTGATGGCCTGCTTCTGCCAGTGCCTGTGACATTAATACATGCAGTCAAATTGCTAGCTGCAGTAACGCTCAGTTTTCACGAAAACATGGTACTAAACACTCAACTTGCCTGCTCCGCCAGCAGAGGCTGTAAAAGGAAATGTACGCCTCGATGGGGATTCTGTTCTCTACTCTGCTTGCTCAGCTTCAGGAGCTTCCCAGGTTTTCTGTGTTAGCCAAGACCAACCGTTTAAAGCGACGACAGCTTTGTAACTATGACGTGTCGCCTATAAACGCTATTAAGCCACTTCCCTTCGGGATCCAGCTCTCCTTCGTCAGGAAGGTTTCATTGCCTGAACTGTCCCATGGTGAGCACTGGCAACATCGCACCAATGCCGGGCCAGGGGCCGGTGGGATTCACTGGCAGAAGCAGGGAGGACCGATACTTCCCCTTTCAGCTCAGGCTGAAACGTGTGGAACCGTCCGGGCGAGCAGTGACGAACGACTTACTTTGTGGGAGCTGTTTGCCCACCGCGCTCCCTTCCCAAGCGGATGGCTCGGCAGCGGCCACATCCCGAGCCGGCTCCTGGACCTGCTCCTCCGTCAGGAAGGTGACAGCTTCCATGAGGTCTCCATTAGCAGCCTGGCAGAACGACAGCGGAAAAACACCTGTAGCACCAGGATTACTCCATCTACCTCCGCATGACATTCAATGCAGCCGTGGCAGAGGGAGGCACCCTGCCACCAACCTCGCTTTCCCCGACCCCAGGAGAGAGCTGTCTGCTGGTGACAAGCAGGAGTAAAAAAGGAAAAGAGAGGCGGCTAGAATTTCGCTGTCGGAAAGCACTGTGGCTTTATTACTAGGAGAATATGGACTCCATTAACTAGCTTCATTTCCCTCACAAGAGATTCCAAGAGTCGCAGGAGGCCCGAGGCGCAACTTTGCCACCGGGAGAGACTCGCAGGAATCAAACTCTCTGGGGATTTCAAGACGTTTCTCTTGTACTCAGCTAGGGCTTTCTTCAGAGCATCGCTACAGGATAAACTCTTTTAAGTTTATTCTAACATCTTCTGGACATCACTTCTCGATGAAATATTTAAGAATTTCCTTAAACAAGCCTCTTTGTGTGCGTTCAGCACAGCCCACATCCTGCTGCTACATCTCCAGAGGACGGACGGTGTCCGTCCATCACTCCAGACTGATGCAGCTGCAGCCAGTTTCACACTACAATTTATAAATACCGAAACACGCAGCATGAGGAAGAACCTTCCCAGGTAAACGTTGCTGCTCCAAGTGCCTGAGATTCCTGTGTCCCTTCACGTTAGAGCAGAGATGGCTGTTCTGCTGAGGGACAAGACAACCATCAGCCACAAAGCTGACGATGTTATTGCAGCTGTCCAGAACTCCCCATGCAGTTTACATAGACAAAAACCTCCCAATTCGTGTTTACGGTAACGCAGGGATAACAGCCCTGTGGGAACCAAACTTCCAGGAGATGTTTGCAGTGTTTTAGCACAGCGCGCGCTGCTGCTGCAGCACAGACTCTAAGGTCTGCTGTTGGAAAAACAAACCACTCTCTGTAGCGCAGGGTTTTTCTTTCAGATGCGGATGAGTACACACGAACCCCAAAACCGCGCGTTCCCCGCTGACACCGACAAGTGTCAGCCTTGCGTACCTGTTTGCCTCACGGGTGCACCGGAATGAAGCACCAGCGAGGGCAGAAAAACGGTGGAGGATTTACCCTTCACCTCCAACACCGACCGCCTTGCTCCAGGCGGCACACACCGCGTGGCTTCCCCAGGCCACGCGTGGGTGATTGTAGCGAGGACTGGCTCGCGATCAGCCCGCAGACACGCCAGCGAACATCCCACCCACGCGTTCCGTGTCGAGAGAGCCTGAACCTGCCTGACTTGGGACAAACTCAGAGGTCTCCTTTCCCCAGAACAACAACAATGACAGGCACAAACCTTTAGAGCTGCATGAAGGAAAGCCGAATCTTGAATTCCTGTGATCTCTTTCAGCTGGTTTAAAAGCATCTGGCAATCCTGCAGGCAAGAAATAAAGAAAGCTCATGTGAAAAGGTGACCAGGACAGACACTGAGCTATTTCTGCAAGGCCTGCTGAGGGCTCACCGGAGTATTGCTTCTTTCTTTCCTTTTTACTGAGGGATTGACAGGAAAACCCAGTCACGCTTGACTGACGGCAATACCAAGATCAGCTTCAACATTGTAGTCAATTTTTTTTTCCCCCCCTAAACGTACAGACTAACATTCAGTGCGTCGTATCCCCAGGAGGACGTTAGCTGGCCGGAGGGGAAACACTGCCCACGCTGTCGGATGTCCCGCACCTGCGGTGGGAAGGGGCACCGCTTCCCCCAGACGGCAGCGGCATGTGCGGCGGGACATATAAGGAGGCCGCATGTTTGCCAGGCATCGGCGAGGGGCTATTTTAAGCCTGGCCGCACATGCCATTTGTGCGTGTCATTTCTCACTGACAATGAGGTGTCGGAATAAGGGCCCGGGGGGCTGCTGCCGCTTCTCCTTCCCGCAGCACACAGGCAACTCCAGGTTTGGCGAGATGCTCTTGCTCTAAGCCACCGTCAACAACCTATTCTTTCACTGCTTCAACCACTAAAAAAAACCAAAAACCAACCCAAAACAATTACAGAGATTTTCTTTCCCAGGCTTATCAAATCTTTGCAGCCTTGGTTTGCCGTGGGAGCAGTCACAGGGCTTACCGAGCCACAAATAGCGTCAGTCAACCGGCTGTCGGGAGAGGCGGCTCTCTATGGGGAACCCCTTCCAGCAGCCAGCCCCGATGCCGGGGGTCCCACCACCCCCTTTCGCGGCCACAGTTCAGCTGCTGTCGCCAGCAGCTTCGTCCGGCTGAAATCAGGCACTACCAGGTACGGCACTGTAGCGCTGGCATCGCACGTAGCATGTGAAGGACATTACGACAGGAAAACCGGCCGGGACTATATTGCCTATGCCCGATTTATAAAGGCCATTTAGGATCCTGCTGTCAGCACAGTCCCATGAACGCCAGCTTCTTAGGATCACACGTTTAATTCATCTTAACTGGCAACACTGCAGATGAATAACTTCAAGTTTCTGCTAACCCTCATCAGTGGGAAAAAATCTAAGATGCTTTCACACCACTGGGGCACAAGTTCCACCCAGTGAGCAGTAAGTCAACCCCGTGTTTGGGCCATCCAGCCACACTGCCGACGGACGCCGCTCCACCCACCAATACTGTAAAGACAGCTCGCATCCGTATCGGTGGTTAAACCAAACAAAAATCCTACGTTATTTTTTGACAAGAATTCCCCCAACCAGTTATTCGTCCCACCTAAAATACTACTTTTGCTCAACTTTTACAAGAAATTTCAGGCGCCACCCTCCCAACCCGTCCTGCAGGCTCTCTTACTCCCGAGAAAAGCCGAGGCGTGCTGGAAAGCCTCAGGCCCAGCCGCCGGCACGGCGAGGACCTGCACGATAAGGAGCCAAGGGGACGAGGCTCAGGACGGGCATGCTCTCACAAAGGCAAACCGCTTATATCATGTTGCTAATTTTGCCACCTTCGTGAGCGGCATGCTTACCGGCTAACCCCACCTAACGCCGCAGGGCGTATTTTTCCGTTGGAGAAAAAATAAAACAAAAACATGCTAATAAACCGCAAGGCAATAATGAAATCCGAGGCAGGACCGGGCATGATTTTCAGGGGTTTTTCTGCTTCACCAAAAGGCGGCCTCACAAAGGCTGCCATCACCGCAAAAGCTAATTACCCATCCACCGCTCTAAGTTACCGCTTCATATTCTAATGATTTCCAGCGCAATTTCATTCAGCCTTTGAGAAGAAGGGTTTGTGTTAACAGTGGAGAGCTTATCCTGTACAACAAGTTCCCAGAGGCTTGCGGCCGGCTGGCAGCCCACAAAAACCACCGGGAACCACACTGCCTGCAACAAATTTGTTAAGTTTTTTGGGCGTGCGCGTGGTTTTGTTGCTATAACTAGTCTGCCTGATTGCTTTGTGAGGTTACGTGCCGCAGTGCTTTAAACCAAGCTCCAGAGCTGGTAATTAACACCAGCATGCTGCCGCTATTAATACATAGTGCACTCGAAAAAACAAACCAAACCAAAGTCCTACCTGCCGGAAAAATAACAACCCAAACCCAAATGCTATTAGTATTAAATTACAGCAACAGGAGATGCGGACAAAACCGAGAGGAAGGAGGGCACTGGAGATAAAAATGACCCAGTCGGCCAGTGAGCGATGAAACTGAAAGGTTTTGTCATTTTCCTCACTCTAACGTGACTCAAGCGCGGTGCAGGAGTTCAAGGAGGGTCCAGAAATAACAGCGCGCGAGGAGGAGGAGGAGAAGGTGGTGGCGTGGAAGAGGGACGCAGAGCCACGTCCTTCAGCCTCCGCACCTCAGCTGCGCTTTTTGTTGCGGTGGGAAAATGGACACGAAGAGGGCTGAAACCCCACAGGCGGCAGCAGGAACAATACCTGCATTCCTGACCGAGGCTTTTAGAAACCAACATCCACCACGGGAAGCGGCGGTGGCCAGCGAACTGTCCCTCCATCAACGTGCACTGCTGCACACTGGGCACTGTCCTGACACCGACCCCGCGCACGTGGGAAACGGCTGCTGCACCAATGCAGTTTCTAAATGCACAATGAAAGGGTCAATAGCCTTAGCGCTGGCCTCTCAGATGTGTCTCTCTCGCGTCCCAAGAGCAGAGATGCCACAGAGAAGCGCAGACACCTGCGTAAACTTGGGACACGCCGGCCTGCGCAGCCCTGTGTGCAGAGCGGTGAGCCACGCGTCCTGTCAGTGCTGGGGTCCGGGTCCTTCTAGAGACAGCTTATGCAAAGCCCTGATGTTTAGGGGCAACAGTTATTCTTAAGGGGCATCAGAAGGTGCTGGTTTGGCGAGAGGGAAAGGAGAACACGAATTCTTTCAGGGGAAGTCCTTGTAAGAAACCGTGGAGGATCACAGAATGGTTTAGGTGGGAAGGGACCTTAAAGCCCACCCAGTCCCCCCCTGCCCCGGGCAGGGACACCTCCCCCCCAGCCCAGGTTGCCCCAAGCCCCGTCCAACCTGGCCTTGAACACCTCCAGGGATGGGGCAGCCACAGCTTCTCGGGGGACACCGCCCCA
>NW_009647217.1:809377-812350 GCF_000708025.1 Charadrius vociferus | reverse complement strand
GGAGGAGCCGGCGGGGTTGGCAAAGCAACACCGAGCGAGCCGGCGGCGTTATCCCACGTCCCTGAAACGCAAAGAAAAAACAGAGACGCCCAGTGAGACGCTCTGCCCATTTCGGGAGTCCATCGGAGCGTTAATTGCGAGAGAGTGAGAATGATGTTGGCCGCCGTCGTTGTTGTGGTGGGATCCCCGCAGGTCGGGACACGGGGTCTCTGCCGCGGGAACGCTGCTTTGCCCAAGCGGCTCCCAGCCCCGTCGCCGCCTCCATCCTCTGCCTCCCATTTAGCATCCCTAACGGACTAGTCCTGCCTGGGAATATCCCGCTGTCATGCAGACCTGGGGCAAACCCGAGCAGGGAGATGGTCTTGTCGGGGGACGCGACTCCCAACGTGCGTACGTTGAGCTGCCGAGATGGCCGTGCTGCCGCGAGAGTGCTCCGGGCCGGCACAGCCCATGGCCAGAGCTCCCTGCCCTGGAAAGGGTCCCCAGGGATTCCCCTACCTAAAAAAAACTATTAACCGTGTAAATCCTGCACGTCCTGGTTACAAAGATAAACTCAGCCTCGTATTTTTAGCTCTGGGTTTGCCGAGGGTGTATATTATGTTCAGCAGCCTGATTAATGCTGCAGTGAGTAAATAGGGCTCAGAACAGGTACCAGTGATTCGTTTGCAGCATCAACCGCAGTCAAAGCACTGTTACATCAAAGATCATTTACCGTGGGGGGATGTGTGTGTCCCCTACGCCCTCAGACAAAGAACAAGCTGAAGATCTGCCCTTACCCCACTTCTTCCACATCCTGACATCCTTCCATACATCCTTGTCTCAGCACAAGGAGGCAGTTTGCATTGTTGCTGCTTTACTAAACGAAAAACCCTGCCACAATGGTGTATCATCAGCACTAGGGAAAGGGAGTTGCAGGGAATTTCAATGGGTACACCAAACACTCGCACTTGAGATGGCAAACGATCCTCGGAGGGAGGAATTTCTCACCTGGAGCTCTGGCCTCAGCGGTCGGATGAGGGAGATCTCGCTGCCCCTCGGCCGCATCCCGGCCCTGCGTCATGTCACCCACAACACATGGGTGACACGTTCCGATTCCTAAACAGAAATGGTGGAAAGTTGTCATCTCCCCTTTGGCACAAGCCCTGCCCTCCGACAGGAAAGTCTGGTGCTCGGCTCTGGCTCGAGCTCAGCAACCGGGAACAGAGGCACCCACAAATTCATGCTTCCCTGTGAAATTCTTGGCCTCAGGGCGATTGGGAGGTGACGCCACGGGCAGCCCAGAGATGCTCACCTTCCCCTTGACACCCAGCCCGGACATCGGCAGCATTCTGCACACAGCCAAGCACCGTCTGCGCCTAGCCTGGCTCCAGCCACTGTCCCGTCCAGGGCCGTCCACATATGATGTTGTGTGGCTGTTCCTGACCTTTCCAGCACTGCTGCTGCCTTGCTCTGCATCTGTCTCTACCTTCCTTCCCTGGACCGAGAGCATCCCTGGCCCGGGAGCGTCTGTGGATCAGCTAGCTTGCCCCTCTGCCCCAAACCAGCTGCCCTGTCTGTGTGGCTCGTGGAAGGAAGATTGCTTCGTTTGCGGGAGCTTCCTGACTAGCACTTGGACTTCTTGATAGGAGCTGGCAGGGCTGGGACCCCCCGGCCCAGGGCAGGGCCCGGCTGTGCCTCCTCCCCCCCCCGGCTGTGTGGTGGACTCCAGCAGAAACAAGAGGGAGGAGGCTTTTCTGCAAGGCTTGCTCAGGTGTTTTACATCAAAAGCTAACAGCCTTTTCAGCCCAAATTAACCTTTCCAATTTGCTTGAAATCTTTCTCATTTTCTGTGGAAAACATCCCGCTGTGATGGCCAGCGTGGTTTTATTCAAACCCAGGCTAGAGGAGCTGTGGTTTCTGATTGGAAATGCTGCTTAAAAACTACAGCGGCAGCAGAAGCGCTGGGGTGAAAGGTGAGGAAGGCAGACACGAGATTTTTACATAAAGGCAGCCGGTGTGCGCGCAATCCCTGCTGCTAACCCACCGCCGGGATGGGGTCTCTGCTGAGAAGGTGGCAGGCAGGGGGAGCCCCACTTCCCTCTCCTGCCCGGCGCTGCTCCGGCACGGACCTCCTTTACAAAATAAAGAGAAAAAGGAAAAGACGGTCACACAAGACTAACCGCTGCTCGGGTACGCTCTCAGCAAGGCAATTCCTGCCTAACCTCGGGTGATGCCGTGCCTGCGGTGGGTGGCTGCCGTATCCGCTCGGGATGAGCTGGATCTCCTTCATTAACAGCAATGGGCTGCAAATACCTTCCCGTACTTATTATTACCTGGCTTTAATGGATAGTGAAACGGCACCAGAATATTGCTACCACCTGAAGGGTGTCTAATGGAGAAGAGGACTGAAAGGAAAGTGCTCCCTTCCCTTCCTTCGCTGGGGGATTTAAAGGCATCAGGCTCCTTTGCTGGCGGGGTGCAGAGGGGCTCCAGACCTGCAAAGCCACCAGTGTCCACACCGACGCACAGCAGCGATCACATCACCCGCTCTGCTCTCTGCTTCGATTGTGGACCCACGCAAGGGGGTGCCGGGGGAGAGACCCCGCATGCCCCCCTGGCCCCAGGGACCCTCGTGGCGCCCTGGAGATGCAGCGACCCGCAGCATCCCCGAGGACCACTGCCCCACAGGAGGGTGGCTTGCTCTCCTGCCCCTGCTGAGGGTCCCGCATCCCACCGGCGTGGGGGGCTGCTGCCAGCCCGCCCGTGCCAGCGCCGGCAGCCCTGCCGCCTGCGCACAGTGTTTATTTCATGTCTTGCAGCGTTAAATCATAGCAGACATGCAATTCGGGGGAGCGCGAGGCTCCGTAATGGGCGGCCTCGGGCGCGTGATGGGGCCGGGGCCGGCAGGCAGCCGCGCTGCCAGGGCTCCTCCGCGATGCTTTATTGCTTTTGACGCTCCAAACGCGCTCTGAAAGGCGAGTCCTGGCAGCCCGG
>NW_009647217.1:807721-809350 GCF_000708025.1 Charadrius vociferus | reverse complement strand
CATGGGGGCGGGCGCTGCTGAGGCTGACGGTGCTGTGGAAATAACACCCGCGCGGGGCTTGGTTGCCTTCCCGGGAAGGGCAGGTTGGGGCGAGGAGGGATGCTGAGCATCACTGGTCCCTTCATGGAGGGGGATGCTGAGAATCATCCCATCGCATCGCACGGATTTTGTGCCCGCGCTCCTGCGCTCTCCCCAGCCTCTGAGATCACCGTTGCTCCTGGCTAAGCACTGGCTGAAGTTCCCTACTTGTGCCCAGCCAAAGTACCTGCTCTCAGCGACGCTGCCGTGGGAAAAAGCCCTTAGCTGATATGGAAAGGCAGAACGTTTGTTCCAGGAGCCAATGGGACGCACACAAATGGGGACTGGGGCTCTGCTGGCCGTCGCTGCCTGCCGCGTCCCAGGTGCTGAGGGACATGCGGCTCCTCCGTAAGCCCCGTGGCTACGTCTGGCCTCAGGGAAGGTCCCCAGCACAGCGCAGAGATGTTACTGCTGCGGCAGAGCCTGGGCAGGGTGCGGGGCTGAGCCACGGGAAGCCCCAGACGCCAAGCGCTTCGATTCCCAGAAAAGCAATTACTGCGCAGCAGATTACAGGGCTAATAAAATCCCATTACGCCATTTCGGAAAGTAAATCTGATCCGGGTGCTGCCGATTGATATCAGCCGTCCCACAAAAAGTCCCGCAAGAACCCCCTGTGCGTGTGCGTAATACGAGGCTATAATAGATCACGCTAATTAGATATCCGATAACAGGAGGGCTGATAGGAACTACATTAAAATCTCTTTAAGATGAAGACGTAAAACCCGAGGGAGAAAATTCAGAGTTAATGATGCTGCAGCAGAGGCTCCGCTTGAGCGCTCCTCGCCCCCTCGGCCGCATCCTGCCCGCCGCGGATGCGGGGGCCGGGGCAGAGGGGGCAGAGCGGGGCACGGTCCCCAGCGCCGTGGCGGCGCTGCCCGTGATTTTCATTACCCAGATTCAATAAGGGGAAAGAGCTCCGAGCTGCCTGCGCTCCCCGGGAGGTGACTCGCTAGCCGCTAACGGAGCCGAGAAATCAAATTAGCCCCGGCTCTGCTCTCGCTCTCTCCCTGACACCGCTGCTGGCAGCCGAGGGGGAGTTCATCAGGGCCGCGCACTAATTCTTATCTCGTTTAAGTGACTCCACGCTGCCATCTGATGCGATTTGCTCTGCGCCGCCGCAGGCTCCGGTCTCTGCCCACCACTTCCCCAGCGCTTCCAGCAGCTTGGTGGGGGCACGGGCACCTGTGACACGTGTGAACTCAGACATACATACGCAAATATACAGGATTATAGGATATATAGGAATGGGGGTGGGGGTGAGGGTCCCCTGCTGGGTGGGGGGACGTAGCCTCGCCCCAAGGACACGATGCTGCGATGGAGAGAAGGATGTTGTGGCGGGAGGGCAGGCGCTGAACCCATCTTTGCCCTTAATCATCTGCGCCCAACCTTTGCTTACGGACCCGTTTGCACAAAGGTGTTGAACGCTGGGGGAAACCGAGCCCGGATGGAGTGCTTTCCTTTGCCGGAAAGTGAGGGAAGCGCACAGTGCAGCAATGGAAACAGCCCCTGGTGCTGGGGCAGCGGGAGGAGAATGGGGAACCTCCAGCGCCC
>NW_009647217.1:806168-807497 GCF_000708025.1 Charadrius vociferus | reverse complement strand
ACCCGCTTTTCCACGGCCAGGCACCCCGGCCGGGGTCGGGGACCGCCCCAGGGGAGCCGTCGGGATGAGAGGTGGCCGGGTGGGCTCCTTGCGCATCCTCCCAGCCTGAAACTTGATGCAGCGGGAGAGGCTGATCGCGAGATTAATTGGGCGTTCTCAAAAACCCGACGGCGGGGGGAAATCCACGCTGCCGTGCCGCCTGCCTCCCTGCTCGGGTTCACTGCGGAGCCGGCAGCCTGGGGAGCTGGAGAGGAAGGAGCTGGAGAGGAGGGAGCTGGCGGCCAGCAGAGCCAGGCCCCCCGCCACTTTCGGGGCTCTTCTGGCCCTGCTGCCTCTCGCCTGGACGCTGCAGGGCGCAGGTAAGGCCAGGGACCCGCGGGCAAGGCTGGGGGGCTGCGGGAGAGCAAGGCTGCCCCGTGCCGAAGGGTGCTAGTTCTTCCTCGAACTCGAGCAGGGTGGTACGGCATGCGAACGCGGCTCTGTGGAGAGACCCTAACGCTACTGAAGACCGACGTACCTGGGAGAAGCCCGAGCGTGGGCTTCAGCGACGCAGGCGGAACACCCGTAGCAAGGGAAGGGGGCAGCTGAACCCAGCTCGGCGCTGCGGGCTCGTTGGTCCGGGGCTGTGGAGCGCTCGGGAAGCGTGCCAGGTCCCAGCCCTGATGACAGAGAGGAACAGGGTGATGTCCTGCCCGCCTGCATCCCTCTGTCTGCAAGCTGCTGCCTGAGCCCCCCGCCCCATAAAGGGGTTTCTCCAATATAATGTGTCATCCCTCCTAACGCGGAGCTGGGTTTTGGGGATGGCAGCACGCAGAAGCGATGCTGTGCCTGTGGTCTGTAATCTCAGCTCCGCACGGCACAAAACCGACTGCCAAAACGTTCACGAGCTGTCGTTATTATCTTCTCCTGTTTAACCTTCCTGGGAAATAGTAGAAAAATCATTGTGATTTGCACTGGCATAGCTGAAAGCTTCCTCAGCTGGTTTGTAACGTGGGTCTTTGGGCCGCTCGGATAGACAGCCCCTCTCACCGGGGCATCACTCCCAACCCCAAAACTTTCTCCGCCATTACCCCGGCGGAGGTGGCAGAGGAGGAACAGGAGCAGCACCGCTCTCGCCCTGGCGATGCTGGAGGGAAGGGGGTGGGAAGGTCCAGGCAGATGCACACCCGTGTGCCAGGGCTGTGCCGATTTGTGCCAGGCGAGGTGCCAGCACAGGACTGGGGCCAGGCAGACCGGCACGGTGTCCGCGGCAGGCGCACAGAGCGGCTGCGGCAAACCCAGCCCCATCCTCACTCTGCAAAGCCTGAGCATCCCGATCCGGAGCTCGGT
>NW_009647217.1:803552-805953 GCF_000708025.1 Charadrius vociferus | reverse complement strand
TTTTTTTTTTTTTTTTTTAGCTTAAAAGACAGATTAAAGTTCCCTTCCCGGCAGCTTTTCCCAAGATCCCGCAGATCTATTCCAATTAGTGCCTTTCATTAGGCGGGAATTGGACTCCGGGGCTGGGCGTGCTGCAGAGCAAAGCCACGAGCTCGGCGCGGCCGCAGCATCGCTGGCTGCCTTGCGGCGAGGACTCGGGTGCCGAGAGAAACGTGCTCTGCAATTAACGCTGCAGCACCAGCCGAGGGATTGTTTCCACAGGAAGCAAACGCCAAGACACCAGATACCCTGTAAATGAACTTAGCATCCTGGTTCATCTCTAACTGTCACCGCCTCCACCTGCACAGCAAAGACCAAATGTCCCTGGAAGGAGCGAGCGGTGGGAAATTTATCTGGGGGCAGCGAGTCCCTTGTGGTCCCCACTGCCACTGTCCTGGCATCCCAGGCAGCCGTTGGGGGAAGGTCACGGCCCCATCCACCTGCACAGCAGAAGACATTAATGAAACATTAGGTGATGGTTCTGGCAGGCTCTCGTTTAACTTTGATGGGAAGCCTCAACCGCTCAGCGAGGGATGGCAGCCAGCAGCATCCTGCAGTTTATGCGCCCCCCAGATGACTGCAGCCGTGGCGAGCAGCCCTCCGTCCATCCATCCATCCATCCTCTCTCCCTCTGCCGGCAGGTATCCGGCGGGGGGGCCGGCGGCCCGGCTGCGCCCCCCCTCCCCCGCCTGTCCCACTGCCTGCTGGCCCACTACCAGAAGGGCACGCGGCCCGTGCGGGACTGGCGAACGACCACCAACGTGGCGATCGACCTCATGGTCTATGCCATCCTCAGTGTGGTGAGTCCTCCGCTCCCGCCCTGCAGGGGGTGGGGGCAGCTTCTGCATGTCCACAGCAAGGGGAGCAGTACCCGCTGTGCAGCGGCCTCCGGGCACGCTCTGCCCACCTGCCAGAGCACCAATACCCCCTCTGCTGACACCATGTCCTCTTCTTCCCGCAGGACGAGAAGAACCAGGTGCTGACCACCTATGTCTGGTACAGGCAGGTGAGCAGATGAGACCGTGCGCCCTCGCCACTGCCTCGCCGGGGCCGGGCACCCATGCGAACACAGGTTTTCCCCGCGGGTGAGGCGTGTAGCCCTGCAGGAGAGCAGCAAGGTCAGGTCCATCCCAGGGGACGACAATTCCTCTGTAGGGCATGAAAGACAAGTACAGCTTTCCCACTGCGTGCATCACACCGTTGGGCGGTGCAGTAGCTGGAGGACGAGCCTTTCCTCCCTCCCATGGGTGGCCATTGGCAGGGTTGGTTCCCATGGCAGGGTGCTAGCATGGGGTTTTGGGTGCTAGAGGGATGGAAGGGACCTTGCTGTCCGAGCCGCCTCTCCCTTGTCCCCCAGCACTGGACGGACGAGTTCCTCAGGTGGGACCCGGAGCGGTTCGACAACCTCACACAGATCTCCCTCCCCGTGGAGAGCATCTGGGTGCCCGACATCCTCATCAACGAGTTGTGAGTGAGCCGAACCCCTCGGACCCCCCTCGCCCACCGTGGGCACGCGCCGCCCCGCGCTTTGTATTCCCGGCACAGAGCTGGCAGCCTCCCCGCATCGGGCGAGCTGCAGATGGGGACCGGCTCGGCAGTTGGGCCATTTCCAATGCTGGCTAACCGCAACCATCGGTAATTACCCACGCCGTGCCGGGGGTGGGATCCAGATATCTGGAGAAAGGCTTTGTGAAGGCAGCACAATGCGAGGGCAGCTGCAGAGCTGCCGGCCCTTCCCGCGAAGCCAGCCAGCATCCTTCCCGCTCCGTAGGGATTTAAGGTGTTCCTGCAGGCTCCAGAGAGCCTCGGGGCAAGGACACAAACCCCCTGGGGCTGGGAGCGGGCAGCAGCTCGGGCAGTGCAGAGGTGATGCCAGGCCAGCATGGCTGCATGGGCACCGCCAAAAAAGCAGCGCGGGGCCGGGGGGCGGGGGGGAGAACCCCTGTCACCAGGGCAGTTCCCCTCCCAAATGCCGCTCAGCAGGAGGAACCCCCACCAAAGGTGCAGGTGCTCCCCAGCCCGTGTCTCTCTGTCCCTTGTACCCCCCAGCGTGGACGTCGGAAAGTCCCCCCACGTCCCTTACGTCTACGTTAGCCACCACGGGGAGGTGCAGAACCTCAAACCCATCCAGGTGATGACCGCCTGCAGCCTGGACATCTACAACTTCCCCTTCGACGTGCAGAACTGCTCGCTCACCTTCACCAGCTGGCTGCACCACAGTGAGTGCGCGGTCGCCCGCGGCCGGGGGGCTCGGGGGGAGCGGGCAGGGCCTCCGCCGGGCTGGAGCTCCGTGCAGAAAGCGACTCGTCCCTCTAGATGGCCCCAGCGGACCGGCGATGCGTGCGGGGCGGGCAGGCGCCCA
>NW_009647217.1:798501-803445 GCF_000708025.1 Charadrius vociferus | reverse complement strand
CCGGAGCTGGTCAAGTTCGACCGGAGCGTCTTCATGAACCAGGGCTGGTGGGAGCTGCTCTACGTCCTCAGCAGCTTCCAGGAGTTCAGCGTCAAGAGCAGCGACAGCTACGCCGAGATGAAGTTCTACGTAAGGTTCTTTGGCCACCGAGCTGTTCAGGAATGGGGCGCTGGGGAAGGGTCTTGCCCCGGCTCCTGTTCCTTGATCACTGCTGCTGCTCCCTGCCGCGGTGCTCCTGCCTGCGGGCAGGAGGCTCCCAGTGCGGAGCCCTTCTCCTCTGGCTCACCGTAGGGCGTCCCACCACCCTCGCCTGCCTTGGTGGAGAGCCGCACTAGCTCAAGCCCTGGTTTCTACCCTTCGCTGAGCCTTTCCTGTCTCTCTGTCCCTCAGGTAGTCATCCGGAGACGTCCCCTCTTCTACACCGTCAGCCTCCTGCTCCCCAGCATCTTCCTGATGCTTATGGACATTGTGGGCTTCTACCTCCCTCCCAATAGTGGCGAGAGGGTCTCTTTCAAGATCACCCTCCTGCTGGGCTACTCGGTTTTCCTCATCATCGTATCTGACACGCTGCCGGCTACTGCGGTTGGCACCCCCTTGATAGGTACAGCAGCACCACCTGCCTCGCTGACTGCTACAGCGGTGCTGGGCCCGGAGCAGCAGGAGCTGCTGCTCCATAGAGACCACGGGTGCCCTAGAGAGGCGGGCAGGGAGGACTGGCTCGGGACCATGCTCTGTGCGTGAGCCTTTGCAGGCTGCTCACCTGGCTGACATCTCCGCAGGCATCTACTTTGTGGTGTGTATGGCACTGCTCGTCATCAGCTTGACGGAGACCATCCTGATCGTGCGCCTGGTGCACAAGCAAGACCTGCAGCCCCACGTCCCCGAGTGGGTGAAGCGGCTGCTGCTGGAACGAGCCACCGTCCTGCTCTGCATCCGGGACAGGAAGAAGTTCAGCCAAAGCAGGACGCAGAGCTCGGACATCTCCAGGCAGGCGGAGAGCAACGACAGCACAGGTATGGGCTGCAGAGGGAGGTCCCACGGGAGCTGAAGTGGGCTGGGCCCCACGTAGCCGTCTATGTCGATGTAGCCCCAGTTTGCACGGTGATCCGGCTGCCTGGGTCACCTGCAGAAATCCCAGCTCCCCGTCCAAAGAGGTTTTTCACGCTTGCCTCTCTTGGTCGCGCAGCCAGGCTGAACCACTACAGCTGTGAGGACCCCCGGGACTGCGAGACGGCGGGCAGGACATAAATTATGAGTCCTGTTTTTTCATCCAATAATATCAATATAACAACAGCTTACTACCGCAATGGGCTGCCTGTCACAAAGTGATCCCACGTTGCAGCCAGATTCAGACTAGCCAGAGAAGGTCTAGAGGATCTAAACAAATCATCCTTGTTTAGAAATGTTTACATATTGGTTTAACATGGCTTGGTTTTATGGAACTATTACAATTTACTCATCAAATGTTGAAATAAGGTACCCAATTGAGCACTTTGCAGTTGATGTGCCGTAGTGTGACTTTAAGCACTTACCAACCATGTGTGTGTTGTTCATTTTTTGCCTGTTGCTGTCTTCTCTTGAGTATCAAGGAAGTTCATTTATAACGGTTCACACTCACTTTTACTCTGCAAAACACGTTCAAATTCGGCAGTAATCCAAAAGAAAAAGATGGAAATTTAATCTCCCTTTAGAATAAATTGTGCAGACTTTGCTGAAGTGATCTAAACCTGGAGGTAATGTGCTCGGTTCCTGTTCGCTTTGATTGCACATCACAACGGACCATTACCCTCACCTGGCTTTTTCCTGCAGCCTAACCTAAACAATTTTTTCAGTATCACTCCCCTCTTCTCCAACCACAAGCTCTTTGGCTGTTTGACGAGTCTTGGAGATGCTGGAAGCCTTGGTCCATGCACATGGAGGTACCTGTGGCATTGTCTTGTGATTGGCAGCTTTCTCATTGCCCCCGCTGCCTCCCCCCCCTCAACCCCCCAAGGGAGAGGCACGAGGCTGCCCCCGGACAGAGGTGGAAAGGACCGCTGGCTGCAGCCCAGAGCAGGCAGTGGAGCCCAAACTGCAAGGGGCAGAGCTGCCCAACGTGGTACCCACGCTCCTTTCAGAGCTGGTGGTGTCAGGGGGTCGTGACAACAAACACCAACGGTGTTTTTGGGGTGGTGCCCGGCCCTGCCATGCTTGCCCAAGACCCTGTAAAGGCACAGCCCACCCTTCACACCAGTAACATACCTGAGCAACCAGCACGGGCACCATCCTCAAAAGCGCCAGAGGTGACAGGAGGGCCCATCCCGTGCTCTAGGAGCATCGCTGCAGCCGGTCGGGCTGCGGGCGGTGGGGGAGAGGTGGGTGCTCATAGTCCAGCTCTCCTACATCCACCCCCAAGCAGACCGGCCCTGGGCCAAGGGCCCCGCTCCCTGTCCCGGAGCCGTCACCCACAGGAAAACTCCCCGCTGAGTGACAGGGGGGCTGAGGACGGGTGGAGGGGGCTCCTGCCAGCACCGGCCTGCGCTAATGCGCTGATGGTCTGTAAGTGGCTGCCTATTGATGAGGTGTCCAGTTAAAGAGTTCGCAAGACACTAAATCAGCCCATTGATCCTGCCGAGATCGATGGTGCTACAGACCTGATCACTGCAGCGGGCAATTAACACCCTCTGGAATGAGCCGCCTTCGTGTAACATCAAACGCTCCGACAGACAAATCCAATGGGCCCATTGACCCGGCTGCAAGATGCTGCCCAGCCCGCGCGCTCGAGGGGGCGGCAGGACCCCCGAGCCAGCCTCGCCATCCCTTCTCCCGCCCACTGGCACCCTGGACGCCCTCGGGACCCACTGTGAGATGCTCACCTGAGCCGCCACATCCCATGGACCATGGCGGTGGCCACGTGGTCCTCCATCCTCACCTGTGCTAGGAACCTGTCCCGCACTCGACCTAACCCCCTCGCACAGCTCAGTGGTCCTTTACCCCTGTAAGAAGCAGCTGCCCATGCTGGAGGAAGGATCCAGGTTCTCCCTTTGCCCTCTCTCTGCTTTGGGAAACGCTGCACACAGGAAAAAGTTCCAGGCATCTGTCCGAGAGGAGCCTGGATTTTCCTCTTTAAAAAAAAAAAAAAAAAAAAATCAATAAATCTGAATCTAATCTACTAATAAAGGTTTAATGAGGACATAATGTTGATGGAACAGAACATTGTTGCGGCATAATCGCTCCCAGCTGCTGCGTGAGTGCGCAGACAAAGGCCCGGTCCTACGACAATTTCCCCGTTGTGATAATAACGCCTTTGTACCGGGCCGAACGCCGGAGAGGGGCTTCACCCCCCTTCTGCCGGGGATGCTGCAGCCGGCAGGTTGCTCGCAGCAGGACCACCGCTGCTTGCCTGGGCCAGGACCAAAGTTCTCCTCTACTTGCCGCACGTCCTCATGGAGGACCTGTTGTCGGGGCGGGGACGGTGACCTCGGGGTGGGTTTGCAGCCCCCAAACCCACCGGGAAGCCTCAGGGCTTCTTTCAAAAGGCCTCAAAACTGAAAAACACCTTTTTTCATTCTCGGCAGCTCTGAAGTGCAAAAACAGCACCCGCCTGGCCCCGCCGCGGCGCGCCGTACAGTTTGCCGCAGCACAAAAGGAGTGCAGGCGCTGCTGTTAATGAAGTCTGTAAATAAATAAAGGAGGGCTTAAGCTTAGTGTACAGCAATCAGTCGAGAACTACAGGATAATTAACGCAGCGGGGGGCCAGACTACTCTGCAGTCAGGTTTAAATGAACGAGTTCACTTTCATTGAGGCAAACTTGCTCAGCTCCCTGGTGAGCCGCGCAGGCAGGCAGGCAGGCAGCCGCGCAGGCAGCGGTGCAGGCAGCGCGCTGTGGGACGGGGGATGCGGGTTTGCTCCCCGTCTGCGGGGTCGTTGGCATCCCAGGGGCACCGCCACCCATCGAGGCTGGGTTAGGGATGGGCCCCCCCCCCCCCTGGCCCTGGGGGAGCCGAGTGGGCGCCCCCAAACTCACCGCCGTGGGTCCCCCTGTGGTTGGCTCGCGCCGAGCCAGTGGGATGCATCCTTCCTCCTCCTCCTCCTCCTCCTCCCGGCAGGCACGGGCACAGGAACAGGAGACGGCAGGCCGAGACAACGGAATTAACTTTATTGGTTGTTTTTTGTTTTCTAACTGCAGATTCAAGGTATACAACTGAACATTGCTATTTTCCTTATGAGACTTATAAATAAAAATACAAAAAATGTTCACTACAAAAAAATCTACTGTTAGTAGGATGTAAAAAATATTCTCTTTGCTATAGAAGGCACGAACTTCACTTAGTGACACATGGAGAGAAAAAAACCTGCAGCAGTATATTCTTCTTTTTTTTTTTGTCTTTTTCTTTTTTTTTTTTTTCCTCTGTCAGAAACACTGAAGTCTTACAAAGAAATGCATCTGAATCTACACAGGACGAAGGCAGATGCGGAGAGCTGCAACTAGGAGACACCACAACTGGTTTTATTTATTTTTTTTTTTCTTTTTCTTTATTTTTCAGGAAACTTTTAGCTAACGGCATCTGTGGCTAGAGGACAGAGAGGACTGGCAAGCAGAACCGCAAGGGAGCGAACGGCGAGGGGAGAGGGAGAAAGTCGTACAAAAAATAGGAGCCGATAGATACTCTGAGAAAACCAAAGGGGAACTTGGGCACCTTCTGCGCCCGGGCTCAGAGAGGTGCTGAGGTAGACGGAACGAGGACAGCGACGGACCCCAACCACGAGCGGCAACACAGAGCAAGGGGACGGGCGGGCGGGCGCGCACGACACCGACGACAAGCCAGGGGAGAGGGAGCCCGGGCCCCGCGGGGCGCTTGGTCCTCACTGCTATGATACACATATATATACTTATATATATATGGAGGGGCGGCGGGGGCTGCGCCACGGCTCGCCACGCCACGGCAAACTGATGCGGGGAT
>NW_009647217.1:796323-796632 GCF_000708025.1 Charadrius vociferus | reverse complement strand
TCGGCCCCCCCCCCCCTGCGCCGCCTCCCTCAGACGTAGCAGAGGTAGAGATAGGTCTTCTCTATCCGCCAGTCGGTGGGGATCTCCTCCGGCTTGTGGCCCTTCATGTGCTTCTGCATGGCGGAGAGGCTGGGGCAGTACTCCAGGCAAATGGTGCACTGGTAGGGGGAAGCGCCGTTGTGGGTCCGAAGGTGTTTGATCATGGCCGAGTAGTCCCGGGAGCGCTGGTGGCACAGCTTGCACTCGAAGGGCTTCTCGCCTGCGGGAGACGGGGGCGTCAGGGGGGGCTCGGGGCCTCCAGGAGATAAT
>NW_009647217.1:792717-796076 GCF_000708025.1 Charadrius vociferus | reverse complement strand
TTGTGCCCCTTCAGGGTGCTCTCGCCCGGGAACCCCCTGCCGCAGAACTCGCACTCGTAGGGGTGGTCACCTGCAAGCACATGCGCGTGGTGTCAGAGCCGCCGCCGTGCCGTGCCAAAACCGGCTACCCAGCCTGGATCTACCCCCGGCACCCGTCGCCGCCGTCCTGGGGGGACGGAGCATCCCAGCCACCCCAGCACGGCACGCCGGTCCCCGCGCGCAGGGGATGCTTGGGTCCGCAGCAGGGCAAAGAGATGGAGGGTGCTGCGACCCTCCCGTCCCCCACCCCCAATTCCCAGGCTTTTCGCCCGGCATCGCTGGCACAGGCCCGGCCCCGGGCGTCCCCCGCGCTCCAGACCGGGTGGCTGATAAATGAACTCCGGTTCGGCACCAAAGGCGGAATGATTTGAAGGAAAGGTGAGGGCTCCAGCTACTTATTTATTACAGCCGCGAAGGCAAGGACAATAAAGATAGATTGATCGTCCGAGACTTTGTTCATGAATATTTAAATATTACTGATTTGTCTTGTCACTGTAATTACAATTTCTCTGTGCCGCATATCCTACAAGCACAGTTTATGGTAAAGAATGGCCAACTGTATTTCACTTGTCCTGCTGCAGATGTGCGGAGCTGCCAAGCGTGTAATGTTCCCCGCATTTCATACATTTTCTTCAGCTGTGAAGGCTTAAGTCATCCACAATGACCTACGTTTTTTCATTATCCCCGTGTCAAACTGCACTCGTGCCTGGGCATAAATTGTCCTTCTCGTTATATACTCACATGCCTGCGCTTTCGCTTCCTCTTTAAAATGATATTTTACTCTCTCCCCGTGTGCCGCAGCCGAGACCTGCGGCCCCTCGCCCCCTCCCGCAGCTCTGGCTGGGGGCCGGCGGAGGAGGAGGAGGAGGAGGAGGGTGCGCAGGATGCCTTTGGATCCCCATCCCAAGGCGAGGCAGGTGGTGCCTCTTGGCAGCTGCGTTTCACCTCCCCCTGCCCAATCCCAAATTACCACCGTGCTTTTTGATCCGATACTCAAAGGTAGTGATTTTGCGGCCAGAGGCAGACAGCCTTTCCGCGTGCTCAATTTTTGGGACAAGCCGTGTAAACTGGAGCCGGGGCCCCCAGCGTGCTCCGGCCCCGGGAGGAGCGTGGGCATCCCATGTGCGCGCAGGATGAAGCCGCGCAGCACCATCCAACACCCCCAAAGCACCGGCGATCCCGGTGGTTTTTTCACAGCCAGGAGCTGCTAAAGCAGCAGGGGTTGGGGTGGGACACGCACGGCTCGACCCGCAGCCCAGGTCACCGGATTACCGACCATAAATAACTCCAGCGCTGGGCGTTAACGTGCTTACCATCAGCGTGCGATTCCCCTTTCCCTAATAGGGACCCCGCGCCTGGGCACACGTGTGGCTCTGGCGGCCGCTGGCCAGTGCCTGGACAGAGCGACCCTCCCGGGCCGCGGCATGCCCGTCCCCCCACAGCCGCTTCCACGGCCCCGCTGGAGGCAGGCACGCCGCTTCGCAGGGGAGGGAGAAGGGGCACGCACCCTCCTCCCGCCGGCAGTAGCAGCGCCGCCCAGGAGGGCGCACGAGCATCCAGCTCCCCCGGGCAACGGGCGGGCGAGGAGCCGTCAGCCCCGCAGCCAGCCACAGCACGGGCTGTGATGCTCAGCGGGGCTGCAAACCACCGGGCAAACTCCCCTCCTCGTGCCCCACTCATCCCCCAAGGATTTGCTTTTTCCTGCACTTGGGGGTTTTGTGACCAGACCTGAGCACCGGCGCTCACCGTGGCCGGGACCTCTCCCCGTGCCGTCCCCTGGTGCTGCCTGGGGATGCTGGCGGAGGAGCCGAGGACACGGCGCGGGCGCTTTGAGGACACGGCGTCAGGCGGGCAAAGCCCTGCTCCCCTCCCAACCGGCCGTGCCGGAGCCAAGCCCTGCCCCGGTGGGCTGCGCCGCCGAAGCGGCAGCTACACGTAGCGCAGGTCGCCCTAATCCCATTAGGGCCGAGCACCGGCTGATTATGTGCATCTACCGCCCGTAAGCCGATGAAGCGGGTATGATCGCACATCCCCTAAGAAGGTCACATGTCACCTTATACCGGATCAACTTATTACACGCGGCTTGTTTTCTTTTTTCCGTTTCGGTTTTCAAACCCAAACAACCTCAATTGCAGCCGCCTCGACGCTTTTAAGACAACTTCACCTTTCTTTTCGGTGTTTTTTTGAAATGCGCGGGGAAAGACGCCTGCCCCAGCCCTGAGCACGCCGGCGGCGGCGCCACCGTACCTGTGTGGGAGCGGAGGTGCCTCTTGAGCGCGGTGTGGCTGGGGAAGGTGCGGTTGCACTCGCTGCAGATGTAGCTGCGCACCCCGGCGTGCACCTCCATGTGCTGCTGCAGGGCGCCCTGCGTCTGGGACCGCCTGCCGCACAGCTTTTTGCGCCTCCATGTGCTGCTGCAGGGCGCTCTGCGTCTGGAACCGCTTGCCGCACAGCAGGCAGAAAACGGCCATGTCCGTACCTGCGGGAGAGGGAGAGAGCTGACTCAGGCACCCCCCGGCACCCCCATCCCACTGGACCACCACCCCACCAGGCGTTCGGGGGGCTCCCCGCTCCCACCCAGCAGTAGGGATGCTCCGGCAGCGAGGAGGATGCTCCGGCAGCAGGGGGGACCCCCAGGGCTGCAGGGCTCCCGGTGTCACCGGGGTCCCGGCAGTGGGACCCCGACCACCCCGCCCCTGGCTCTGCAGGGGGGGTGTCGGAGGAAGGCACGGGGGATTTATTGCATTGGAGGCAGCTGGAAGCCCCAGCCCAAACGCAAGGCAGGTGAGGTGCAGGTGATCGTGGCATCCCCAGGCACCTGCGAGAGCTGCCAAGCTCCCACCCCTGGGTCCTCAGGGGAAAGGGGACCCCAAGAAACGCTCCGCAGAGCCAGCCCGGCGAGCAGGGGGCTGGGGGTGACGCTGCCTGCAATGCCAAACCCTGACGCAAACACAAGCTGCATCCCACCAACCGCAGGGGTACAACTGGCTCCACCAACATGACAGCAAAAGCAGGAGAAAAAGCCCAACCCCAGATACTTATACACCGTCAATAAAAATATCAGACCTGCGTGTTATTAAACAATTTGTTTTCGTTTATGCATAGCTGATTGTTCAGAACCTATGAGTCAGTGCAAATTGTATTACGCAGGGAGATTAAGCAAATAAATGCGAGCTTTTTGGAGACATTAAAATGTGAGGACTATGGAAATAAAATTATCTAGAAAATTGTATTAGCAATTCATTAGCAGCAGCAAGATGTTCAAGGTAACCAACGGATCGGCACTGCCTTTAGTAACAGCAGGGCTGGGTGGAGGGGGG
>NW_009647217.1:791240-792594 GCF_000708025.1 Charadrius vociferus | reverse complement strand
GGGGCTGCTCCGCCGAAGCGGCAGCTACACGTAGCGCAGGTCGCCCTAATCCCATTAGGGCCGAGCACCGGCTGATTATGTGCATCTACCGCCCGTAAGCCGATGAAGCGGGTATGATCGCACATCCCCTAAGAAGGTCACATGTCACCTTATACCGGATCAACTTATTACACGCGGCTTGTTTTCTTTTTTCCGTTTCGGTTTTCAAACCCAAACAACCTCAATTGCAGCCGCCTCGACGCTTTTAAGACAACTTCACCTTTCTTTTCGGTGTTTTTTTGAAATGCGCGGGGAAAGACGCCTGCCCCAGCCCTGAGCACGCCGGCGGCGGCGCCACCGTACCTGTGTGGGAGCGGAGGTGCCTCTTGAGCGCGGTGTGGCTGGGGAAGGTGCGGTTGCACTCGCTGCAGATGTAGCTGCGCACCCCGGCGTGCACCTCCATGTGCTGCTGCAGGGCGCTCTGCGTCTGGAACCGCTTGCCGCACAGCAGGCAGAAAACGGCCATGTCCGTACCTGCGGGAGAGGGAGAGAGCTGGCTCAGGCACCCCCCGGCACCCCCATCCCACTGGACCACCACCCCACCAGGCGTTCGGGGGGCTCCCCGCTCCCACCCAGCAGTAGGGATGCTCCGGCAGCGAGGAGGATGCTCCGGCAGCAGGGGGGACCCCCAGGGCTGCAGGGCTCCCGGTGTCACCGGGGTCCCGGCAGTGGGACCCCGACCACCCCGCCCCTGGCTCTGCAGGGGGGGTGGGGGAGGAAGGCACGGGGGATTTATTGCATTGGAGGCAGCTGGAAGCCCCAGCCCAAACGCAAGGCAGGTGAGGTGCAGGTGATCGTGGCATCCCCAGGCACCTGCGAGAGCTGCCAAGCTCCCACCCCTGGGTCCTCAGGGGAAAGGGGACCCCAAGAAACGCTCCGCAGAGCCAGCCCGGCGAGCAGGGGGCTGGGGGTGACGCTGCCTGCAATGCCAAACCCTGACGCAAACACAAGCTGCATCCCACCAACCGCAGGGGTACAACTGGCTCCACCAACATGACAGCAAAAGCAGGAGAAAAAGCCCAACCCCAGATACTTATACACCGTCAATAAAAATATCAGACCTGCGTGTTATTAAACAATTTGTTTTCGTTTATGCATAGCTGATTGTTCAGAACCTATGAGTCAGTGCAAATTGTATTACGCAGGGAGATTAAGCAAATAAATGCGAGCTTTTTGGAGACATTAAAATGTGAGGACTATGGAAATAAAATTATCTAGAAAATTGTATTAGCAATTCATTAGCAGCAGCAAGATGTTCAAGGTAACCAACGGATCGGCACTGCCTTTAGTAACAGCAGGGCTGGGTGGAGGGGGG
>NW_009647217.1:789117-789724 GCF_000708025.1 Charadrius vociferus | reverse complement strand
CAGGCTTGGGCAAGCAGAGCCGCCCCGGGCGGTGCGGGGACTCGGCCC
This sequence comes from Charadrius vociferus, assembly GCF_000708025.1. Classification (NCBI taxonomy): domain Eukaryota; kingdom Metazoa; phylum Chordata; class Aves; order Charadriiformes; family Charadriidae; genus Charadrius; species Charadrius vociferus. The sequence goes on along the minus strand of NW_009647217.1, from coordinate 789,676 downwards.
CGGTGGCGCAGCCGGAGCACATCCCGGGGCTCCCACCCAACGCGCGTCGCTCTTCTCCCACCCGGCGCAGCCCCGAGCCAGCCCTCAGCCATCGGAAGAAAAATCACCCCCGATAAAGAAACGCCGCCGCCCCAAACCAGTGAGAGACGGATTTATTCATTTCCCTGACGTTTTAATGGTTTCTCCCCTTTTTGCGGGAAGATGATTACAAATTAAGCGGCATTTAAACGCTTTTTACTGTCAACAATTAAAAGGGGTGAAGGCGGGCGAGCAATTCATTCCCCGGGAAACGCGGCGGCGCTCGGCGGGGGCCGCCGGCCCTTCCCTCTACTGTACGCCGCACAATGGCCCCGAGCGCGCCATTAATTTTGCAGGACGTTCAAAAGCAAATTAAAATATAAAAAGCCCCCGGGCACAAAGATAGATACCGAGGGAGGGGGCGGCGTAGGTCAAGCTCGCGGAATTAAAGTCTTAGCAACCGGGGAGGTTTAAGCGCAGCCCCGGTGCGCCGCGCTCGGCAGCCACCTTCGCCCATCTTCCCCGCTGTTATGTCTCCCCC
>NW_009647217.1:786774-787335 GCF_000708025.1 Charadrius vociferus | reverse complement strand
AGGCGGAATTAAAACCCAAACCCGCGCGGCGATGGGCGAGGGAGGCCGGGCAGGTCCCCCTCGGAAAGGAGCCGGGCGCGCTCCCGCGCCGCCGGGTTTCGGATGCGGGAGGTGCACCGGCGGGAGAAAGGCGACACGTCCCCTTTAAAAGGAAATATAATTTACAGTGTGCAGCCAGGCGGCCCATAGTTTCAATCTCGTTTACTATAGAGAAAACTCTGCTAGCTGTTCTCTATCCCACAAATCCGATTTAATCAGACAAGCCAGCCAGCGTGGCTTGAAGTAAAAACGGATAATTAGTAAACAGAGAGCTACTTCAGTGCTTCATTGGCATTCGAGCCGGGCTAGTGTGTCGCATTTAAAATGCAGTCTGATGAAGTTTACAAAATCAAACCATTTGTTACTCCTATTGAAGAGGCTTCAGGCCACTTGCAATTAAATTGGAATTAGTGCTCAGAATGAGATACAGCAAATTCATACTAAAAAGGGATCTGACTTTCAGACATTTGACTTCAAGTTTTTCCCCCCGTGCGTGTGCACGCGCGCGTGCGCCATCCCGCC
>NW_009647217.1:784921-785641 GCF_000708025.1 Charadrius vociferus | reverse complement strand
GGGATGCTGGCCGATGGCACCGGCACCAAGGGTGTGTTTTGCCCCGGGAGGACGATGAATGCGCGCTGCTCGGGGTAAGAAGATTAACCCAGTTTCAGTGTCTGTTTTCGGGATTATTATGAAACCAAAAGCGGCGTTTTTGGTGGCAGCACCGAAGCAAAACCGCGGTGCGGTGTGAAGGAGCCCTTCCCTGAGCGCTGCTGTTGGGACGCACGACGCCTGCACACACACACACACACACACGTGGGCACACGGGTTTTTACGGGTGCCATGCTGGGATGGCAGAGCCAGCCCTTCGCCACCCCGGCCCCTCCGGTGCAGCACCGGCACAAAGGCGCTATTGGGGGGTGTGGTTGGCCCCAACAGCCCCTACAACCTTTGCACTTAAGCAGAGAGAGGTGGAAAACAACCCCCCAGCAACAAACACACATTTTGTGCCGGAGCCACCAAATCATCCCGGTTTCAAAGGCTGCCTGCGGACTCCACGGCTCAGCTTCTGCGCTAATTAACATCTTTATGGAAGGCAACTTCTCCCAAGGGGGCATTTGTTTGATTGTTATTATTTACTCGGAGATAGCGCAGCTTTCTTCCCAACTTTAAGCGACTACGGGAAATTAATTCTTAAAAAGCGGGCAGCACCGCCTGCTCTTCTGCTGCTGGTTTTCCTGCAGGGATGGATGCGGCCGCATCGGCTGCAACAGGAGAGGATGGCATGTCCCT
>NW_009647217.1:783743-784792 GCF_000708025.1 Charadrius vociferus | reverse complement strand
TGCCCGCAGCACCGCGGGGGAGCGGGCAGCAACCCCCGAGCCGCGGCTCCGGCACAGGCAGCTTGCGCCCAACGGGGGTGATTTATTCCGGGGGCCATCTGGACGCGGGGCACAATGCGGTCCTGCATCCCAGTGACCCGGCGCATTAGTCACACCCTCCCCGCTCGACCTCTCCGTCTCCCTTGGAGCGCGGCGGGACGAGAGCGTCCTCCCTCTTGGGGGGCCCTTTGCTGCCCCCGGTCCCATCAGCAGCACCTCATCCCCTTCCCCGCATCTCCATCACTGTCACCGTCATCATCATCATCGCCTGCCTTCATTGCGCTTTTCTGCGATTGCTCGGGCAAGAACGATTACGAGGGAGCGCGAGAGGGGAGGGAAGGAGCCCAGCGACTATTAGCGGCGGCGGCTTTATGGCAACAGGCACACAACTCATTCGTTTCATGTTTCGCGGAATATAAAAGCGCCGAAACATTTTAATTTTAAATTCTTATCATTGAATTTACTGCTTTTCTCTCGCAATGATTTGTGTTGCTTTTTAATTTTTACAGTCTTACGAGGGAGCGCGAGAGGGGAGGGAAGGAGCCCAGCGACTATTAGCGGCGGCGGCTTTATGGCAACAGGCACACAACTCATTCGTTTCATGTTTCGCGGAATATAAAAGCGCCGAAACATTTTAATTTTAAATTCTTATCATTGAATTTACTGCTTTTCTCTCGCAATGATTTGTGTTGCTTTTTAATTTTTACAGTCTCTACAGAAGCCAGATGCTACCGCCTAGGGCCAAAATAATAAAAACCCGCCACAGTCGCGAGTTACAGAACAAAAAGGAAACGCGCGGCTGACAGAAGTTAATATCTCAATTTAACAGTGCTGCTCCGCTAATGATCCTTTGATATGTGTTTATTTAGAAAGGTCTGATCTTGACCTTGAAAGCAAACTAAACCGCAAAGTCTTTATGAGAGGAGAGAAAGACTTTATTTATAGACTGGCTTTGCGTCAATCACGGCGGCAGCTGGACCCGCGCTGGGCGAAGAACTGCCAGGCAGCCG
>NW_009647217.1:781392-783502 GCF_000708025.1 Charadrius vociferus | reverse complement strand
CCCAGGAAGAGCCGCCTTCGCCCTGCGGCTGCTGCGGCATCCCACCGCACGCTGCCCTGCCCGAACGCGGGCCCCGGGCTCCAGAAGGATGCTCAGCATCACCCACACCGGCACCATCAGGTTTTCCTTCCGAAGAAACCGAGCCTCGCGCAAACCTCGCCTTCGGAAACCGAAAATGAGATGACCTTTTTTAAGGGCAAACCCCGTTTTACTGCTTTTCCACCCCTCGGCTGGGGGAGGCGAGAGCTTCTCAAGCTCCCAACACCACGTGAGCCTGGGAATGCGCTGCAGAGGCTTCGCACCTACGGCACGCTGCGCTTTCGAGGCTAACTTGTATTGTTTTTAGGTCAAACTGTTGTTTGATGCCGTTTGCGAACCCTAAAGCCTTCCGCTTGGAGCTGGAGATGTGCCCTCCTTGCACAGCTGCTGTCCCCAAAGCCTTTACATTGCACTGAATAGCCATCAAAATAGATCAATAAATATTAAAAACGTTCAGGCAGCCAAAAACGGAGCGCATCAACGGGGATGACTTTCCCTTTTCAGCACCATTAGGAATTTCAGTACCAACTGGAACGCCCGGTAACACCAGGAATTGATGCCTGCTCCGGGGAGCCCGACGGGAGGGTGCGGGACGGCGGCGTTTGGAGGCCCACGGGCGACGGAGGCCGTCACAAAAGGCCTCTCCGCACGTTGGCAGGGGACGAACGCCGCCTTCGAGCCCCCTCAGGCCAGGCAGCCGAGTGGGGAGAGCGGGGCGACATGGCACCCACGCAAACGGGTCTCAGGTTAGAGCCCTGAAGGAGACGGCGCCGGTGATTCAGCCTTAACACGGGCGTGAGAAACGGGAAACTCAGAGCTGGAAGAAACTTTTCCTGGGAAGGGGAATGTGCGTATGAGCAGGGGATGCAACTGTCCTCTGCGGCAACCGAGCGTGCCCCAGAGCCGGCTTTGCACCGGCAGGAGGGGACGATGCTCAGGCTATGCCAAACCGAGTGTGCACAGACACCTCATGCATCCAAACCCCCTCGGTCCCAGTCACCCTTGGCAAAATCCGGTGTTCAGCTCCTTCAGCTCCTAAGGGTACAGATGGAAAAGCTGCCCTCTTTCCCGGCAAAACACGCATCGCTTGACTGAAAGGCGTTAATCTGGTCGGTATCCAGCTATCCACGTGCACCATTTCCCCCTACGCCTGTCCCAGCGCTCTCCATCCTGGAGGATCCCGGATCCATCCCTGCCCTTCCCACGGAAGCCGCACGTTGCGGATCCATCCCTATCCTTCCCGGGGACGAGCGTTTCCCCTGGGGCAACCGGAGGCAAATCGCGGCGGCGTTTCTGGCCACCGGATCAGAAGGGAAGCTGTCATCTACTCGCTTACTTGTCGCCACCGCGCCGGCTTCCCAGATTTCCTCTTCCCAATCAGAATTTGGAGTGAAACCAGCTGAAAAAATAATTTGACTTTCTGTCGAGAACCTAACATATTTTCCCCACTGCTTTCCCAGTGACGGTTACACTAATGTGTTAGAAACTGCTCTGTCGCTAAACAAAGAGCTTCAGCGAGGAGGTGAAGCCCTCACCGGCGTTTCTGGTCCACCCAGAGCCGCCCCCATCTCTTTTTGGCCAAAGAATCTCCCCCGCGAGCGTTTTCCAGCTGCACATCACACCTGGCACGTGATTTGCCGTGCCAGGAGGGTTTTAAGGGACAGTAGACGATGTCCTCAGACGGCGGCATTATGTCTTGCCCTCTGTGGTGCCCCTGCGCTTAGCCTATGGGGCTGCGGCATCCCACCCCATGGGAGACCAGAATCACCACTGCCACCGGCATCACCATCACCACCATCACCATCGTCACCGCCACCATCCTGCCCGGCACAGAGCGGTGCCGGCACATCGCCCACCTGCTCCTGGATCCCTACCGGCCAGGGTGGTACCGCTCTGGCATCCCCCGTCCCCGCGGAGACGCTGGGCGCCCCGCTTCGCCTCCAGCCCATGCAACGACCCTTTTGGCGGCGCAGGCGGCCACCCCCGGCCGAGCACGGCCAGTGGAGCCACCGGCTGCCGCGAGGCACAAAGCCGGGATTCGCAGCGTCCCCTTATTATTTCTGCACCCCCA
>NW_009647217.1:777894-781304 GCF_000708025.1 Charadrius vociferus | reverse complement strand
AAAAAAAAAAAAGAGAGAGAGAGAGAGAAAAGATGAAAAGGCCCTCTCGGTAAACCCAGGGAGACGAGAAACGGTACCGAGTGCGGCCTCTCCCCCATTTCTTGTGGGTTTTTTTTTTTTGTATGAAGCGGGGAGACACGAATCCCGGGGGGACAAAAGTAGCTGCTAAGGTAAGTTAAACCTTGTCGAGATGAACTTTCCTGCTACTTTTAATTAAAAGTTCTTTGGAATTAAAAAGGACACTATTCAGGAAAGGCTGAAAAAAAAATTTCATTGACACCAGCCCGCCCCCCTCCCCTTTTTCCCAAGGAAAAGAAAAAGCTGTTTTTGTGTGTCTGCTCACCCAGCCCGCACTGTACAAAAGGAAGCGGATTTGCAGCAAGACACACGAGATGACCCCCTGACCCCGAGCCGCTGAAAAGTCCTCAATGGCATAAATACCAGATAATCAATCACATACCAGGAGGGCCGGTCCCCCTGCCCTCGCCCCCGCCGCCGGGTTTATGAGAGATGCACTGTAAACGGACACCGGCTCCTGACGGGAGGTTAGGTCTGAGGGAACAACTGTCTCTGTGAAGGTGTGTGGGTGCTGGAACAGGCATCCAAAGTGGCTGTGGGATCCCTGTCCTTGGAGAAATTCAGATCTTGACTGGACAAAACCCTGAGCAACTCGATCCAACTTATGAGTCCACCCCACTTTGAGCAGGATGTTTGGCTCAGTGGCCTCCAGAGGTCCCTTCCAGCGTAAATTGCCTTGTCATTCTGTGACAGTTTAAAAGTTGTATTTTACAGTTTTTACTTGCTTCAGTTTTCCATATCTTTCTCTCTAATCTGTGTTAGAAAATCTAGGTAAGCCTTGGACGTTGTGGTTCACATGACATACTTACTGGAAGTGTGCAGTTGGAAGTTAAAAATATATTTTAAAAGCTATTTGGTCAAGAAACAGTCCATAAAATCTAACAATTGATGTTTCCCTGATTGAGGGGAAGAATGGGAAATCTGTGCCTTTCAAGCTTTGGCATGAATATGCTCTTTATCTCAAGAAAACAGGCTTTCTAACATATTTATGTCTTAAACAGAAGCTCATGGATTAAAAAAATCCAGCAAAGAAATTTGGCTGAGGAATGTAGGTATGTTTTTGCAGAGCTGAAAGCAGCCCTTTAAAGCAGCCACCCTGCCAGGAGACCCAGGGTGTCTCCCTGGGGCTGGTGACCAGGAGCGGTGGGGGTTCCCTCCCTGGGGATGAGGATGAGCCAAGGCTTGGCTGGGTTGTGGGCCTGGCTCAGCATGGCCCATGGCCTGGCAAGTCAAGACTGTGGGGAGCTGGAGACCAATCCTGCTGCAGCAATGCCGGGGCAGGGACTGACAAGCCCGTAGGGGGGTCAACATGGAGTCCTGGGCCAGGTGGGGGGAGCCCCAGAGGGATGGACAGGGACAGTCAGGCCCATTAGTGCCCTCAGGGCCATGACACCTTCTTTTGTGGCACCAGTCTTCCGGTTAAATATATTCAAAAGATGCTGAAGTTTTTCTTACTGGAAACATTTTCTGCTGAGAACATTTTGAATGCTTTAATCTCAAAACAAGCCTTTTGACCATGCAAAATTCTCCACCAAGGTTGTTTGTTACCTCCATATAATTGGCCTTCTCTTTCTTGGATGGTTTGCAAAACTTGCTTTCCTGTGAAGGCAGCGGCTGGCGTGGGAAGAGCACCCGCACCACGAGCTGGGAAGCACAGGAGAGGTGATGGGCTCCAGCGGCACACAGGCGCTCGTCCTCCCGTCCACTTGTCTCGTTTTCAGTCCTTTTTGCAAATACACTTGGCCGCGAGAGTATTTAAAAACCCCAAGGCTGTGCGTTTGGGAGGCACTGGGACTGCTCCGTTGCACCCTTCCTTGTCTTCCTGTTCTCGTTTCGTTCTGCCACCGCCACAGGTTGGACCGAGCGAGTCCTGCTCCCTGTCGAGCAGCCAAAATTAAGCAGGGAGTATTCCTTCCAAGGTTCTTATAAATCCATTTACCGGCCATACTCCACAAGAGACGCCGCACCAGCGTGTGGCAGATTTGGCTCCAGTCGGATGCCTGTGCCCAAAAAGGTCCCGGCAGCCACGAAAGCATCTTCACCATCAACGTTTCACATTTTCAGCTGCTACTGAAGCCACAAACCCCTGGCGGTGCCTCTGGCAGCAGCTCCCCTGGCCAGTTTTCCCAGGTCGCTCAAGGATTCCTGCCGGGCACTGCCGGCGTTTGGAAGTGCCGGGGACAACCTCTTTGCACCCTCCGTGCCCAAGGGGTACCCAGATTTGGTTCCCAAGCTCAGCAGTCACGGTTTGGACCCAGCACCACTTTTCTCCACTCTGGCGCACCACGGGGCTCCTCTATAGGAACCACGACCCTTGCGCCCGCACCGAAGCCCACCTCAGCCCCGCGCAGCCTCCAACAGAAGCGTGAGGGGAGGGCGGCACGCTGGAGGAGCGCTTCCCTACCTGAGCATCCAAAATCCACCCTCGTGTCCAACAGAAAATCCACGATCGCCCGGGCATCGCTGCTCCGCGTCACCCGCGCTCCGTCCCCCAGGCGGGACCGCGGAACCGAAGCGAGCACGGGAGGGATAATTACCAATAACCGTACTTAATACTGCAGTGCATTATCTCTAGCTATGGAGAAAAATGCGATCTGGAGGTATTTCCCCCAGAAGCCCTATCGAGCTGCTCTCCGAGCGCTCTCAGGAGCCCCGTGAAACGGTAATAGAAAGTCACGGGCAGCCCGGGAGGACGCGGGGTTGGTTTCGGTAAGGCAGCGCGCTGGCTGCCTGCAGCCGGACACCGCTCCGATCGAGCCGTGGGAGAGGATGCAGCGAGATGAGTCAAGAATCACATCTCCCGGGGCTGAGTCGCCCGCTGCTGGCGCAGGGATGCTGCCGATGGCTGCTGGTGGCAAGTGCCACCGCCAAGACAACCCCCAGCCGTCGGAGGAGCATCCCCGCGGAGAGCCGGCTCGGCCACGGCCCGTGGCGCCACGCCGAGCGTAAGGCACACAGGATTTACGTTCCAACACAATTTACGGCTCCTGCCACCAAACTTGCATGTTATGCTCTGCTCGCTCCAAACCCTCCATGTCCAACACTGAAAAAAAATAGCGTGACATACATCTGTGGCATCACTGGTAGTTTTTAGGTGGGTACCATTTTGAGGCAGAAAAAGTGAAGCCAAAGAAAGGAGATAAGACAAAACAGTAATTAGTTGGACTAAATGTAAATTTGCCAAGAACAGAGAGAGACGGCGTGTGCCGGTGAAGCTCCGGCACAGTCCCCCCCTCCACCGCCTCCAGGCCCCCGCGCATCCCCCTCGCCCACCCGAGGCAGTAACGGGGCTGCTGGGATGCTCTTCCGCAGAAAAATGCCAAGTGCTCTGG
>NW_009647217.1:775407-777784 GCF_000708025.1 Charadrius vociferus | reverse complement strand
AGCGGAGGGGCGGCCGCGGGGGCATCCCACCACCCACCGCCTCCTCTCCCGGGTTCCGGCTTCCGCGCGCCGGATTATTCTCCCTTTGTACCTCCGCTTATACCGCACGACTGTTTTGAATCTCTAAAATAATGTGACAAGTTAATGATGGCACAATTATCTAAATGTTTAACAGACATGTTATCTAAGTGAATCGGATTGAGATTCCATCCCGCTGACAATAAACATCAATGGGAGAGCAGAAAGTGATAGGCAAATTATCGCCAACCCTGCAATTTCAATGCTATTAAATTTGGAGGAATAACAGCCCTGAGGCCTGTAAACTCTGAATAAAATAGACCCTTGTGTTTGGCCAACTATTAAATCAAAACGCTACCAACATCCCAGCAGAAAAGAAAAAAAAAAAAAGGAAAAAAAAAAAGGGCAGGGGCGTGAGGGGGGAGATTTACAGCTTTTCAATTTTCAGTAACACGTTGGTTTTATTAACTCTTTTCTGCTACTTGTGTCCTGCTGGCGGCATTGCCAGCCGGGGACGGCGAGGGATGCGGGCAGGAGCGGGCGAAGGCTCCCGCGGAGCGGCCGGGGGCACGCCGACCCCACAAATCAAAGAGCCAACTACGTGCCCGAGACAACGCTCTCTGTGTCAGGCGTCCAGCACGCCCAGGTGAAATCGGGTCGGGAGTAAATCCGCGCTGGCCCGTGGACTGACACCGGCCGCCCGGCGCGTACATGCTCGCGAGCGTTAATTACCTTGGCCCATGGGGGGAAACTCGAGACGAGTCACCTCTGATATTTATAACAGCGGGCAACGAGCCGCAGCCCCGTTAGCACGAGCCCCGGCGGCGCGAGCATCCCCCAAGCCCTGGCGGCGCTTGCTGGGGGGCACGCGGGCTGCCTTCTCCGCGCATTTCCATTTTTCCTCTACATTTTAGGAGAAGGGTAAGGAATTTTCCGCGCTCTCCCCCCGCCCCGGCACGGCACCGAGCTTGCGCTGCTGGAAGACGAGCCAAAACAGTTGCTGCTTTTCCTATTGCAGCGGGACGGGGGCCAAGGACAGCGAACGCCCGGAGAGGGCGTCGCAGCCCCCAGCCGGCTCCCTGTTTACAAGCAGAAACTATTTTTTTCTGCCTTTATTATTATTTTTCACCTCGCGTCAGAAAGCGGGGCGTAGGTTTTCTGCCGTAGGAGACAGGCAGCGCTCCATGTGGCGTGCGTACAGCGGGCTGGCTCCGCACCCCGCGCCGTCACCGGGAGGAGCAATGGAGGGGGGGGAACTCAGTGGGATAAAGTGGGGTCCTGGATCCTGAGGGTTCACCTGAGGAACAGCCCCACATGCTGAAAAGAAACCCCGGGAGTCCTTTATCTCGGCCACCCACTGCAGGAAAGCTCTGGAGCACGCGGACGAGCAGCCCCACGTGCTTGCAGACAGGTCCCAAAACACCCTGCTTTTGAGCAAAGCGGGTCAGTTTGGCCAGCCTGCGCCAGATACACCCCGCTGAGATTTGGGTGCCATCCTTGAAGGAATCTACCCGTGCATCTGCCAAAAGGGGCTATATTTTGGTGTGGAAAGACGGAAGGTCTTTGGCCAACCAACCTGCTGCTAAGGGCGAAGGGAGGATGCCTGTGTCCCGTCCCCCCCCCAAATCCTTTCTGGGAGATGCTGTTATTTGGGAACGGGGTTAATTATAGCGCCGGCGGGGGAGGGATGCTTTCCGTGCCAGGGCAGGAGCCACCCGAGGAGAGGAAGCGATTCATTTCGGCTGCCCGTGTTTACAGCTGGAGGCAGCGGCGATAAACCCGCTCCGCCTGGGTCACCGCGTCCCCCGCGCCCCCCTCTCCCGCCGCCCTTTGAGCTTCGGCCACGTCCATCCCACAGAGGTTGCAGCAACCGGAGGGGCTTTAATCCCCGCAGCGGCGCCAAGGTCGGCAGCGAAACCGCGCGGCCGCTCCGCTCTGTGTCGGTGGGATGGTTTTGGGGGCAGCTGCCCAAACGCGCCCGCTCCCGGTGCCACAGCCCCGGGGCCCACCACAAGCTCCTGCCTCCTCCTCCTCCTCCTCCTCCACCTCACCCTGCAGGACCACCGTTAGAAAGTCCGTGACCGGTAAAGCCTGACCTCCAGCCATAGGACTGCAATAAGGAGGGCAATTACTTCACAGTTGATGCCCCGGTGCTCGGCCGGCACAGCACAGCACAGCACCGCTGGCGGCCAGAGCTATCCCTGAGCTGGGGCTACCTCGCTCCTGCCAAGCACAGGCACCAGGACACCGAGTTAATTGCCCGAGCCAGGCAAGGCTCGCCCACGGCAACAGCTCTGGCTGGGGCTTTAAGCCCGTATGAGCACCGGGGGAAGATGTTTTGTGCGCCCCGCTGGGTCAC
>NW_009647217.1:773500-775296 GCF_000708025.1 Charadrius vociferus | reverse complement strand
CCCGCCACGGCAGCGTGGCCAAACCTCCCCAGAGCTCCAGACGCAACGCAATTATCCCGATGAACGCTCTGGAAAACGGGAACGCAACTATCGGCGTAGGCTGGGGTTCGCAAACGATTTGTAGCTCATCGCTCTTGGGCTCCCGAGCATCCAAAACACTCACAACAATGGTATTTCTCCCTTGGGAAGCTTCTCTTAAACCTCAAACAGCAGCCCAGTGCCGGCGTGCTGGTCGAATTTTGGTGCACGTGGCTTGAGAAACCAAGGGCGACCAGTGCGCGGTGCAGGGATGCTCTGGTTGTGCTCCTCCTTCCGCCAACACCCCCATTACCAACTCAGCAAAACCAGACCGACATACGTCGGCAGCAAACGGCCTCGCAACCGCCACGCACAGATTTCAACAGGAGGACAAAACTACTTCCAATCAGGAGTTCAGCAGAAAACACAGCCGACTTACCTTCACCAGATTAAAGCCACCAAACGGACCGGGGCAGGTGGGACGCGGGAACCGCAAAGGCTTAATCTCTTCCTTGGGCTAAAGGTTCCGGCGGTGGGCTAGCAACGGCGAAGGGGGAAAAGGGGAACACAGGGGAGGGCCACGTACCGGTGTGCGTCTGCCTGTGCGTCTCCAGGGCATCTTCCTTCGAGAACTGGGCGCCGCACTGATCGCAGACCAGGGCTTTGGCGCCCGCTGGAGAGAGAAAGGGGAGAGGAGGGTTATTCGAGGGATGCTCGCTCAAACCTGCGCAGGGACATCGCTGCGGCCACCGGCCTCATGCAAGCCCGAGGACCTGTGCCATGGGGGGGTTCCATGTTCTACATCCCCCGCTGTCGCCTTGCTTAACCCCGCGGTCCCAATTCCTCACAGAGAACAGCACAACGCACAGCACAGTGTTGCTTGCCAGGAAGAAATGAAATATTTGGGCGGGTTTTTTTTTTACAAAAAAATCATTAAACATCAATGTGTTTCATTAGCATTGTCACCGATCTAATTGTAATTGGTTTCCTGCCCCTTCCCATCGCAGCCGCCGCTGCCGGTACCCGAGGACAGTACCCGAGGATGCATCTGGTCCGAGGCGGTGCGATGGAGCGAGAAGCTCAGAGGCGTCTTCGACTATCGGAGAGAGATGTGGTATTGGGGGGAATTCTCAGAAAATCACTATCAACATGTGCTGCCAGTTTGGGCGAGGGAAAAACCAGGACGCCTGGCAGCAGATAAGCAACTTCCAGAGAAAAGCAGATTAACGATACACACCACGTCCGAAGCATCGCCGCCGGGCAAAGCTGCGGACCCATTTCTTAGATCTCGAGGTTTGATTCATCTGTTGCGAGGAGCTGAGTGTGACAGAGCAGCCTTCGAGGCGGGGGGCACGGCTCCGCAGCGTGCCGTGCCGCTCATTTCCAGAGGTCCAGGCAGCATCGCTCACCCCCTTCCCGTCCCCCCGCCCCACCAACACGACGGGATGCGGAGAAAGGTGGGCAGAAAAGGTGGCGGAGAGAGAGAGGGGGGTAACACAAGATGCACTAAAAGGAGAATTCCTTCGCCTTTAAATTGTCTCGGTAACGGCTGGCTCGCAGGCAGAAATATTTGGCAGCGGCGAAATTAAAAGTGATAAATTTTCTCGCCAAGCGTTGATCGATAATAGAGGTCTCATCTGTTAATCAATACGACAGTCTGCCTGTTTACTGTGCATATGTTGTTCTCCGCCGCCCTCGCCGTGATGTCAAGTTTGCATTCAAAACAAGCCGAGTGTGCACGGGCCACATGGACGCTCGCGAAGGGGTAAAAACCCAAA
>NW_009647217.1:771430-772460 GCF_000708025.1 Charadrius vociferus | reverse complement strand
GATTGAATATGTAAATAGTTCAAGGTTAATTTTACTATGTGAGTCACCGGGAAAAATGTCATCCAACATCTGAGCTTATTATAACAGGGCTCAGGAAAAAACGCCGCGGCTCGATGTTTGTTATTAAAGGGAGCAGTACATATTTGCGAGCAGCGCATCCAGAGGCCGTGTCAGGGCTTTCTGCTCCCCCTCTCGCTTTTCCTCCCCGCTTAAACGACACCCGTAGAAACCATTAGCCTCTCCGAACGCACACACAAGTTTGGGGAGGGTATTTTTAGCGAGTGCCTCGTATCGCCTACAGTACATAGATATCTCCGGATGATCTTCCCGACGGGACGGGACTCCGCGTGCTGCCAAGTATCAGCCGCGTTTCGGCGCGAGCCTCGCAGTTGGCACCAACCTCCCTGCCGTACATTTATATCCACGCGAGCAAATTTATAGCTCCTGCCTAATAAAGGTCCCTGCAGCGAGAGGCTGGCGCGAGCGGGCGAGGAGATGCTGCTTTTTCCGTCCAGCACTATCTGCACAGTCATCGCTGCCCCAGCGGCCCCCCCCCCCCCCACCCTCAGCGCCGCCCGGGGACCGCGGTGCCCCCGGCGCAAAGCGATAAGGAGGGGCAGCTCTGAGCTTATCGAATTTCCCCCAAAAAGAAACGCAAGGGGACAGCCCCGTGCTGGCCAGGACGGGCAGCGCCAACGGGGCTTAAAGCACCTCTCGGAAATGGGATGCCCCAGGGGGTGACGGTGAGCATCCCCGCGAGCATCCCCGCGAGCATCCCCGCGAGCCCAGGTGGGGCTCCCTCCCCTCAAGCCAGGCTCAGCGGGTGGCTCTGAAGCCAGAGCTCGCCTAGTTGTAGCCACCATCACCCCAACAGTACCTCCCAACGCTCCTTCACTTTAATTACTTTATTGGGGACGTGGAATAGGCTCTCCGGTTTTAGCACTTTGCACGGTAGGAAGTAGTAAAAGGCCCCGAGCCGGCTACGAGCGCCGCTCCTTTGCCCGCCCGCGCTGCCGTCTCACCCTCCACC
>NW_009647217.1:769572-770618 GCF_000708025.1 Charadrius vociferus | reverse complement strand
CTGTAGGGGAGGACGAGCTGATGGCGGCAACGCCCCGGCCCTTCCCCACCGCGGTTTCGGCACGAGGGCCTCACCGGTACAATGCGACATCTATTCCCCTCCCTCCCCCAGCACAGGGGATTAATAAAAATTTGGGATTATATATTATTAACAGGCTGTAATTGGCAAGAAGGTGGGGGGGAGGGAGGGGAAATATGGATTTAAAAAAAATTGCCAAGTAAATTTATGCACTGTCGTCGCTTTACTACCTAATTAATTCAGTAATTTCAAAAACAATTTTATTTATGTTCCATTTACCACATCAAAAGTGCAAAGAAAAAAAAGCACCAAACCGCAGTGATGCTAAAATAATACCTCAAGGCATCTATTTTTAATCAGGGGGAAAAAAAAAAAAAGAAAAAAAAAAAAGAAGCCGGCCTCGGTTTCTATACAATCTCTGTCGGGCAGACCACCAACTCGGGAGAGCGAAGCAGCCGAGCCCTCCGCGAGTGCCTTCCTGGCTGCCGAAAACAGAGCTTGTCAAAAAAAAAACAAATCCATAATGGCCTGAGGCTCCTCTCCAATCTATTTTCTGCTCAGCTGGTTTTAAATGAAGTTATTATGAGTCATTAAAACACCCGCAAGCCTGTGGAAGTCAGCCAATTACAATTTTAAATTTAGCCTGTTCTCTACCCCATTCTCTTGTTTTCTTCTTTTGCCCACATCAAGCTGCTTTTTGATTTTTATTATTGCTGTTATTAGTATTATTATTATTTCCCTTCTCCCCTGTTTCACCCAAGTGGAAGAGACAGTTGTGAAAAACCTTCGCACTAAAAAAAAATACATCGGAGAAACCCAAGGAGGGCCAAAAAAAAGACCCAGCTGCAGAGCGGGCTTGGATTTAGAGAGGCAAACGCCTTTGCCTCCTTTTTTCCCAAAGTGCCATCGAAAGGCAGTAACCGAATATGAGGAGAAGAGCGAGGTGCAGGCTTTGGGAGGTGGGGGGGGACACCGGACCCCGGCAAACGCCAGCCTAAGCCGGGGGGTTTCGGCCGCTCCGCCGGCCG
>NW_009647217.1:767315-767643 GCF_000708025.1 Charadrius vociferus | reverse complement strand
GCAAAGGCTCCAGCCACATGGAGAGGCAAAGACAGCGGGGGAAAGGCAGAAATCTGCTTCCCTCCCTCTCCCCGGGGATAAACCCAAGCGAAAGTGGGTGATTTGGAAACCGCCGCCCCAGGGGGTGAAGAAGCATGCCTGCTGAGCATCGGCTTCAGCGAGGATGCCCGCAAAGCGAGTGGCGATGCTGGGACTGGCCTCCCTGGGTCAAATCAATGGCGCTTCTCAACCGTCCCGCAACGAGCCGGGTTTCCCACCTCGCTTTCCCCAGCAATTTGTTTTCCTGGGAGAGGGGCAGCTCTTAAGATCATCTTCACAGGTTTTGGAG
>NW_009647217.1:765087-766649 GCF_000708025.1 Charadrius vociferus | reverse complement strand
AAAAAAAAAAAGAAAAAAAATAATAATTAATCCTGCGCGATGACAAGCTTGGCTCGGCGTTCACTGTACATACTGTACCCACAAAGCTGGCCGCCTGCCAGGGACGGGCTGCGAGCCAAAGCGACCATAACAAACACGAGCCGCGCGCGCCAGCGCCGGAGGAGGGGGGGAGAAGCATTCTACACCCCAGCACTGGGGAGGACCAGCATCCCGGGCACCAGCATCCCACATCCCAGCACCCTAGGGGAACCGCACCAGACAGGGGGGGACCAGCATCCTGTACCCCAGCGCTATGGGAACGAGCATCCCGCATCCCAGCAGTGGGGAGGGACCAGCATCCTGCACACCAGGGTCGGGGGGGGACCAGCATCCAGGGGACCAGCGCCAGACAGGAGGGTACCAGCATCCTGCACCCCAGTGCTACGGGGGACCACCATCCTGGGGACCGGCGTCCTGCATCCCAGCACCTGGGGGAGGCTAACATCCCAGGGGACCAGCACTGGACAGGGGGGACCAGCATCCCACACCCCAGCACTGGGGGGGGGACACCAGGATGCCACACCCCAGTGTCGGGGAGGACCACCATCCTGCACCCCAGGGTCGGGGGTTGGGACCAGCACCCTGGGGACCAGCGTCTTGCACTCCCATGCTGGGGGACACACCAGCATCCCAACGACCATCCCCAGCGACCCGCCGCTGTCTGCGGGCACTCTGGGGAGCCGCTGCCTGTCCTGAAAAGTGGTGAGGGAGGGACGGGGTGAGGGTCGGGGCAAGCTCCAGCACCCCGAAAAGCAGAACCCACTGTCTGGCCAGAATGAGCGTGGGGAAGGCAGCGCCACGCTGGTCACTCAGGACATCCCTGCTCGGTCCCCGCTTGGCCCGGCCGGGGGTCAGAGGGGGAAAAAAATGGAAAAAAAGATATAAAAAAAAAAAAAGACGTAACAGCTTCCTTGCAAAGCTACCCGCAAACACAGCTTTGGCTGCGGTACCTGTACCCCAAGCGATTTGTCCCCAAAGGAGCGGGACGAGGACTCCCAGCCACATTCCGGCAAAGGGGTCCGGTGGCCATCTGCACGTTTCTTACACGAAACCCCCAGCTGAAGACGGGGCTGCACGCCCAACAGGGGCATCAGCCTACACCGACTTGCAGAGCACAACTCTTCCCACCAGCGCAGCGTTCCAGCCCTTCCCTATCTATTTAATTAAAGGGCCTGAATCATGTGAACCTGCTAGTTAGATTCATTAGGCGGAGAACGCCTAATTCCGCAGCCGTTTGGCTAATGAAACTGCGGCGGGTGCCTGTACGCGAGGAACACGGTGCCGGGACGCGCGCAGGAGCCGACGCGAAGGCGACGCTCACGCTACGAGCGGGACTGGACAACGAGCAGCTGCGTGGTACGCAACGTTTGTTACTCTGAGCTGTCAGCTTGGAAAGCATTTCCCCGATGACGGAATTGAAAACAAACTCCAAAAAAGAAAATTTAGCTAAATCAAATTACTGGGCACCAGAGAACAAGCGTGCAATGTGCTGTCCTGGGAAGGCTGCAGCCAGCTCCGCACGC
>NW_009647217.1:746933-750735 GCF_000708025.1 Charadrius vociferus | reverse complement strand
GCCATCCTGCCCCCCAGGGTCGGGGGTTGGGACCAGCACCCTGGGGACCAGCGTCTTGCACTCCCATGCTGGGGGACACACCAGCATCCCAACGACCATCCCCAGCGACCCGCCGCTGTCTGCGGGCACCCTGGGGAGCCGCTGCCTGTCCTGAAAAGTGGTGAGGGAGGGACGGGGTGAGGGTCGGGGCAAGCTCCAGCACCCCGAAAAGCAGAACCCACTGTCTGGCCAGAATGAGCGTGGGGAAGGCAGCGCCACGCTGGTCACTCAGGTCCAGGCAAGGTACATCCCTGCTCTGTCCCCGCTTGGCACGGACGAGGGTCAGAGAGGGAAAAAAATAGATAAAAAGATATAAAAAAAAAAAAAGACGTAACAGCTTCCTTGCAAAGCTACCCGCAAGCACAGCTTTGGCTGCGGTACCTGTACCCCAAGCGATTTGTCCCCAAAGGAGCGGGACGAGGACTCCCAGCCACATTCCGGCAAAGGGGTCCGGTGGCCATCTGCACGTTTCTTACACGAAACCCCCAGCTGAAGACGGGGCTGCACGCCCAACAGGGGCATCAGCCTACACCGACTTGCAGAGCACAACTCTTCCCACCAGCGCAGCGTTCCAGCCCTTCCCTATCTATTTAATTAAAGGGCCTGAATCATGTGAACCTGCTAGTTAGATTCATTAGGCGGAGAACGCCTAATTCCGCAGCCGTTTGGCTAATGAAACTGCGGCGGGTGCCTGTACGCGAGGAACACGGTGCCGGGACGCGCGCAGGAGCCGACGCGAAGGCGACGCTCACGCTACGAGCGGGACTGGACAACGAGCAGCTGCGTGGTACGCAACGTTTGTTACTCTGAGCTGTCAGCTTGGAAAGCATTTCCCCGATGACGGAATTGAAAACAAACTCCAAAAAAGAAAATTTAGCTAAATCAAATTACTGGGCACCAGAGAACAAGCGTGCAATGTGCTGTCCTGGGAAGGCTGCAGCCAGCTCCGCACGCAGCTCCCCCCGAGACGCCTGAGCCACGTGGCCGCAGCATCTCTGGGTGGGCACGGAGAGCATCCTCCCCCCGTCCCACCCCGCTCCTCCCCTTCCAACCCACCTGAGTGAGCCAGTAAGTGCATTCGCAGCCGCAAGCTGTCCAGGAACCGCTTCCCGCACAGCTCGCATCCGTAAGTCTTCATCCCGCTGTGCAGCTTCCTAGGGGAGAACACAGAGGGGTTAGTCCTCCTGCGCGTGGGGGAAAGGTTACCCGAAATAACGCCTGCAAACTTCCCAACGTTTCACCCAAACTACTCATCGCCCGGAAGCAGTTCTGGTTCGAGAAGCCCTACAGGAGGGGCAGGGACGGGAGGTCCTGCGCGACTCCCCAGGACGGATGAGATTACCTTCTCCAGTTTAATGTTTATCATCACTACTGTTGGATTCTTTTAACAAACCAAATGAATCTGAACCTTAGAGGTATTGCAAATTATGTGCTGGCAAACTTCTTCCCTGTGCACCAAGTGCTTTTGAAAAAGGTACTGTACCCCCCCCAAAAAAATTAAAAAAATTAAGAGGTTGTTTGTGTGCGTTTGTAACTGAATCCCAACTTCCATACAAACTCAGCGTGACACAAATCACAAGCGAAGAACCCCGCCACCCGCTCGCAAACAGGAAACACACCGCTCACCGTTTCCTGGCACCGCGGGGCACCAGCGGAGCGAGGCCCGGGCGGCACCGCACAACCTCCTCCCGGCTGCGGGGGCCGCGCGGCGTCCCCTGCCCCGCATCCCACCAAGGGGCCGAGCACGCCCAGGGTACCACGGAGCAGCATCTCCCTCCCCCTTTGCCACGGTGGATGCTGGGCTGGGGGCTCGCGGCGGGAGCACGTGCAAAGTTTCAAAATCGGATGCTGTAAACAGAGAAGTATTTGTATGTGTTTGAGGAGCAACACAGCAGATCACTGCGTGCCGACCTCTGCTCGCATCCACCATTTATCATCGCGCTGCAACAAGACGAGCGTATTTTTATTGCCTTGTTGCCAAAGACAAAACAGAAACGCTCTTGTCCGGGGCTGGACGCCGAACCCTCCTCCCTCTGCCTCTCCTGCGGGAGAGCTCGGCCCCGGCTGGGCGAGGACCGCTCGCCTGCTGCGCACAGCCCGGGGTGGGGGACATTTCCCTCGGCGTGAGCTTTGTCCCCCTCCAGCCGGTGGAAGTGTTGCTGGCGCGACGCTGTTGCTGCACCGAGCCCTCGCAGGAGCGTCCCTCGCAGCTGCAGAGAGGAGCCCCAGACCTGCCCCGTGGCACACAGGATCCGGTTCCCTCGCAAGGACGCCCTTGTGCAAAGCATCCCACCCCGCATCCATCCCACCCCGCATCCATCCCCGCCCCACACGGATGCCGAACGGCAACACCGGCGGTGCCGGCCTTCAGGAGCAGACCCCATGACGTTCTGCACCGACCCTGTGACAACCTGCCACCGAGCAGGACGGGAACGAGCAGGAGTTGGTTTCGACTCTCAACTTTGCTGCATAATGTAATTATTAATCAGGCTTGTCCTGAATTCACTGTGTCATAGCGGAGGATTAAGAGTCATGCACGAATTCAGGCCAAGAAGGTTTACAATCCAGGATTTATCCGCCTTGCAAAAATAAATAAAGCACCAGCCTCCTGACAGACTTCCGCTGCCAAGAAGTCAGCTAAATAAGTGACAACCTTCTCATTTTGCATTTTTAATTAGGGACACGCCTGTCACACTTCCCCGGCTCGGGCTGAGCTCGCTGCTGCACTTAACGCCGGGTTTAAACCACTCGGTTCGGAGGAGCACAGCATCCCCCCGTGCCAACGTCGCAGCGCTCGCCTCTTTGAGGCTAGAACGCCTTTTCGGTGAATTAAAGTGTAACTGGATAATTAGTTCGAGTGAAACTTGGAGATTTGGTTGTTGTTTTTTTTTTTTTTTTTAAAGCGAGTCTCAAGAATCAGAGGAGAAACAAAAGGACAAGTATCCTTTCTCTGCATCACCCAAACTGACAGAAGTACCGGCCAAACCGACCTGGCTCCCAGCACGGACCCCCAAAAGCCAGGTCAACCCCTCACCACCTTCCCGGGGGCAGGAATTCATTCCAGCGGACAGACGGACAACAGCAGCGGATGCCAAGCGTGCAGCGAGACGCGGGCACGCGGGTACGACCTTTAAGGTCTAAGAGGGGAAAAGAGGGGAGCAAGGAGCCCGCTGGAAAGCCGCGTCTCCGTCCCACGCGGGCACCGCGACGTCGCATCGCCTCCTCATTGTTTTAACGCGCCGGGGTGCTCGCCGGGTAATGTACTTGCAATATCTCTATCAACAAATTTCAGCGGCAACAAAAGTTTTCCATTCGGCGCCTGCTTATAGGACGATCTTATCGCTCACCATCTTGCACGGTCCCTTTCAACAAGGTCTTAAAGCGCTTTATCTGCTCGGTTTCCCGGTAGCAAAATATGATTGAAACGTTCTATTTCTGCTCGCCGGATTAAGGAGATGTTGCAAAACTGCACAAAAACCTGGCAGATGTAAGCAAGGTATTACGGTGGCTCGGGCTGTTAAGATCTGAGGGGAAAGATCAATATGTGCTTCTAAAGTTGTGCCTCTAGAAAGGGGAGGGGGGAGGTTAAGGGCGTTAAAATACATCACTGCTCAGCGATGCTGCCTAAACTCGGACGCAAAAAAATAAACTCTGCTTTACGATTGCAATCTGATGCTGAAATTACACTCCACGTAATTCTTTTCTCCTGCAGGGTCCCCACAAGCTCGCCAGACAAGACGACGCTTGCGGGATGGAGAGCGGC
>NW_009647217.1:745333-746761 GCF_000708025.1 Charadrius vociferus | reverse complement strand
CGCAGCCCGGGCCGGGGCCGGGACCCGGACCGACCTTCCCGAGCGAGCCCCGGCGCAGAGCTTCGGCTCTGCAGGCGGGATAGAAACCCACCGAGGGGTGATACCCCCTCCCCACCTGGCTCTGGCAAACAAAAGCCGGGCGGGAGGCTGGCCCCTCGCAAGCTGCCGGTAATTAAAAAGGCCTGTAAATGCCCCGCAAAAAGCACTTCAAAGGGACGGCGATTCCAGCGAGACCGCGCGGTGTAAAAATTATGAGTTTTCCCCACAGGGTGCTTTGTGTGAAAGGGCCGGGATCGGTGGCAAACGCCGCTGCCCGCTGCCGGGGGCTCGGCGGAGCATCCTGGGGGATGCAGGGGCACCGCGGAGCATCCCGGGGTTGTGGCTACCGGCGCAGCCCCTGTACCTAAAGACGACCGCAAGCGGCCCACCGCACGCAAACTCCTGCTCTGCCCCCCTAAAAACCTGCAGAAAACCACCTTCTGCTCCGTCTACGGACGGAGCTCTCGCTGCCTGGCCCCTCCGCGCCGCCCCTTTTGGGAAGCGGGGAGGGGGTCTCCTCTTCTCCAGACGCACGGCTTTTGGCCGTTTGATTACTTTTAAGTGTATATTTTTCCCCTCAAACAGAGTGAATACAATGGTTAGGAAATTTGACAGAAAACTATTCCGAGCCATTTATTGCCTTAATGCGCACCTTTGTCCAACAGGCAGTTTTGACAGGAGCGATAAATTCCAAATTTATGTCAACAGAGCATATGTTGAACACCTCATTTCTGAGCTAAAGCGGCATGCTGCCCCATAAATCACCCTTCTGTTTGAAATGAAAGTAGATTACGAGCCCGTGTTATTGAGCAGTTAGAGCCATAGTCGTATAAATCAGAACTTTTAACTCCAGGCGATCCGTTCTGCAATTAACTAAAGGGCACTTTGTCATCCCCGGGCTGGGGCGCAGCTTGGCAGGGCACACGGCTACCGGGGAAAGGCAACCGCCCCCTCGCTGCCAGGGAACGGCTCTCGCGCCGCCGAGTTTTGCCCCGTCCCTGTGGCAGCGGAGGACCCGGAGGCGAAGCCCGCAGACCGATGCCGGAGGGGCTTCCCTGGCGCGCACATCGCTGCCCGCAGCGCCCCTCCGCCGCCGTTCGGCAGCCGGCTCACAGGCGGTGGGGCAATCGCCAGGCAGCGGCGACACACGCGAAGCCTCAGCCTCCTCACAAGTTACAAGCGAGACCAAACCATGCACCAGTGCAACGTGAAGAGTCCCGCACCGACCGGGAAGCCAACGGCGCAGACAGACATCTCTCCTCCTGCATTTGGCAGCGGTTTTGCCGGCACCTCCCGATGCCCGCGCGACAGGTCCAGGCCCTCATCCCATGGCATTGCACCCCATCCTGCCGCATTTGCCCACATCCCGTGGCTTTTCCCCCCATTCCA
>NW_009647217.1:743696-745308 GCF_000708025.1 Charadrius vociferus | reverse complement strand
CGGAGCTGCGAAGGGCGCGGGGGCTGCGGGGGCAGTTCCCACCCGCAGGAACAGCAGCGCTATAAAAAGATTCAGACGCTAAGTATTTCCTTTCCTATAAAATATTCATTGCTGCGCGCGAGAGCCAGGGAGCAGAAACCTCAAGCGGTTCTAACTTTGTGCCGCAGCAATAACGGAGTTTTATAGCAGCCTTCTGATTTTATTTATACCGGGCGACGGCTGCGGTGCCCCGTCGGAGGGGCGGCCGCCGGCCGGTGCATCCCCGGCAAACCGGGACCAGCGCGGCTGCACATCCCCAGTGCAACCGGGTTAAATAATTCACAAAGAAACCCTCCCCGCCGCCCGATTTCCACCCGCACCTCCCTCGCCCCGGTAAATCGATATGAAAATCAATTCATCCCCTGATCTATTTTATCAAGATAGAGGCGGCGGTGCCACATCTCATTTGCAGCGCGGATCTCGTGGAGAGGCAAGGTCAGCGGGCAGCAAGCCGCCTGCAAAAACCACGTTATACATCCTCCGATAAGAGTTTTACATCTGCGCGGCAGAGAGGGCGATTTCTCCCCCCCTCGACACGGTTATTTACGACGCCGGGTGACACCGGAGCGCTGGCGCGGGACGCGGTGCTGGGGAGGCTCGGCTCCTGCACAGTCACCGCTCTGCCCTCATCTCCCGGCCTGGCGGATTAAAATAGCCGGGAGAGCTATTAAGGGCATGGGGAAGGGGGAAGGGAGCCGAGACCTTCCTTTTGGTTTAATATCTCCCCCCCTCGACACGGTTATTTACGACGCCGGGTGACACCGGAGCGCTGGCGCGGGACGCGGTGCTGGGGAGGCTCGGCTCCTGCACAGTCACCGCTCTGCCCTCATCTCCCGGCCTGGCGGATTAAAATAGCCGGGAGAGCTATTAAGGGCATGGGGAAGGGGGAAGGGAGCCGAGACCTTCCTTTTGGTTTAATAAATTAAGAAGGAAAAAAAAAAAAAAAAAAATTAAAAGAAAAGAATCCAAACTTGCCCTCAAACCGTCCCTGCTCCTAAAAAATAAAAAAAAAGAAATAAATCTTACCGGAGCTGGACATAAAGATTTTACTATTTCTGAAGTTTAAAAAAAAAAAAGGGTGGGGGGTGGGGGGAGGGGATAGCTATCAATAGTGAGCGCTAAAACTCTCTGCCCGTACATTTATATTTACCACGAGCTAATTCATGAGCTTTAACCAGATGCTGTGGCGTGACATCCTTTCAGCACCACGCCAGTGCTTCCCCTTTCCGAAAAAGCCGAGGAAACATCCCTCTCGTTTTGCCTCACCTTACACAAAAAACCCCAAGCAACAAGCGCCAAAATCACACTTTAAATCTCTTTTTCAGCCCTGCCCGCAAAGGAGGAATGACAAAGGCTGCAAAAGGGCAGCAACCCCTCCCGCACCCCCCGTGCGACGCCCTGGCTTCAGATCAGCGTTATTCCTTCAAAAATCAGCATTATTGCGGGGGATTTCCTGGGACGGAGCCTCACCGCCCCGCTCCAGCGACCCCCTGGGGGATCCCTGCTTGGGGGTCGGGGACACGCGGGGCTGGTGATGGATGGGACGAACGGCAAGGACGGGAAGGCACTGGAT
>NW_009647217.1:741516-743676 GCF_000708025.1 Charadrius vociferus | reverse complement strand
ATCCCGGGGGGCAGCAGGTGCCGCGGCCCCCGGAACCACCCCCGCATCGCCGCTGCACCACCACCAACTGACCCCAAAACTCCCAAAGTGCCACAATGACATCGTCGGGCCGGCACGCGGGCACCAAGGGGTTAACGCACCGCCACGCACGCGGCCCCGCGGAGAACAACCGGCGCTAATTCGGCTGTCCAAAATCATCATCCCCGTGCTGCGGGCGGCTGGTGACACTGACGTCCCGCGCACCAAGAGGAGCGCGATTGCGTCCCCGGACGGCGTCGACCCTGTGGGGCTGCGCGCGCTCGGCACCGCGGCGGGGACGCTGAGCAGACGTGACACGGGTGTCAGAGGCGTCAGGCACAGCACCGCCGGAACTTATTCTCAAAAATCATACCAAATTTCGACAAAAAAGCAAAGTGACCTTAGCGCCGAGTACATCTGCCGCAGCAGCAGCAGCATGATTATTCACATGTTTTGATTCCTAATTCAGAAATAATAAGCGGTTCACGGATTCCAAGTTTAAAAATACATTCATCATCTGGTTTCCTTAGCAGCACGCGTGCCGTTGGAGCACCAGCGCGGTCCACGAACGGCGAAGCTCCGGCCTCGGCTGCTCATTCCTCCTAACCTTCAGGGACGGTCAGGACATGGGGAGAGCGTTGGGCACGGCACAGTGGGTGCTTTCCAGGCAGTGGTCCCGGGAAGGGGTCCCGGGAAGGTCCGGGCAGCATCGTCCCTGGGGAAGAGGGGAGCCTGCAGCTCCCGTGGCCCCGAGGAGACGGCAAAAGTCCCCAGGGAGCCAAAAGCAAAGAGACAGGGGAGAGCGGGGATGCTAACGGGAGGCTGGAGCAAACAACTTAAATAAGGGGGAGAGTTACAGGGGAGGGTTGGTGGGGTTTTTTTTGGAATTTCCACCCTTCAGCAACCCAACGGCAGGGAAGAGGCTGGACATGCGTCCGAAATGGGGTGGTACCCAGGGATGAGCCCGGGAGCCGCTTCCCTGGGCCGAGCTCATCTTCACGGAGCAGGAACAGCCTCCGCTGGGCAGCGGGGCAGGAGGGGACGGCCTCATGTCCCCCTCCGACGACATTACATCGGCGCTACGCTCCGTTTTACGTTCCGAGCCAGTTTTGCACAGCATCCTCTTCTCCGAGCCCCGTTCCTCCCGCCACCTTCGCTCCCAGGAGGGTGCGGGTATTTCCATGCCCGCCTGCTCTCCCTACCAGCTCCTTCGGGTCCCTGGCGCTGCTGGAGGAAATAAATCCACAGCAGAAGCTCGGCTGCTCCGTCCCGCCAGGCAGACGCGCGATTCCCACCCCTCGCCTCCTTATGGAGACGCCGGTGCCCCCCGTCCTGCCGCATCCCCCCGCTCCAGCCTGGCCGGGGACCGCAGCCGGGAACGGGCACAAACCCCAGGCAAACACCCAGATCCCGAGGAGTTTTATAAGGTAATCAAATATGCAAGAGATTGAACAAACTAATTTCAAGCACACACCTGGGGTCCTCTGATAATGTCGGCTGTGCCTATACAGCGCAAGGATTAAAATTTCATAGAGTCACGATTTCATCAGTCGCTAAACTACAAAGGATTAATTAACAGCCAGGGAAGAGCTCACGGCTTGGAAATACAGTCTTAAGGAAAATATCTATCTCCGCTCTCCAGATGTCAGCACACAGACGAACACAGCGCTTTGATGAAAACACTTCCTTATTATTAGTGACTCCAAAATATTGTGGTTTTGCAGCTAGAATTACGGACGCCCAGTTGCAACCCGCAGCCGCCCGGCTCCCTGTGTCGCAGCGTCCCCCCCCCCGGGGGGGTGCTTTGGGCTGCTGGGACACAGCCGCCGGGTGCCCCAGCAGGTTTCAGACCCGTATTTTGGGGACGGGCAGGGATGCCTCCCTCCCCCAGGGGACGGGGAGAGCCGCAGGAGCCCGGCCGGGGGTCTCGCTGTGGGGCCATGCAGACCCTGCACCTCTCCTTAAGGCATTTCGCCGGGGCAAAATTTTTGCCTAGGTGGAAAACCCTGCCAAGCACCGGGGCTGAACCTCTCCGACAAATACGCCCGTGGCACCAAAAACGCATGGCGGCGGCGGCGGCGGCAGCTTTGGCGGTGCGAGCACGGAGCAGCGGCACATCCCCCCCCCTTCCCCGGGGGGAAG
>NW_009647217.1:738553-740918 GCF_000708025.1 Charadrius vociferus | reverse complement strand
GGCTGGGGTTTGGTCTGCGTGGGCTGGGGTCCCTGCACAGGAGCCTGGGCGCCGGGAGCAACCGGCACCCCGAAGCCCCAAGGTACCAGCTGATCCCCCTGCAAATGCTCGAGCGAGACACGTGTTCCAAAACCAGAAGCACCGCGCAGAAACGGGCGTTCCTCCCCAGCCCTTCCCTCCTCTGGAAACTGCCAAGTGCCCTCCCGGGATGCTCCGACCTGGGAACGCGGGGACAGCCATCCCGGAGAACAACGAGCGCTTTCACCCAGGCTGTTTGTGCAAACCGCCCCGTTTTCCACCCAAGTTCCCAAGGTGGAGACGCAAGATGCTTATGAACAGCCCCGCAGAGGCGCGACTCGCGTACTACCGCCACAAACAAGGGAGGTGCAGGCGGCGTGGGGAGAACGCAGCCCGCTGGGAGCGGGGCAGTGTCTGTGGGGACGGCTGGGATGGGGGGCAGCCAGGGCTCGGAGCGACACAAGCAAGAATCATATAGATAAGAGGCTCCTGAATGATGACACTAGGGCAGCTCTACCTTAGAAGTGGCAGACAAGCAGAGCCATCTGGAGCCATAGAGATAACTGGAACAGCTACCCAAGGCCCTATTGTCTGTGACTGGCAGAAAGTAGAAATTTGGAGACTTTATTAGATGAAGCATGGAGAGAGTTTAGTAATAGGGAGGAGGAGGACTGAAGGAAAGACAAGCAGGAGCTGGTAGCAGTGTTACAAGAGAGTGGAGGATTCAGAAGTTAGGGGGCCGGCAGCTCGCTCCTTCAATTTTTTTTTTTTTTTACTTTCTGCATCCGTTTAAACTTTCCTGCGTTAATAGGAGGAGCGCTGCCTTCAGCTCTCCATAATTGCTTTTGCTCAGCCTACAACATGTTTCGCTGAAAAATAAATAAATACCTTCCGGGCGAGCCAAGCTGCGAGCGGGACGCCAGCCCTGACGGCACGCTCCGCTCCCCCCCGCCCCGGCCAAAAGTACGCGGCGTCCCGAACCGAGGAGCCCGGGCGTTGCTGAGCCGTCCTGGCGCTTGGGGACCTCTCCGAGGAGCCTTGCTCACGATTAATTAATTTATGAGCAGCCTCACCCCCCTCCCCAACGTGCACAACAGGTTCCATGCAAATTCGGGAGCTTTTAAATTATACCGTTAATGAAAGCAAATAAAGGCAGTTAAAAGGCAATTTGCTCAATTGGTGTTAATATTTAAGCACAGCATGTGTAAAAACAAGATCGCAGAATTCGGGTTTTCCACCAGAAAACTTTTGGTCCCGACTTTCCCACGGAAAGGATGGAGCGCACCGGGCGAGCGCTGGCCGGGGGCCGTGTCTCGGAGCCCCTCGGTGCCGGGCTGAGCCGGGGGCACGCGTTCTGGGCAGGTGGGGGGCTGCGCTGGTGGACAAGGTGCATCCCTGCACGCCAGCATCCCCAGGCACCTCGGGGCGAGCACGGGGACGGCGTGAGCCCTCAGCATCCCCGGTTCCCGCGGGACTCGACTTGCCCGTGGCAATTTGGGCACCGGCAGGCAGCGGAGGTGCCGGCGTTACGCCGAGCACCCCACCTCCCGCGTGTCCCCGGCTCAGCACGCCGCCACGACTGCATGTCAACGCCACACCTGAACACGCTGGGAAGGCGGTGGCCGCCGCGCAAGGAGAGAGTCACTGGCCTGCCCGAGGTACCAGCGGATGCCCGAACTACAGCATCCGGGCGAAGCACGCGCAGGTTCTCACTTGCCGCGTGGGGATGCGACGTCACACCCGGGGGTGCCCTAACGGCAACAAATTCTTAAAGAAGAACGAGAACGGTGATCTGGCATCAAAATAAGGCAGGCAAAAAAGGCGATCTCCGTTTCCCTTCGTCAGGGAGCCGGTCCGCCGCCGGAGAAAGCAGAGTTGTACATTACGCAACACAAAAGCAAGGACGGAGCTAAAGAAACGCTGCCGCTCCTCCGGTTTCTGAAGCACAATTACGGGCAGCAGAACTGCGGCTAACGCTTGCCCCTCAATTAAGGCCGACTCTTGGCAATGCCCCGTTTGGCGGGTTATGATGCTCTCGCATAAATTCGCCTTCAAAACAGGCGCCGCCGGTGAATGAGACCTCGATTTCTAATGGTTGGCAATATTTTGTACACTCTGCTGCTCCCTCTGTACCCCTTTGTCGGGGCCAAGGTCTGCAGGCTAAAGCGGGTACCAAAAGACCATCTGTAGCTCCCGTCTTTACAGAGAAGTTTAAATAGGGGGATGAATGAGCACAGGAATTAATGAATGATAAAGCCGTATGGTCTCAGTCAGCCTCCTACGCCTGTATGTGGTATTCAAACCCTCCCAGCCTTCTGCCACAAAGAGAGGTTTCTAAGCTGCAAAA
>NW_009647217.1:735415-738451 GCF_000708025.1 Charadrius vociferus | reverse complement strand
GAAAAAAAAAAAAGGGGGGGCCGGGGGGGGAAGAGGGGTGGGGGTGGTGTGTGCGTGCAGGTTTTTAACAACAAACCCATCGACTCGCCTCAAAGTTCCCACCGGGTTTCCCGGCTCCAATCTGGGGGAAAGGCACGCGCTGATGAGGAGGGGAGGGAAAAACGGGGTTTTTCCCCCAGAACGGGCTGCAAAACCCTCTCGGATAGCAGGAGGAGCACAGAGGAGTCCGCGCCGGGGCTCGTCAGCGCTAACGGGCTGGCTGCGCGTGGCGGGGCACGCAGGGGTTCCGCACCACCGAGGGCGGGCCGGAGCCCGAGAAGCCACCCGGACCGAGCGTGCCACCTTCCCCCTCGCCAGCCTTCGCCGCATCCCCACCACGGCCCTTTGGCACACAGCAAAGATGCCCGGTAAAAGCTGAGAAACCTTCAAAGGCCCCACCGGGACGGGGGATTAAGGGAGGGGTCGCAGCGAGGGTGTGCTCTGCTGTGCCCAGAAGTGCATCCCTTATAAAGCAACTCCACTAAAAAAAAAAAAAAAATTAAAAAAAGGTAAAAATGAGAAACCCAAGGTGAGTGCGGGCTTGAGGAACGCTTGCAGAAATGAATCCTGCACACCGGTGCTGCGGAAAAGCCAACCCCCATCCCTCCAGCCCGGGTCGCTGGGCAGCGCGGCGTCCCCATGCGCCCGGGACAGACCCTGGCCGGTACCCGCAACGCGCCGTCCCCACGTGGCGAGCGACGCCGACCTGCTCCGGCCACCGGAGAGAAGATGCTCATGGTGCCGTCGGCTGGAGATGAAGAGGTGAGATCCAGGGAAAGACACGGACATGGATGGCACTGCTGACACTGCAGGAGGAGTGCTCCCGCGGTCCCGAAATGCTAACAAGGGACACCCAGGACCAAACGCCCCAAATCTTTTCCATTGCTGTTCGAGAACTGGGGGGGATCGTTCCTCTCCAAAATAACCCGCCGAGGTTAACGCGGAGGCGGAGGAAGCACAGTGCGACACTGCAACGCTGCTTTTATTTTAAGAGCCGTCATGTGTAAAGCATTAGCGTTTTTGAAATTGCATTCTCAAGTTAATTAAATGGACAATCTTTTATACATAAAAAAAGGGGAAGCAAGCAGTTAAAAAGGCAGGCGAAGAGAGAGCGCTTTTTCGGCGCTGCCCCCCTGCGCGGACGCCTGCGGCTCGAGCCCCTCGCCGGAGCTGCCATCCCGGTGCGCTGGTACCGCACGCGGGCAGACAGTTTGTGACACCTCCAAGTTCACCTCCCAGGGTTCGGCATCACGAAACCCCGCACTGGGGCGAGGGCTGGACCGTGCCCTGGGTCCCTTTCCCCCTCCCGAAGTGCCCCTGGGAACCATACCCACTCAACGCACAGATTCCCGACGTGTGGGGGCATTTAGTGGCTCGCGGCGGTGTGAAAACTCGCAATAGTTATCTTTGCTGTGGTAAACCCCCGACCTTCAGTTTTAGGCAGGAGGTAAAGTTCACTATCGATTGGACCCACCGTAATCTGTTGATAATTACTATTATCTCCCAGTTAATCTTGCGAGAGGTCAACAGTTTTACAGAAATCTCGCAAGTCGTGTCTTTTACCTCCCAACTTCATATCTGGGTCAAAAGGTCGATTACCGCAGCTTGCTAACGTCGGGTTTTAGAAAGACCTCTACCAGATCCCACCCCAAAACCCCACGGGGGTGGGTGCCGGGGGGATGCGGGCAGGCCCCGACCCTCGGCACGGGCGAACCGCTCCAGCTGTGGGAGCGGGTGGGCTCTGAAGATGAGGGGAAGAGTCTTCTCGACCTGGGACTGGTCCCAGTCCCTCAGCTGAACTGGTTTTAGCTGCTTGCAGGGCGGGAGCCTCTGCTGCTGCGGGCTTGGGGCATCCCCTGCACCGGGATGCAGCTGATGCAGCGGTGACCACCCGGTGCCGGCACCGCCGGCTCGCGTGGCACACCGCTCTGAAGGCACCCACCTCCTCCCATAGAGCATCGCGTGTTGATGCGGCCACCTCCCTCCCCGGGCGCACGGAACGAGTACTTAAACCTGCGGGCTCCGCTCCTGTGCCACTCCGGGCGTGGAGCAGAAACCTGCAGGGGAGACGGGAAAAGCCCCGACGATGGATGAAGACGCGACCCCATCTCTCATCCCGCCAGCCTCTCCTCGCTCGGCATCATCAAATACCATCCCTCCCGTTATTGTACCCCCCGCCCCCCCCCGCCGCGGGGTGCTGCTCGGGGAGCACAAAATCCGAAGGCGGAAGGCTGCACCCTCTCCTGCGCGAGGCGGCCGGCGGCGGAGAGGCTGCGCCCGGGACGCCGAGCATTGCTCAACTGCTCTGCAGGCAGGTGTCATAAACAAGCAGGCACATGGCAAACATATCGATTTCCCGGAGCTTATCGCGCAGCAACCAGTGCTCAGTTACCAGGCTACTTTAATATGTAATTTACTGCGAGAAGGGAGAGCGGGGCGGAGGGCGGCTGAAATATTTACCGTGGGATGGACGGGGAGGTGGAAGGCGCGCGGAGGGCTCGGCCGCGGGCGAGCAGGAGGGCAGGTACGGCCCCTCTTGCCTCTAGCCGTCCTTAGTGTTTTCCAACTATTAAAAAACATAAAAAAAACCCCTCGCCGCTGCGACGGAGTGTTTACACAGATGCTATTAATCTTCTTCTGCAACTGTTTACGCTATGAAAATATAGTCTCAGCTGCCCGGGCTCTCCGTCTCCTTAATTTAAATTCAGATGCTTAATTTCTGTCAAAACAGAGCCCACCGAAATTACCTCCATCCATTTCTGGTGCTCAACTCGCCTTGTCAACCCGGAGCCCGCCCGGCAGCGCGCGGAGGGAAGCTGGGCGGGAGCCTGGAAAAGGGGGGAGCGGCTCCATCGGGAAGGCTTTT
This sequence comes from Charadrius vociferus, assembly GCF_000708025.1. Lineage (NCBI taxonomy): Eukaryota > Metazoa > Chordata > Aves > Charadriiformes > Charadriidae > Charadrius > Charadrius vociferus. The sequence goes on along the minus strand of NW_009647217.1, from coordinate 735,546 downwards.
CCCCCCCAACCTACCCGGGACCACAAAGACCGAGGTCAGGCTATCTGATGATCACCGTGCCATCCTGCACCCCATCACCCCCTCCCACCGGCAGAGCCCCCCGGGGCAGAGGGGATGCTCGCCCCAGTTCC
>NW_009647217.1:734504-735104 GCF_000708025.1 Charadrius vociferus | reverse complement strand
CCGGCAAGCTTCGGAGCCGTGGCTGCCCGCACTGCGTTTTTAACCAAAAAAACCAAGTCACCATCCATCAGGTGATGGAAATACATCTAATTCTGCACGGATTTCTCCAGCAAGCCGCCTTCCCAACTCCCGGGAGCGGAGTTTCGGTGGGGGAAGGAGCCGTCCTCTCCCTGCTGGCACCTCCGGCCCCCTCCCGCGCGCCTCGCAGATGCGATGCTCGAGGGAGCCCTGGGGCCTACAGGAGGTTTTGCGCTTCCAGAGTACAAAATTTTAAAAATCCTCTTTATACACTGCCTCTCAGTAGATCTTCTGGAATTTACAAGATAAATACTGGTAATTTGATTCTTATCTTCTTCAAATCCAATTCTAAGGCAATTCTGTGTAAAGGACACTAATTATAGCCCGCGGGGAAAGAAAAGGTAACCCATCAGTGAGAATACACTTGAAACGTTTAAAGGGGGTATGGGACACTGAAAAGTTAAATAGATTTCAAATCCGCTCTCGCAAGAACAATAATTTGTGGGGTGAAAATGATGCTCTGTACCCTTCCGGCGCCCCAGCACGTGCTTTTGGCGAGGGGCTCGGAGCGGCGCTGGAAGG
>NW_009647217.1:732784-734341 GCF_000708025.1 Charadrius vociferus | reverse complement strand
GGGCTGCGAGGGGCAGCGAGAGCAGGGGGGACCCAACCTTTGGGCACAGGCAGGCACGTTACTTTCCGCCCTGGTGTTATTTACTACCGAAAAGGCGCAAGTTTATATGCACAGGGGAACGTGAATAGCAACACACACCCAGTGAGGCAAAACCCTTACTCCTTAGCCCAAATACTGTGCGTTTGCCAAAAGGCACACCAAAACACTGGCAATCCTTGTGCCCAAATGTGACTGGGGGCCAGGAGCCCCCCCCGCCTGCTCCAGCCCCCCAACGGCTCCCCGTTCTCTGCATGCCGAGGAGGAGGAGGAGGAGGAGGAGGACAGTGGGCAGACCGCGGCGTCCAAACGTTACGGCACCTATAAAATAATAGCCGCGGGGCTGCGGAGCCAGGATGTGGCAGAAGAGGCAGGAAGAATCAAAGGGATTTGGCAATCCAAAGAGGGTTTTGTTTAACGAGCGCCGCGACGGGCGGTGGCTGGGCAGAGCCCGGTGGTACCCAGCGCACAAGTAGCCGCGGCTGCGGCATCTCACCGGGCACGAGCCGAGCCCTTCCTTGGGCTCAACGACCAGCACGGGCACAGCTCGTGATTTATTCATTTTGGGGGAGGGAGGAGATGCTGTTTCTAAACCGGTGGGTGGCTGGCGTTAACATCCATCATTACTGTCCCTCCGAAGACGGTACGATTATTTCTTTTAACACGGTGACACTCGCAGCTAACTCATGTCTGACCCCGGCAGCACCGAGCAGCCGCCGTGCAAGAGGTGACCAAAGGTAATTGAAAATACAAGCGCCGCGGACCGGAGCAGAAGAGCTGCCTCAGCAGCGGCACTCCCTGCAACAGGCGAGCGCGATGGCACCTGGAGGATGCCCGGGGCGCACGGTAAATCAGCGCTCTGCCGAGCCCGCACGCCGGGGATGGCCGGGCGGACCGGCGGCACCAGGGACCGAGACGTGTCCCGCACCACAGACTCCAGGCAACGCCATCGTGAGAAGGGGAAAACCCAGCCCGCTACAGCAGCTTTAAAAATAGCCCTTTTTGTCCAACACCGTGTATGCAAACATTCCCTATTACCCCGCTTCCATGATTCAGCAATTCAAGTCCTGGTAATAAAAAGTGTGGTAATCCGCACATTTGTGGGAAAGAATGGCAAATTCATGCCTTCAATGACTTTTGAGAGCTGTGCTATTAAGAAAAGACATTTTCCTTTTCTCACATTGAAGGAAAAATACAGTTATTGAAAAATGGCAAAAGAATCAGCTCATTAGTTAATAACAGTGACAAAAACCCTACCATGGGAAAAACGGAGTGGCTGCAGACCAAGGCAAGAATTAAGCCAGTGTATGTAAAGAGGAACCCCCCCCGTGCACCATACACGGCCGGCCCCGAACCGTACAAGCCGGAAGAGAGGACGGACGGCGATGAATACACACGGGAGACCCTGCGGCTGCCCCCACCGTCGCCGCTGCAGCCCCGTGCGATGCCCCGACGGAGCAAACCCAGCGCCCTTTCAGCCCGGCCGCGGGCCCCCCGCCCCAGCCAGCACCCAGCTGCCTG
>NW_009647217.1:731215-732512 GCF_000708025.1 Charadrius vociferus | reverse complement strand
GGAATCGTCCTTCCTTCCGCCCAACGTCTTTGTCTGCTCGACACTGCCCGGGCTCTGCCGTTGCCACCGCTGTCATTTCTCTCGCCCTCCGCTTACTTATGCGGAAAACGTGGTTTCCGCATGAGCCGTCGCAGCACAAAAGAGCGCCGTACAAAGACGCGTTTGCACATGTTACACCCAACCAGGACGCAGTGAAACGCCCCAAAACCCCGCCGCTGGCAGCAGCAGGGGATGGTGCGCAGCACACGCGGGAGCGCAGGCGAGGCACCGTGAGGAGCATCCCTTCCAACGGCGGCGCAGGGCACGGCACGGCACGACTTTGTGCTCAAAAGCGTGCTAAAAGCTTGCACGCACACACCCCATCTTTTCGGTCGGGTGGGAAATCGTTCCCCCACACCAACTCGGTCCCGCGGAGCGCCTTTGACACCAGGGCCTGAAAAGGCTCATCGGTGAGCACGCCGAGGATGCAGACCCCACTCGGGGCACCTCCACACGAGGAGCCGCAGTGCTGAGGATGGTCGGCAGGGCACGTCCAGCCCGGCCGTACAAACACAACGCAACGTGGGTTTCTTTTAATTTTAGCAGGAAGCAAGTCCCCGCTGCTCGCTCTAGGTCAGCGATCCTTATCAGCCCCCACCAACTGTATTTGTGGGTGGCACCAAACACTCAAGCAAACGAAGCGGGGTGGGGAGGAGAGGAAAGCAAACGGCGTTTGCCGGCCTCAGCCCGTGATGCTCGCTCGTTGCAGGGCAGCGAGCAAACCGGCCCCGGCGCACCGGTCCCCGCGGCTGCGCGACACGGCATTGTGTGCGGCGGCGTTGGGCAGCCCCCTCCCCATTTTTTTTAGCGGGAAGCTCGCCGCGCACGGCCGCTTCGTTCACTTAGCAACAAAGGTGCTAATTAGGGAGCTGCTTTCCAGCTCCAGCCGGAGGAGGATGCGGCGCAGCTGTCCGTGCCGGCAGCAGCCCAGCCTTCGGCGCTCGCCCGGCGCAGCGGACGTCACTTGTGCTACGGCACAAGGAGGAGGAAAGTTTGCTGAGTGCCGTCCTCAGGAGACGCCCGTCTCCGCTCTTCTGTGGGGGCTCAGCCCCCCAGCACCACGGTCCCCTCTTTTGCCATCTTCTTTTGGATGGATGGGCAGAGCTGGATGAGCCCCTCTCCCAACGGCGAGGTCCGACGCGAGCGCTCATCCCAGCGCGGGCCGTGGGTGGGCACAATGGGCTCGTGCAGAGCGATGCCCGCCCTGGTGGCACACGAGTGGCCGGAGCCCCCCGCTGCCCCCACCCGCCAAATAACG
>NW_009647217.1:730904-731150 GCF_000708025.1 Charadrius vociferus | reverse complement strand
CAGAAACCAGAAGCTGAAAACCCCCCCAAAAAACCCCCAACAGAACGCTGCCCTCCAGCCAGGGTGATGAGGAACCGCAAGGCCGGGGGAAGGCGCGGCAAAGCCAGAACGGCGTTTCCTCCATCCCTCCCCCACGAGAGCAAGAGGAGACAAGGACCCAGGAAGCAAAAATAACTCCTTTGCACTTTTTTTTTCTTTTTTTTTTCCTTCCATGGGAAAGGTTTTCACCCAAGTTAAAATTTCCCC
>NW_009647217.1:728878-730785 GCF_000708025.1 Charadrius vociferus | reverse complement strand
GAGCCACCCCCCCGTCCCCCGCGAGGCAGAGGCAGCGCGGGCAGAGCTGCCCCGAGAGGCTTTGCACGCTGCCGGCGCCCCTGGCCACCGCTCTCGTTCGCAGAAGCGCCCTTCCGCCCGCTCTCGGGATATTTTCTACGAACAGGGGGAAGGGAGAAAGAGAAGGGGAAATCACCGCGTTACGGGTAAAAATAGCAGAACACCCCGAAGGGAGGCACAGAGGTTTTCGGTTCTGAACGCCGCGCTGTTTCGCAGAAAGGGGCCCCGCCGTGCTCCGACCACCCCGCGCCACCGCGCACCGGGCTCGCCGTGTGCCACCGGCGGAGAGGACCTGCCCCGGTGCCGGCAATGCACGCGGTGCCATCACCGCGCCCTCCGGCCGACCGCAGCATCGTCGGAGCGGGACGGCGTGCTGGTGCCGTGCCGGCACGGGTAGAGGGGGGCCGGCGAGGCGCGGGCGTTGCACAACGCCTGCGCCTTATCTCTCCCACGCAAAGGCAGTTTGTGTGTGTTGCGCAGCAGCCTGTGACCGCAGCCCGTGCCCAGCCGGAGATAAGATATCTGTCACCGTCACTCGCTGTGCCGCGCTGCCGGCAGCGAGCTCCCACCGCCGGCCCGAATTCGCCCGGTTTGCGAGCCGTTTGCTGGGTCTCTCTGCACCGAGAATCCCCTCGCCGCTTCCCCACCAGCGTGCCCTGGACCAACTCCAGCATCTCCTTCCCGACAGCCAAGCAGCGAGGGTGCCCGAGCTCGCAGCCGTCCCCGCTCCCGTGCCACAGCAAGTCCCAGCAAAACCCCGGGAGCAGCCAAAGGCGCGCAGTAAAATCTGGAAAGCGATGAGCCGCCCCGAAAGCCTCGTGCTGCCACGCGTGCGCGCTTCCAAGAAGACCGGCTGGGTTCTGGTTGGAATCTGTTACCGTGCAGTCTGTGCTGTGGTTAAATCGAATTTCTTAGAGTCGTAGCCTTCACGGGTTTAGTCTGTGCACGCCAAAATTAGTACAACCTGTCCCTAAACACCATAATAAAAAACACGTAGTAAGCGCTTTGCCTTTATTTATGTCAGCGCTGGTTTGAAGGAGGATGAATCACGCTTCCTCCTTAGCGCTCCTTTCTAATATGATTTACTATAAATAATGCGCAGAGAAAAGAACGAGGGAAGGTGACAAAGGGCAAAGCGCGTGGAGCCCAGCGCCGTCCCCAGACTCGCTGGCAAGAGCAGAAAAGCACTTTGGAGAGTTGTGCGGGAGATGCCAACAGTGCCCGGGCGGCGATCGGCGTGGTGCATGGCACGTCCGTGCACATCTCAAACGACATTAAAGGACGGGCAAGAGCTATGCAGTTTGAGAGAGAGAGAGAGAGATACACGCACAGGCGTCGCATTGTGCCTTTAAACAAGTCCCTTGGAATTACCAAAAAGGCAACACAGGTCCCCATCGAGGGAAACCCCGTTTTCAGCCTCCGCAGAGCCCGAGCGTTGGGCGCAGGGACATGTGCCGCGCCAGGCGCTGGCTCTGCCAGCCGAGGGGTGCGATGCCGGGAGCCGGGAGGGCATTTCGGGGAGCCGACGGTGCTCTGCTGCCCTTGCGCAGGAAAACAGACTCAGACCTGAGGGTGCCACGCGGTTATTTCAGGTGGAAGTCGAGCCTGGCGCCCTCCCAGCGGCGGTGCCAGCGGGCACCCGTCTTGCCCGGGTACCACCCCCAACGGGGGCATTTGCGCTCTCTTTTCCGCCCTCGCCAGCCCGCCCGTGATGGAAACGCTCTGGTGTTTGGGGTTTTGTTGTTGTTTTTTTTTTTCTCTAGTTTCTCTTTGTTTTTCCGCTCGGTCGGTGCCTGTCTTCTTTGTAGGTCACCAAGGTGAAAACAGGCGTCCTCCCCCCCGCCACGGGGAGACAGACGGAGGTGGAT
>NW_009647217.1:726326-727809 GCF_000708025.1 Charadrius vociferus | reverse complement strand
GGGGGGTGGGGGGAGCAAAAGAAAAATCGTGCTAATTGCGCGCAAAAAGGAAAACGCAGATCGTTTTACTCTATCCAAGGAAAACAGATTCACGCACTGGTGTAACTAAAGAGCCAACGTCGCGGAGAAGCGGGGAAGGGTGCAGGGATGCTCCGTCACGAACTGCCCCCGCTGCTCTGCACCGTTCCCACGCAGCACGGGGAAAAGGGAAAAAAACGAGTGGATAGCCTCACCCCCGCAACAGCACAGCCTCTCCGAGGGTCCCTCTGCGCGGCTGATAAATACCTTTTTAGCCAACATCACTGTGCGAGCTGTAACGAGAACGGAAAAGGCTCCGCAAAGCTCATCGAACTGCTGCAAGCCGCAGCAGGCGAGCGCGCTTTGGGGGAAAAAGCCACCCCAAGCGTCCTCAGTCAGGTGGGTGTGAAGCATCAGGGTCCCAGTCCTGCAGCTGACGGGGATCAGCTGGCCCACATCCCCGGGCCCTGGTCCACGGGAAACTGGCCACGCTGTGGAAGGTGGAGGCACGCCGCCGGCCAGAGGGCACGCAGCATCCCCATTGCCCCCGGGGGAGACCCCCGCCGCCAGCCCGGCCACCCCTAGGGAAGACACAAACCTTATTATTACCGGGCGAGGGATTTAAAAAAAAAAAAAAAAGAAATAAAATTAAGAAAAGAAAAATTCAAAATCGATGTTTTCTGATGGGAATCTCAGAGTTTTGCTTTAAAACGTGTCACCCACACACCTAAAATGAGGCAGAGTAATTGACGGAGCACGAGGGAAGCCGAAGGGGGCTGTCGCCCCTCCGCGCGAGGAGCCGAGTATGGAAACGGTTAAGTCCCCCACTGAATAAATCAAAAGTTCAAGGCTGCAGCATACCACGCCGTATTCCCCCTCTGCCTATGACAAGAACCAGAGAGCCCCCGAAATCCCAAGCATCCTGCGCGGGGTCTCCGCCGGCGCTCACAGGTTACACGCTCGGGGTCAGCGCCGCGGACCTTCGCGGCAACATTCATTTCCTGAGCGGGGCACGTCCCCCTGCCCATAAAGCTAATCAGAGCTTCCTCGCCCCGCGCCGTGCGGCAGCGGCCGGCCGGGACCCCTGGTTTCCATTAGCCCCTTATGATGCCAGGTGCCGCTAATAAGGCCCATCAGCAAGAAACCAGAGCTGCCAAGTCCTCCTCGGACTCTGGAAGTAATCACGGGCAGAGTTCGGGGGCTGCTGCCTTTTCTTCCCCTTCCCTCCCGCCTTGTCTTCTATTTTTCCTCCCTTTTTTTAAAGTTGCGGCTGCAGCGGAACAGAAGTTGCCGAATGCTGAAAATAAAATAAAAAACAGCTACTGTATCCGGCTACCAAAATTAACACTAATAACATCTCACAAAGCACTTGGGATCCGATTTATCACCTTTATTGCTTTAATGGTATACCGCATCTGTTTCTGACTGTGACATGTCGAGCAGCGCCAACGCGCCTAATGGCATT
>NW_009647217.1:725025-726299 GCF_000708025.1 Charadrius vociferus | reverse complement strand
GAGGAAGGGAGGTGAGGCTGGCAAAGAGCGAGCCCAAAGCTGGAACATCTCCCTACGCGGATGCTCGCAGTTTGCTACGGCATTCGCGTTGCAGCTCCGTGTGGACCAACAGGTCACGGGGACTGCCGGGACCTGGATCCCCATGGGGAGCTGCGGATTTCCCAAGCGGGAGCATCTCGGACCAGCAGGAGCATCGACACCTGGTTCTGCCCACCAGACCGGAGAGAGCATCAGTGCCTGGTCCTGCACCGGTCCAGCCCTGCTGGAAGTGGACAATCAGACCTGCTGCTCCTCTGCCCTCCACAAAGGGGAAAAGAGGGCAAAACTCAGCAGTTTGGGGTACCGTGGCTGGTCGGCAGCCAGGGTGGCGGAGCCAGCCTCCTTACTCCTACCCTTGGGACACTCCGTCCCAAGGAGCACACCTCCTTTAGGTGACAGCTCAGCCACAAAACCTCCAAATGCAAAACTCGGACGTGAAAACTGGAGGGGAGGCTGTTCCCGAGGAGCATCCCCCGTGCCACAGCGGGTGTAGGCACGTGGTTTTAGGTTATGAATGAAACACTTAAAATATTTCAAGTGGCCTCGCACCAAAAGGCCACGAGCATCGCAGAGCATGTTCCATTTCATCTCGCATCTCGCACAGACGCACAGGGCAAACGCCGGCAGCAAGCGGCACCACTACAGTGGGCGAATTCCCAGACAGCATCGGCAGATGCTCGGCCGTGCCGCTAATGGACTTTATGGAATTGCATCCCCTCCCACAGTCTTCCCCGTTGCCATTGACATTGCAAAAATGAGACCACCATGCCTTTTATAAAGTTTTAAGGTATTTAACTTCCTGACGAAAAACTACTCCGGGCTCAGCACGGCGCTCGCCTGGCGGCTCGGGAGGTTTTTCTTCATACAAACCGACCCAAAAAGGGCCGCTGAACTATGGCTTTTTTTGTCTGCAATTAGAAGCGACGATCGATACTAACATTAGATTAAGTTTGAACTTTGCTGAACCTAGAAGGAAATCTTTTATAAAAAAAATTAAAGAGCGGCCAACTCAATATACACTCAATTAGTCAAAATCATAAGCTCGGGAAAGGAGACAAAAAGCCAGACCGTGCAGCAGCCGGTGGGCTCGGGGACCCGAAAACCCCGATCGGAGGCAGCGCTGAGGCTGGCGGCCACTCGGCCGCCCAAAGGCGACAGCTCAGCGCTCTCTGCTCGCCTGACTGGCGACGGGGCACAGACGATGCTGCCACGAGGGGGTCCGGAGCCGTGCTCCC
>NW_009647217.1:723776-724951 GCF_000708025.1 Charadrius vociferus | reverse complement strand
CCGGCAACAAGCCAGCCCAGCCCTCCGCTCTGCTCTTCCCTGCGTGCGTTTCCCATACTAATGAAAGCAGGAACAACACTCAGGAGGCTCCGAGACTATAAACATATATATTTACACTTCTATAGGCATGTGTGTGTGAAACAAAACACCCCCGCCATATGCATACACTCGCTCCTGCGATGTAAACAGGCAGGGAACGCCGCGGCTCATTCAGCTCCTTGCAGAAAGAGCGGTGTCGGCTCCGGATGGGTTCAGGCTCCATCTGTCACCTGCCATCGTGCCGGGCAGCCGAGCATCCTGCCGTACCGTAGCGCACCGTGGCGGTGCCCCTCCCCGGCAGCTGCCCCGGCCCCCAGCTCACCGCAGCCGGGAACGACTCTGCTCCGGGCCCCGCCGTGCTCGCTTCAGGGTCGGAAAGCAAAACCACAGCAGCAAATGCACGGCAGAAAGAGGTCAGCGAAAGCCACCGGCCGATGAGCAACACGGTGCTGCCCCCGGCACATCCTGCCCCCGCCGCCAGCCAGCTCGGGGAGGGGGGGCCGGGACCTCGGCGTGGGGCACGGATCCCCCCCCGGACCACCTCCCCACGGGGCACTGGAGCGGAGAGGAGCCTGTAGCCAGCGCGGCGCGGCTGCCACCCGCACCAGAAGTGCTCCAGCAGGGAGTCAGAGATCCCAGTCTAGCGTAGATGCTGTTTAGCAGCTCCATACATACAATCGGATCCCACAAGTCCTCCCCAAATGGTAATTTTCACCACCTATTAGAAAGCAAACACCACAAAAAAGCCACGTGAGACCTCGCCTGCACACAAACCGCCTCAGACTCAGACTTTGGGGAGCGGGCGGGTAAGTTGCTTTGACTGTTGCCCAACGCCTTTCGACATGGACGGTCTCACGGATGGGTTTGAAAAGGGCCCGCGGGATCCGGCTCGCCCGGCAGAGTTTGCCGGCGCCAGGTAACCTGCCTAAAAGAACGCACGGGCAAAGGCAGTTTGGCGCTGCCTTCAAGGCAACCACCTTCAAGGCATCGCTCGCCGGGGACGGCGCTCCCCCCCCGCTTCCCTCAGCCCCCAGAGCCCACCGCAGCGGGCGCGTGCCCGGCCGCCGCCTAAGGACCACCAGCAATTAAGAAATAGGCTACGGCCCCGCAGCCGCGGCTGGCAAAATAAGGGAAAC
>NW_009647217.1:721695-722193 GCF_000708025.1 Charadrius vociferus | reverse complement strand
AACCGTCTGCCGCGGCTGCCAGACCCAGGAAAGTTGCGGCAGCTGGCCCTCCGCGCGCACCGCTCCGCATCCCGCTTTCGGGCTCCGCGGTGGGAACTTTGCGCCGGGTACGCGCCACCGCCCGGCCCGAAACCGCGACCCTCCGGCCAGATGCCCCCCGGCGCGGCGTCGGCGCTCACCTGTGCTGCTCGAGGGTCTCGTTGTCCGGCAGCTCTGCCCCGCACACGCTGCACTGCTCGCCCAGGGCTCTGCTCTCCGTCTTCATGCCGGCCGCCAGCTCCCCCAGCTTGCTGAACAGCTCCCGCTGGATGAAGCCCTGGGGCAGCAGCCCCCCGTAGGCGCTGAAGTCCATGGAGACGGCCAGGGCCGGCTGCACGTGCAGGGCGGACGCCACCGAGGGCGGCACGCCGAGCACCGGCTCAGTCTTGTGGTTCGGCAGCAGGGAGTAGATGCCCAGGGGCTTCCCGTCCTGGGTGGTGGCGGTGGTGGCGGACGGCT
>NW_009647217.1:720392-720934 GCF_000708025.1 Charadrius vociferus | reverse complement strand
CTCCGTCGGCCATGGCGACCTCGGCGTCGTTGTCCTCGGAGGCCTGGATGGTCTCCAGGATCTTCAGGCACTGCTCCTCCAGGTACTCGATCTCCAGGATCTCGGCGGCGTAGAGCAGGTCGTCCAAGTCTTCGACCTTGGCCTGCAGGGTGGCGGTGTAGGCGTACTCCAGGATCTGCTGGAAGGTCTTTGGCGAGAGGAAGTCCAGGGTGTAATGCTGGCTGTTGCGGTGGAAGAGGATCTCGAACATCTTGCTGGTGCAAGCCAGCACCGTCCGGTGCGCGTGGAACTCCTGGCTGTCCACCATGATGACCACGTCGCACAGCGTCCCTGCCAGGCGCATCTGGTTGGCTTTGTGCAGCAGCCCGGTGGGGTGGCAGGGGTTCTGCAGCTGGATCATGCCCATCTTAGTCAAATCCATGGCGCTCCCCAGGCTCACTCATCAGGGTGCCTCGCCGTCGCTCAAATCTGGGACCAGCTTTGTGTGCCGACTATCTGCGAAAACAAAAGGCGGAGGGGGGAGAGGAGCGGGGCGAGAGGGG
>NW_009647217.1:716042-719349 GCF_000708025.1 Charadrius vociferus | reverse complement strand
GGTGAAGACCCGCGTCACCGTCAGGGGACGGCAGCGGTAGCGGCACCGCAGCCCTCTCCCTCCCCGGCACTACTCCGCAGCCCGCGCGGGGCCCGGCCTCGTCAGCTAAAACAACAAATACGGACGGTATTAGTACAAAGATACCCTTGGGGTAAAGCAGCGCAAATGTAATCTAAGGAGAACGTTATGGGGAAGTGTGTTTATAATTATAATGGGATTTAATGTACTTTGGGACCAGATGATAGCAGTCATTTAACGAGAACAGCCTAATAACGGAGGCCTCACAATGAAAGGCGGCGCTGCTCGGGTTATTAGATGCGTATGATAACGCAGCGCTCGCGGTAGTATACTTAAGGGTAAAGCATCAGCTACCCCTATTTTTTCGGGGGTCGTAACTCTGCCGTTGTAATTGGCAGCGAAAACGCGGCGCGCAGGCAGCCAGCGTGCCTGCAGTATGGGCTTTTTAATTGCCTAAAACTGCTCTGGTTCCTCCCCCCTCCCCGACTTTTACATCCGAACGGCTGAACGGGGGGAAACAGCGAGACAGTGCAGTTTCAGGTGTTTGTTTACCCTCCTCCAACTTTTAAAAGGCTTGATTTCAGGACTGAAATTTTGCAGACGGTTAGGGGTATGTTTTTAGTGTAACTCGCATGAAATTAAGCTGCGTGAGTCCCATTAGCAATAATGGAAATCCCACGGCTAAATTCCCAGGCAGCATCCTGAAAATTAACCCCCCAGTCCTCCCCGTCAACCGGTGCGTTGCGCTTTTTGTTGCTCCTCCAATACGTACAGTAAAAGCTACCCGGTTGCCTAAGAGGCTGACTCCCCGCAGCCACCCTTCCCGAAGGCTCCCGGCCGCCCTGTCCACCCCGAGCAGGGGGGCCCGGCGTGCCCCAATCCCTGCGGGATTGGCAGCGTGCCGCCGCGGTGGGGCTACGGCGCTGCTGTCTCTGCAGACCTCCCTGGACGGCGGAGGGCTCGGATGCGAAGGCTGGTTTGCTTTTAGAGGCGGCGCAAGATGGAAGAGCTTGTTCGACGACTCCGGCTGGAGCACCTTTCCACGAGCCACGTTGTGGCAGCCGAAAACGAAGGGACCCCCCCTCGCTGGGGGGTTTCTCCCCTCGCCCACCCCTGCCTCCCAGCGGGACGCCCCAAAGGAAGCTCTGGAAACCCCAGAGCTGCTCAGGGCACCCGGGAGGTCTTTCTCCCGACCCCTCCGGCCAGTCCTCGCTGGCTCTGCGCGAGCCCTCTTTCCTCCCAAACTTACGGCCCCACACACCTGGGAGATCCCTTGCTGGCACGGAGGCAGACTGATCGCAACACGCATGAAACGGGAAAAGGCCAAAATCTCTCATCCATGGCCTTGAGCATCCACTCCCTTTCCCCCAGCGATGCCCGCCACGTGCTGTGCAGGGGATGTACTAAAGAAGCGCCGTCTCCTCCCTGCAGAGCCTCGGCCAGGGCGCCCGTGACCTGGCTTGCGTCGGGTACCTCGATCCGGAGCGGAAAGGACCGATGAGGACGCACCCGCACGCCAACGAGGAGAAGCAAAAGTAGCGCCTTGCCTGAGTGCCCCCGGGAAGGGAAGAAAAACCACGTCCCCGGTTGGGGCAGCGGGCAGGAGCATCCCTGGCCCCCTGCGGGGCGGGGGGGCAGCGACAGGGCTGCCCAGCCCCTGCGGGGCCCACGGAGGTGCCGAAACCAAGCTCGGGAAGCCACCGCCGCCGCCCTCAGGGTCGTTTCCCCACGCCCCAGCATGGGAGTTAATCACCCGTCGCTCCCCCCCCCCAGTACCTTCCATTTCCCTCCCATCTCTCCCCATCAGTTTCCAATTTATTTACTTTTCTGATCTTAATCCCCACCTTGTAGTGTAACGTGTTTATTAGAAAGGAACCGGCACGTTAAATGAAGCCAAGCTGGGCTCTCGTGTTAAATAGCAGTCACGCCCAAGTGCCTCTCCATGTGCCATTACTCCAAGTGATTGAGGCAATTTCTTCCTCCGCCACGAGTTTCAGTTGTAAATCTCTCAACCAGATACGGGGGCAATGATGTGCTGCCTGGTGCGATTATTACGAACCTCCAGCGTTAAACTCGTGAGACGCCCCTGGTTCCTCGGGAAGGTCTTCCCGTGGAAGGACCAGGCGGAGCTTGGGCATCCTTCCCGAGGAACCTAGGGATCCCTTCAGGTCCCCTTCAGCCCCCCCCGCCCTTCGTTTATTTTGGCCGGGGACACACAAACTTTCCCTTTCCCAACAGAAATAGCCCGGCGGGCATCAGCAGGCCCACAGAAAGAAAAGGTCCACAAAGCACGGGCAAGGCAGGTTAACGGCCTGTGAGTATTTCAAGGGATGACGGTGGCTTCAGGCTGCCCCTCCAGGACCCAGCTCAGCACAGGGAGAGGATGAGGAGAAGAAGAGTCTCCAAAACTACAACAAGGAAGGAAATTCCTTGTTCGGGATGCCCAGCCCACAGACCAACCATCGGGAGACACAGCTTCAGCAAGAAGATCCCCCAACATCATCTGTCCTGGAGAAAGGCAGGAGAGAAGGACTCCCCGGGCTAGCTCCTCTCCATCTCCATCACCCCAAAACCCGCATGGAGGCGGCCGCTCTGCTCCTCTCCTCTGGGGAAAGGCCTTTGCCACCCCCTGCGCTCCTCCAGTGGTGTCAGATGGACCCGTCCTGCCCCACTTGCCACCCGGGGAGGGCGGCAACCGAACGGCTCCCGCTTCTCCAGCCCCGATTTGGTTGCCCCCACCCCAGCTCTGCCCCAGACCTCTTCTCGCCGCTGGTGCACACCCGAGCTGCGCACTGGGTGAGGGCACTGGGGCTGTCCTACAGGGCAACGTTTTCCTGCAGTAGTTTTGTTTTGCTTTTGGTGGGTTCGGAGGGTTTTCCAGTCTCGCTAGCGTGGAGGCAGGTTATGAAACAGAGGACCAAGGATTCCGCGCAACAGAAGATCTGTTTTAACTTAACTCAGAAAGCCGTGACTCTTAAAAACCGATGTTTTGGTATCCCTCCAGACTTTGAAGGATCCAAGCTCTCGCATGGCCAGGATTTTGTCCGACCGGGTAGCTCCGCTCGCAGACGGGGCAGAGCGCAGCGCTTTACCTTTGCGTGCGGCAAGCTGACAGCTTATGAAAGGTGATTAAATGTGTTAGACTTTATTTAAAAAAAAAACCCAACGACCCAACCAAACAACCCTAAACGCACAAAGCTGTTTGTCAGGGGGAGGGAGGGAGGCCGCGGCGGGCCCCTGGAAGGCTGCTCAGTGCGCAGCCACGGCGCGTTAAACTCCCTGTGAAAGC
>NW_009647217.1:712866-715666 GCF_000708025.1 Charadrius vociferus | reverse complement strand
CCAAAAAAAGGCATGGCAGCGGACACGAGGATAACTGCGTCACCCGCCTCGTGACCCAAGCAGCCTGGTGTGTCACCACGCACATCTGCGTGACTCCGCCGGCCTGAATGGTGCTGCTGCACGTGTGCATGTGGCCGTCCGTGCGCGACCGGCAGCTTCCCGGCCTGAAAAATCCCCCCTCGCCTTGTTTGTTTGGGTTTTTTTTTTTTTTCTTCAGCTTGGCTCCTTCAAGGGATATTGCAGCTGAGCAACAAATGGGGGACACTAAAATCCTTATGGCACGACATTTCTGCTCGTAAGCACCGCTTTGAGTCACAACTTTGCTCACCCGACAGCGGGGCTGGCGGGACGGATGCCCTTACATCCACGGAGCGCGTCAGCATCCCTCCTGGGGCACTGCGGGGTGGGATGGGACGGGATGCCGCACCAAAACACCTCCATGGAAGGGGAGATGTGCTGCATCCCTCCATTCCTCCCCCTTGGCTCAGGTTATAGACCTGGTGCAGCCCCTAAGACAATGAAGCTAATTAGCGGCTTACGGCCCTGAGCCCGCAGAAGCAGGAGGATGAGCGGAGCGGTGACTCAGGAGGGCGCAGCCCGGGCCAGCCTTCCCGCATTCCTCCCCTAAATCCCCCACACAAAAGGGAATTTAGCCACAGTGACTCAGCGAAGGAGCACAAACTTTACAGCAGGGCTTTGAACCGCCGTGTTTATGTATTCCCCCCCCCCAGCAACGCGCTGCCGGGTTAGTAATTAAATAAAAATGTCTCCCTCTAGCAGGCTATGACCTAATCATTTGTACAGTACCTATTTTTAGCGTTACCCTTTGTACGTATTCGAGAGCTCGAGCCAGAGGCAGCAACTTTTGAAGTCCTAATAAGCAGGGGGGTGGTGGTGGTGTGGTGTGTCGCCGGGTTTGCCTTTGTTTAATTTGCTGTGTAATTATTTTTCCTCTTTCCCCCTTCTCTTAGCCTAAAATATTTGACATCCTGCATGGGACAAGAAGAGAGATGTGCCAGGGCTTTAAATGTCAGCCCTAACTGTACGGCGCTGAGGAGGCTGCACGCGTGCTCGGTAAAGTTCATCCTGGGAAAAAAAAAAACACTTTTAAATAGAGCAGAATCTACACGGGGTCTCAGGAAAGCACTGCTGGGGGGGCTCGCCCTGCCCGCTGCAGCAGGGGATGCTCGAGCAAGGCTTGGCTCCCAGTTTCAGCCTGCTTTGCCTTTTTGGTTCTCCGCAGGGTCTGCGCAGCACCGGGGATGGATGGGGATGGCTTCAGCGCGGCAGGACGTCACCCGCGCCGGCTGGTCCCCCCGGGAGCGGGGCAAGGGGCTGCGCCTCCACCCGGGAGACGCTCCCTCTCCCGAAGGATCGTGCCCAAGCGTGGACAGGAGCAAGAATTCCAGGCGAGTTAAATACCAGTCGCGTGTTTTTCTGAGCGCCGGCTTAACATCTCATTAACGTATTACTTAAACCTCCCCTGCCTTTAAAGAGGATGGTTTTCAAGAGTCCCCGAATGACTTTGGAGCTGAAAAATCTGAACGTCACTCAGGGCCACAAGTGGCATCGGCTGTCCCGTTGAAAGCAGCCAGTTTCCGTGCCCTGGCGATATTCGCATTCATTTACTGGAGGGGACGAGCCAAATCCTGAATCCCAATCACCAAGCAAACACCTTTCCCCTAATTACAGCTTTCCTCTCCAGCAAGGGCAAAGCTCCACATCCCATTTCCAGTCAGTCGCATGAGGCATCCGTTCCCCTTTCCAAAGGGAGATATACACACACATATATATATTTGCGTCTCTGTATGTGCACATACAGAAAAGGCGTTACCAGTTTTGACAGTGGAAGCAAAAGCCCACGCTTGCGGAAGCTTTTCCTCCCCCGCTTCTCTTAACATATCTGTGCACTAAATATCCACACGAAATGCTTCCACATCTGGGGAAACTTCTGCCGATAGAGGCTCCTCCTCCTCCTTCCCTTTCTTGCACGGGGGGGTGTAGGGGGGAATAAATAAAAATCTAGTGGCTGAATCACACATCACACACCTCTTGTTTCTAAAACGCTTCTCAGATGGTCTAGCTGCATAATGAAGGTATTTTAGTCAGATTACATTCTTGCTCATGTCTTCCATCATTCCCAACACCCCTCTAAACTGTACGACTCCAGAACGTACGAGAGAGTCAGAATGAAGGCCGAGGCCGAACGTTACAGTCTAGGTTCAAGGTTAGATATTAACCGATTTTATTTTCTTAATAATTGCCAGAAGATACAATAAACCCCCGGTATCTTATCTGCTCACAGATTCCTAAGTGACTGAAACCTCAGATAACATTCGTGCATCAAGACAGCCTGCAAACCGCCCTTTTCAGGGAGATACTTATGAATCCCTCGCGAAGGTCGGGAGAAACGGGCAGGTTCCAGCTCAGTCACGACGTCCGCGTCCATCGCCACGCACCCCGCGGAGAGGGGCTTCGCAGCCCGGCGGTGCCACGGGCTCGGCGCTGGGACGGGGAGGAAGGTGGCTTCGCGGGAGCTCCGGTGCCCTTGGACACGGCTGGAGGGAGCTTGGCAGGGTCCACCTTCGGCCACACCACATTCCCTGCGGGAACGGCTCGATCGGCCTCCCAAGAATGAGAGTAAACACTCCTGCAAAGCCCTTCCTGGATAAGACCTATCTGCCCAGGGCCAGGGGCTCGCACGTGTCCCTGCCGGCGGCCGGGGATGCAAAGAGGGGGGACCGCGCGATGGGGAGAGCTGACACGGCTGGCACGGGGGCCGCCGCTGCCTCCCAAACCC
>NW_009647217.1:705339-712696 GCF_000708025.1 Charadrius vociferus | reverse complement strand
GCGTCCCCCCAGCGCTGTGCGCAGGGAGGGGGGGGCGTGCAGGGAGCCCGCTCCTGCGGTCACCGAGAGGAACGGCTTGGGGGGGCTCCTGGAAAAAGAAACCACCCCAACTCACAACACATGCAAAAAGTAATTATCTGGAAGGAGTGTGAACTAGAACAAGAAAAAAAAAGAAAAGCCTGGAAGGAGATAGGAGTCGAGAGCCTCGGAGAGGTCTCTGAGCACCAGCACCTCGCTCCCCATCCCTCTCCCCTGCCTCGGGGATGCAACGCTCTCACCGCAGGACCTGTACCCCTACAGCAAACCGGCTGAGCACCTTTTCCCCCCGTGGGTACTGCTGGAAACGCTCCCCAGGGGCAGGTGGGTGACAGGCAGCACGCATCGCACAGCCGCAGCGGGACCAGAGGGCCTGGAGGGAAGCGGAATCCGCAGCCTCCGAAGAGCGGCACCGAGGCGGGCAGAAAGGGGACATTAACCTGACCGTCTGGGGGGAGAACTTAACCCCAGGGCAGATCAGATGTTGGGCGCACGGGAACGGCTGGGTTTGGGAAACAAGATATGGAATAGGAGGTTTAATGCCCAGCCAGCTCCTCGGCGGATGCTGTACGAGGGCGCAGAGCAAGGGGAGTTACTTAAGTACAGTTTTTCAGGTGGGAAAGGCCTGGCTTGTTTTCCTGCAGATCTCGGGTGCTGACCACCTCCAGCGCTGGGCGCCATCCTTGGCCACACTCATCCTCCGATCGAGCGCTGCCATCCCCGGGACCTGGCTGCCCATACTGTACTGCGTGCCGTCAGCTGCAGGCAAACACAGAGCTCATGTGCTGCCGACAAAAAAAGGCTTTATTTGAGACACGAAGAGGCGCTGCGTGAGCCGGCAGGTGAAATACTCCACCGGCGCTGCTCAAGAGTTCAGCCGAGGTGATGAGAAATAATCCTCGCTGGCTTTAAAGCCTGTGAGTTTTGCAGTAATACCGCTCCTCATCACATCCCTCCCCGGAAAGAGCGTTGCTGGCGGGACCCGGGCAGCCCCGCAGCGTGCACCGGCAAACCGGCCGCGCGGTGAAGCTGCTGCGGCCACCGCGCGCAGACCCACGCCTGGGGTGCGGGGCGTCCTGGCCTACACCCTGAGCTGCTCTGGCGGGAGGGCAGCGTGTCCCCAGCCCGGTGGCGGCCACGGGGCTGCCTCGACCCACGCGACCATCAGCAGGGGAGTTAGGAAGCCGCTGTGGTGGACTCCAGCCACCGTATCTCAGCTCACGCAGGCACTCAGTGTGGTGTTTTCTTCATGGTTTTCGGCATCCTCTTCAGGCTTCTGGCCAGGGCTGCGACTGCAAAGGAGGTGATATGCGCCTCCCGTGTGCGGGGCTTCGTGCACTTCCAGCACCAGCTGCCCCGGGCATCCCGTCCTTCTCAGCGAGCCGGGGAGAGAGGGATGCTGCTCCCGGGGATGCGCTGCCTCCCTTCCCGCTGGCCGCGCTCTCGGCACCCGGCGTCTGCCAGCCAACCCCGAAAGTCAGAAACACCCACCTCCCCACCTCGCGCAGGCACAGAGTCCGCACCCTCCAGGAAACTCGGCAGCGTTACTCGTGCCTCACGCCCAGGCTTTTCAACCAGTTTCTGGAAATTGGGAGGCTGTTGTGGGAGGCTGTAATAGGACCAGAAAGTCTGGTTTAATCTGTGCCTTCAGTACGACTCCAATTTGACCTGCGCTTTGCTGGAATCGCCTTTTGGATGTGTTTCGGGGGATCCAGTCGCAGAGCAGGAGTGGAAAAGTACATTTTCCTGACGTGTCGGCCACACGGTGCCCAAGATGAGACAATTCAAGTCTCCGTGAGCTGAAATGCTGTCTCTGCCCCTCGTAATCCTAATCCCGCTGGAAATAGGAACCAAGTGGAAGTGTACGCCACGTGACGCTCGCAGCCTGGGCTGCACGCAGGTCGCGATCTCCTCCAGACACCTCTAAACAAGCGTACAACTCACATTTCTCTCTTTTCACGGGCCGAACACCTAACGTGCCATTCCACGATCAGGCTCCCGATCTGCCCTTTCCACGGGCACAACTTCACCCTGTACAGGCGCCTCTGCGGTGTAGAAATCGATGCCACGGGCACGCGCTGGCACCCAGAGCACCGTGATGCGGTGCCCCGAACTGCCTCCGCAGGGGTGAAGCTTCGACAGCAATAAAGGACAGCACTTGATAATTAATCCCGCCCCCAAGAGCTGCCGGCACCGCAAAGCTAGCGCCCTCAAACAAAGTGAAAATCAAGAGGTAGAAGCCGAGGTGCGCTGACATGGAGGTGGGTCCTTCTGCGTCGGTGCTCCCGAGACGGTCCGTGCGCAGAGGGAGGAGAAGAGGGGGGAAGGAAAGGAGATGAGTGAGAGCGCTGCCTGCTGCAAATATTGACATAACCATTATGGGCATGTATAAAACTCCCATTTGCGTGATGCGAGCGTGATATTCTTTGAATACTTCTGTCTCGAGGAATTCTTTATTTTGCCATAGAAGAAAAATGTTTTCATATTCTCTCCTGCCGTTCAGACCTGCAACCCGGCGAGCCCTTTTGCCCTTGAGAGCCATAACATTATTTGTTAACATTTTTATGATGCCAAATGGTCTGTGCTAGAACGGGTGCCATTCTTTAGCTGGGAAACCATATGGCATGCCGAGTAATAAATAAGGTATTGTGATAGTTAATGAACCTAATTGCTAGCAAAGGCTTTAATACAGAGAATGTGCTGCTGAGAATTTAGCACCACATTAGAGATGCAGCAGAGCTCCTCTGACTTCTGAGGCTTAATTTAAGTTCTATATTGCAAACTCCAGAAAATAATTCCAAACCCTCCTGCTGGAAAAGCAACCTGCTGGTAGACTGTGATTATACTGAATTACTAAAATCGCAATCAATTTTATACACTCGGTTAACCCTTGCTAGGGAACTCGCCTCCCCACCATTCGCGGGGAAGCCGCCGCGGAGGGGCGCCGGAGCCAAGCGAGCGGGAGCATCACGGTCATCCTCCTCGCCACGGCCGGTCCTCTCCCCGGCATCCCCCTCTTCTGGGAGCAACCCCCTTTCCCAGCCTCTCCGCCTACCAGCCAAGCCGACTGCGGGCAAAGCGGGGAATAAAAGCCACGATTATGAACGGTCACCGCTATTCCCCTCCGTGACTAACTTATTAACTGCTGTCCTGACACCACGGCAGCCAGACGTGGCAGCAAGCGCAGATGCTCCTCTGCTGCGCGGCGCTCGGGCTCCCGGGAAGCGCTCGCGCGCTTGGAGACGGCGGCCGGAGGAAACTTAAGAAATCAAGTTAAACTCCCTTTGACTCCCGCAGCCCTGGAGAGCGGAGGAGCTCTTCTGGCCTAATGGAACCCCCGGCATTGCTATGGATTTTAAATTTCAAAACGTGAGCCCTTTCAGCCCTGAAAGCCCTTAGACGACTCCCGCCGGCAGAGGGAGGGGCACACGGGCGCTCGCCGAGATGCTGCCCACGCTGCTCGGGCAGGGACGGCCACGCTCCCGCTGCCCTCGCGCACGGGGCTCTGCGCAGCAGCCCAGGGGGGTGCAGGACGCCAAAGATTGGGCCGATGTTCAGCACGTGACAATCCACGGGGAGATGAGGATACGCCGCTTCCGGAAACGCTGTTTTGGAAGACCTGCAGTTCTCCCAGTTGCACACACGGACCCACTGTCCCCCGCCACGGTGACAGCCGTGCCGCAGCGTGCCCGCGCCGCCTCCGAGGACTGCTCCTAACCGCTCACCAGCGTCGGAAACCATCGCTCAGGCTCAGCACATCACCCCCTTACATCGCCTGTCTTTACACACAAAAAAAGCTGCCCTCTGGACAGGAGGGCCTTTCAGGGACGCATCCCTCCCCGAGAGGCCGTGCGCCGAGCCGGCTGCACGGGGAGACCCAAGAACTCCTCAGAGAAGAGCAGCGCTGCTCTTTCAGTCCCTCCGGAGCGGGGGGTGAAAGGAGAGGAAAAAAAAAAAAAAAAAGAAGAAGAGAGGTTATTGGTTTCTTCCCTGCTCTGATTGCACTCGGCCGTCCTGCAGTCACGTCCCTCCTGCTGACAGCGGGCGACTCGGCTCTGGAAGGCAGCGACATCCCGGCTCGAGGCAGGAGGGAGGGAGACGGGAAGGTTCCCCGGTGGGGCTGTCCTCCTCCGTCCCTCCGCACCAGCCCGCAGCCTTCTCCCCGGCCACCTGCAGCCCTCTGCCGCCACGGGCTGCGGGCAAGCGGCACGGACATGGCACGTGCCCCGGCGGCACAGGGGGTCAAGGCAGGAGGCGGCCGGGGCCAGCGCCCGACGGGGGCATCGGATGGGGGAAGCGCCGAGATAAAGAGCTGCGCAGGGCGGATTTAATACTGTACATAAATACACTTTACAATCTGGGGAAGGCTCGGTGCTAAGAGGAAACCATTGGAATATTTTATCGTGATGCAGATCGAGTGAAAAGACTGTGAATAAATAAAAGGGAAGATAATTATTTGATGGAGTTCTCTTAGGATATGCCACAGCGGGGAATACTTACGGAGAATACATATTACTAGAGAGACACAGCTATTCAAGCATCAAACTAACCTATAAATTGTCAGAGGAGAAAATTGGAGGAGAGGAATGGATGGGGGTTTGGGCACCGCTCTCATCAGTAACGCCGGGTTGCGCTTTCCACCTTCCCCGTCGCAATTCCTCCTGCCCGAGGAGTCACAGGCCCTGAGACAGGGAAGGCTGCCTCTAATAAATGTCTTCCAGAAATTACGGCCGAGCCACTACAGTACGGAGATGGCGTCATTTATCTCCCCGCCATCTGCGCGGGCTCCTCGGGCCGGGTAGCAGCAGTCTGCTGCCGGGAAGCCCCATCTCTCCCACACTTTTGCAGGGTGAGAAGCTTCGGTGGCAGCACCCGAAGTGCCTCGGTAACCATTCTACCCCCGATCCCTCTAGGCACCATGCTCCCCTCTCTAACTGCAGCCTCCAGGACTGGTTTTCACCCCTCTTTCGGAGGAGAACCCCCACGTGGGGAGGCGTTTCCAGCTGTGGGACCAGGCAGGTCCATCCCCTACGCTGCATCTCCCAACATCTTCTCCCTCGAGCTGAAAGTTACCTGCCCTTCTGCAATGGGGTACATCCCTCCACCAACGCTTCCCGCCCGCTCCTGAGCCAAGGGTCTTCCAGAAAGCGCCTTGCAAACGCCAGTGGAGCTCGGCAGCGTTGCTCGGAGTGGCTTTCCCCATTTTGGGGAGCACGGCAGCAGTTTCCCTGAGGTCAGAGTGCTTCCTAGAGGCAGAGCTGGAGAGAAGCCGACGCTGCCTGCCTGCCGCCGGCACAGCTCTGACCAGCCCCAGGTCCCTCCAAGCCAGCTATAGGTTCACATCTCCCAGTTCATAATTACTCATTAATCCAAGCGACTTCACCCACCAATATTCCTAACGGCCGGCTGCAGCTGTAAGTAACCCACAACATCTCATTTGCGTGATGCAAAAGATCGGCGCGGTCGCGATGCTTATTGCACGCTAATTTATCGGTTATCGAGCCGTCGAGCTGGATGGGCTCCAGGGCCGCAGCACGCCGCCTCAGAACGGGGCCGGCCGCTCCAGTGGCGAGTGCTGGTGATAATCATGGGCAGGCAGGCAATTAATAACAGCCGCCCTCCTTTCCAGGCTCTGGATCGCGCCCTTGCTGCGGCACGGGGACCCCAACCTGCGCTCATCGACATGCGCGGCTTTCCCCGGGGAGAGGGTGGTCTCAGCGTCGGGGAGACCCCACATCATTGCCCGGAGTAGAAACGCGCCCGTGAAGTTTCCAAGCAGATTTGATGAAGGTAAGAGGAACACAGCAGTTGTTCGTTAACCTTTCCCCTCCCGGACACATCACAGGGTGAAAATACAATCCCTGTAGTGTAGCTGCGAGGGGAAAATCTTCACCGGATGTCAAAAATCCTATACCGCTTTTCCAAACTGGGGAATCCTCTAAAGACGGCACAGACAAAATCAAAACCACGCCGACACAGAGTCTGTGGGTAACGACAGCCCGTTGCACAGCTTGTTTAATAAAGTGCCACACCTCTATTTTTTTCCCCCTTTCCCCAGTGTTTTTGGCCCTGTTCCTTCCCGCAGCACCCCTCTCACCCACACCTTCCCTCCTGCACGGCACTGGCTCCCGCTCCCGGAGGCAGACGGGACGCCAATGGGCGATGGGGGCTGAGGAAGACGAGGGGCAGCCCCCGCGCCACGGCGGGTCCGAGGGCCGGGGAGCGGCTCTGTGCGGGTGTACATGGCGCCACGCCGTGTCCCGCGGGGGCTGATGCCATTAGCTCTGAACACCTCTCATCTCTCTGGGAGTGAAGGAAACCTTTGGTTCCTTTATGGGGAAGATGTTCCGACGTGCCCGTGTTGCAAACGGGCAGTCTCCTGTAATTAGCAGAGGCGCTCATTATTTTAAGCGAGACTCGCCACCGCTTCCCAAAAGCCGAGCAAGAGCAAAGTCAGCGCCGAACGCAGGGTACCGTTAAGGCTGGCTCAGACAATAAAATCAAAGGCAGGCTGACGACGGCAGGTCTCCCTCCCTCCCTCCGCCTGCCCGAAGGGAATTGCTCAGTCACCTGCACCCAGAATAGGACTTTGTCCCCGTTCCGGTGGGGCCCGACACAGGCAGCCAATGCGTTTTCAAATCGTCCGCCTTTCTCCCCCGAAAAGTAGTCTTTAATGCTGCAATAGTGGGGATGTGCGAAGGCGCGTGTGAGGCACCCCGGTCCCCGTGACTGTCGGCGCCCGCCCCCGCTCATTCACAGAACTACCCCCAGCCGGTTTCATCCTTTCGGCGGAGGTCATGCTTCCGCGAGTACCACTCCATTTATTCCTAATGCACAACACTCCTTTAATTGCTGCCATTCTGGACTCCAACCAAATTGGCCCTAAATGCATTTTTTTTTGTGAAACACGACGCATTTTGTTAAAAGGGGACGGGAGGAGGGTGATTTTTAAAACCGCTATCACCGTAATGCCATGAAATTACCATGTAGCACGCGGGGGTCTGAAAGCCGCAATTAATATCCCGCACCTTTCTGAATCCTTTGTGTCACGACAGTCCTGGAAAAACAGCGGCCGGTCTGGGTGTGGGGCAGGGACCGGTGCCCCCGCTCCTCCCCTCGGACCCACGGCGAGCGCCTGGATGCCGAGTGCCTCATCCCCTTCCCGGAGACACAGGCAGAACCGGCCACGCGCAAAACCCCATCGTGGCCCCGTTTCCACCCCGCGGCTCTTGGCTCGCCTGCTGCAGAGCGATGGCGGGGGCAAGAGTGCCGCCCGCTGTCCCGGCCGGCGCTTTGGGCAGGGGGGCCAGGGCCATCGGCA
>NW_009647217.1:694796-705234 GCF_000708025.1 Charadrius vociferus | reverse complement strand
TGGGCGCTGGCAAGCGTGCCGCCCACTGTCCCGGCCGGCGCTTTGGGCAGGGGGGCCAGTGCCAGCGGCAGGCAGGGGTGTCAAGCACAGCGCATCTCTTTGGGGCTCAGTGAAACAGGCAGGCGGGGAAGAGAGAGCCCCCCCGTAGCGCTCCCACCGCGATACAAGCTACAGGGTGGGCATTGGGCACTGGTGTGCCCACCTCAGACCACCATAGGAAACCCAAATCCGTCCCTCCTTGCCCCTCATACAGCAGCAGCTGAGAACAGCCACATTCATTGCAAATCGAGGGAAAATAAAGAGGTGTGGTTTTTTTAAAGTAACCTGTAAACAATCCCTATTAAAGAGAGGAAACGCTCCACCTGAAGCCGCCTGCCAAGCACGAGTAGGTCGGTACAGCTCAGCTGCTGCTGCTCTGCTGACTCAGCCTTGGTCGGCACCCAGGAGGGACACGGTCCTAAGAGTCTGTCTGTGAGCAAACGCTCCTCCTTCGCAGGTATCAGCCTCCACAAGCAGCTTCTCACTGCGATGCATCCCGGCTCCGCAGTCGGGGCTTGATGCCACCACAAACAGCGGAGAGCACCCGTGTCCCCGGCACGATGCTGTGGGAAGAGGTTTGCGGCGCAGCCCGGCGCGACGAGCCGTGGGGCAGCGCACGGGCACCCAACGCCCCGGCTACCTCATCCCCGGCATCTGTCCCCGCTCGCCGGCCAAGTGGTCCTGCCCCGGGCCAGCGTGTTCGCATCCAAGGGTCAGCCACCCAACCCAGCTTGTACCCAAAATTCCCAGAGCCTCTTCCACCTCTCCCGGAGCCACAGGGATTTGCCGGCCGGGGCGTGAATAACCCCGCTGAGCAACCAGGGCTCTCGCGGCAAACTCCGCACTGTCGGGCGAGGGGGAGACCGAGGGTGGAGATGAATCACGCCGCGATTTCTAGGCAAAAAGTCCCCTTAGCGAAACGGCTCAGAGGCATTGCGGTTCCTAGTCGAGTACTGTAGAGATGGAAGCCTTATTTATGAGTAAGATATATCTGCAGAGGGAGCAATAAACTGCAAAGCAAAGTATGAAGGTTTGCAGCAAATGCCGTAAAGTTTTACGCTCCCGAAAACTAGGAATAAAAGATACACCCATTTAAAACAAAGTGGATGGAAAAGGTTTCCACAGGACTGTAAAACAGCCTTATAACAGTTAATTGCCAGTTTCTTGTTGCAGCACAGAGAGATTTAAACCAGAAAAAGAACGGTTTAAATCTCCATCGAAGAGCAGGAGAAAAGAAAGGAGAGCGAGAGGCGGAAAAAAAGAGACGAGCGCAGGGGAACGTGAACCTTTTGTTCGGATCCTCTGCACCACGCGGAGGGAGAAGCATCTTTTGTTCCCGGCGCTGTGCCGGCCGGCCCCGGCTGCTCCCGCTCCCCGCCGCCGGCAGGAGCCTCGCTGGGACCCGCAGCCGCGGGGCGAGACCTGGGCAAGGTCCCAGCAGCCGGCCTGTTGGGTACTTAGAGATAATTTAGCTACGGTCATATCGGTGTAGGTGCAAGTGAGAAAATCGGCTGAGCCTCTGCACTTGCTTCTGGCCCTGGGAGGAAGGGGGCAGAGGGAAAGGCAGGGCAGCAGGGGGGTATTCCTCCAAGCCCGACAGGAAACTCAAAGCATAATACTTTTGATCAAGTAAAACGCAGGAAGAAACTTGAAATGTTTCCGCAACAACCGAAACGACCAACCACCGCGCTTCCCACCAACTCCATCCAAAGCACCGGTATCCCGAGGGATACCCTTCGGGAGTAGCTGTATTCCCGCCTCTCCTGCCCCGCAGCGACCCACAGACCCCCCCGGCAGCTGCCACCCGGGGAAGCCCAACGCAGCTCACGGGAGAAAGCTGTGGAGTTCGCAAGAAGCCCCTGAGGAGCTGTTGTGGTTCAGAAAACAAGTGCATTTTATCCTTTAAAAGCCAAACTGTCTCTGCTTTTTTTTTTTTTTTTCAAACAAGCACTGTTTTCAGCAAAAGAATAGTCATTCCCTTCTCCAAAAAGTATCCGAGACTCGAAACATTTGCTTTTCGGGTCCTTTCTTTACACATATTCCGGCAAACGTGAGGGAGGGGAGCACCTAAAGCTCACTCCAGTAAAAACCACATAAAATAGCGAAAAGGGTGCTTTTTTTCCCACCCTCAAAGCGCGCTTGCCCTTTCCCGGGCGCCCCAGCCAAGCTCCGTGCCACGCGGCGCTGCGCTGCCCGGTGCCTCGCTTACCTCTGGGCCGTGGGTGAGGACGCGGCAGGAGGGTGGGAAGGGGACAGGGGTGGGCTGGAGCCGGTGGGGGGGCTGCTGAGGCTTACGCCCAGGTCCCAGATGGAGCCCGGCACAAGGCACGCTGGCAGCAGGCGCCCTGCAGAGCCCAAACCACGAGCGCCTTGAGATGCCGCAGGTGCCGAGACCCTCCCAGCCCCGCTGCCCTTTATCACTTCCCGTCTCCCAGGGGACGGGTCAGGCCAAGGTGCTCCTCGTTAGGTGATGGAGCACAGTCCTGTCCCATCAGGGAGGGACCCTCCCCTCCCAGCACTTTCCTGCAGGGACTTTGGGGGTTTTTTTGGTTATTTTTCCTCCCTGTAATGGCAGATTTTGTGCATTAGCCAGGAAAGTAAGCAGAGCGATACGTTCCACGGTGTAAATATCGAAACGCTGTTTATATCAATCAGAGAAGCACTTAGGTAGAGATGACAATGGAGCCCGCAGAGCCCTAATCACACACTTTGATTGAACTAAAAGTACGGGGAAAGAATGGAAATCAGCCGTCTAGAGCTGAGGTTTCAATAGAGACGGGAAGCTGGAACGGCAGAGGCGTTTGGGGGGCTGCTCCCGGCCCGGGGAGCCGCAGCGGCAGGCTCTGCATCCCTTTTCCAGCAGCCGGGCAACGAGGCGTGCTGAGCCGGGGCGTGCTCGCCCCGAGATGCTCCACCGCTCGCCCTCATAAATACCCCGAGGCGCTCTGGGTGCTGACAATCTACACTTTTATCCCCGAATCGTGTCATCCCATGATCAAAACCAGGCTCTACGGACTGAAACGCCAGCGCTGCGCTGGCAGACGGCAGCAGAAATGAGCCAAAGCCCCCGCGCTGCAGCCGGCCGCAGGGCCACGCTGCTGTGCGTACCTGAGCCCGCTGTCTGAAACAACAACAACGGCAGACCCGGCGAGGGCACGAGCGTTTAGGCTGGGCTTGGGGGCTCGGGCTGCTCTCTGCGCCCCGCTGCCACCGCGGCGATGCTCAGCGCAGAGCTGACGCCAGCCGGGTCACCCCTGCTGTGTCCAGGCAGGGGAGCTTCGCTGCTCCTTCCCACCCCCGCCACTGTCCCCGGGGACGCTAATTGAGACACCACTGAGTGGTCATTTTTGGCGTCAGTTGAGCTGCTGGCACGTTGCCTTTTGCGAAAGCACGCCCTTGCAGCCTGGTGTGCGTGAGCTGGGGGGTGAGGCTGCGTGGCTGCATCTCGGTGTAGCGTGCAGCACCTCCAATGGTTGCTTGAGCTCCAAGAATTTAATGGGTGGGCAAAACTGCCTCTCCTCCACCCGTTCCTGCTGTGGGTGGCAGGGACAAACCCCCTGGAATCAATAGGACTTGTCTTAGGGCTTCCAGCTGCAGGGCTGGGAGCGCCCGTGGTCTGCCTCGGGGGCTGGCATCCCGCGGCAAATTCGCCCCCGGCTCCACTTGCCATGGCTGTGGGGGCTCTCGCAGGGCCGGTGGCTTTAGAGACCGTTTCAGCCCAGGGTGTCAGCACCGGAGTCACAGGGAGCGCTTGTTGTTGGCTTTGCTCTCAGAAGAAAACCTCTTCAGGGCATTCATCTTTCAAGCTGACATCCTTTTTCGGCTTCGTATCTTCGGCAGCTGGTTTGGCATCAGCCGGTCTGGCCGCGCATGCGGTACGGCGAGCAGGGTTTGTTAAGAAAGTCACCCCGGGATCTAAAATAGCGCTTATTAGTTTGAGGATGACACGGCAGCTCATCCGCCTGTCACTCCTCATGGCAGATCTTTAAAAAAGCAAAGGCCAATTATATAGATTCGGAGTCGGTAATGAGCCTGAAACTGTTTGATCATTTCGGCTCCCGCTGGGCGAGCGGGAAGAGGACGAGATGCTGCGGGGACCCGTCGCCGTGAGAAGCGCGGGGCTCTGCTGCCTCTTCGTGGCGGCGGCGGCGAAGGAGGCTGCCACCACCGCGTCCCCTCCGCGACACCCGGCACGGCGGGCGAGGGGCTGCGGGGGGCACGCAGGCGGGGGGCGGGCAGGGACCCCCGGCAGGCAGGGTGCAGGCGGGGGGTGGGGTCTGCAGCCGGCTCTGGAGCCAAAACCCGGGTGGCGAGGCTGGGAATTTTCTGTTTTTCAGTGCGAGGAGGTGAAATTGCAGTTTTCCAAAGGAAACCTGAAAAAAACAAAAGCAGCAAAATCTGAGAAAGAGAACGGGAAATTCAGCAGGCGCTTTCCATGGGCTGGAAGCGAGTCCTCCTTCCTACAGGAGAGACTTTGGCTGTCCTCTGCCAGGGCATCTGATGGCCTTAAAACTTCCTTGCCACGTTATATTACCGAATACGCTGACTTCAATCTGCTATTAGGGAGCGAAGGTGTCGGACGCACTAATGCCATTTACAGAGCTGTCGGGCTGCGACTGCCGGCGGTACCGACTCGCACTCTACTGGTTTATCGCCGTCAATTACTGTAAAGCCGGGGACGGGTAATGTAATCCTGGGGACTGCCATTAATTACGGCCGTTCGCACAGAGGGTTGTACGGCTCGGGGGCTGCTGGGGGGATTACAATAGTGACTTATTATGGAAAAAGCGAAGCTGGGGGCGGAAGGGGAGAGGAGGAGAAAGCCCTGGTGATGAGCAGGAGCGTGTCCGGCCGGCACCCGGGGTGAGGACGTGGGAGGGAGGTTAAAAGCGAAAGTAGAGAAGGGGCTACGCAGGGAAGGGCAGGAGGAGTGCGCAGCAGAGTTTGCTCTCGGCGGCATGGAGGCTCCGGCAGTCTTCACGGGCGTAGATGTTTACCAGCGCAGTTTCGACCCTCAGGAGTATTTGAAAGAATTTTACACCCTGAGTGACAGCCAGGGACAACCGAACACTTTTCTGATGGAAAACCTGAGGATCCTGTTTAAGATGTTCTCCCTGGGTGAGTCGTGCCCCCCCCCGCATCCTCCCCGAGCCGTTGGGCAGTGTCGGACGGCGCCATTTGCAGGGCTGTGCTCGGGCTGCACACTGCTCGGCGTGTGCTCCAACACGGGGCGAGATATGCGCTAAATATATACACACGCGCTTTTAAAAGTATGCATCTATGCATACAGGGCATTTCCAGCTGGAGTCGTCCCGGTTTCTGGGAACACGGTGCCCTCCGGGCTGGGCAGAGGGCTCTGCTCCAGCGGCAGGCTGCCCACGGGCAGGGCTAGGGGCTCTCACCCCGCCGCAGGAGCTGCCCCGCGGGGATGGGGCTGCGCCGCGGGTCTGTGCCACGTGGGATGGCGTTTCTGGGTTAGGGGAAGCGCAGCCCAATGGGGCTTTTGGGGCGTTTCTGTCCTGGGGTACGGTCTCCATACTCACCAGGGTGGTCTTCTCCCCACTCTGCTCCAGACGGGCTGAGGGGCGATACGCTGATAGACGTCGGCTGCGGCCCCACCATCTACCAGCTTCTGTCCGCTTGTGAGCGCTTCCAGGAGATCATCGCCTTGGACTACACGGACCAGAACCGCCGGGAGCTGGAGAAGTGGCTGAAGAATGAACCGGGAGCCTTCGACTGGAAGCCAGTGGTGGAATACGTTTGTGAGCTGGAAGGGGACAGGTGAGGCCAGCTTCCCACTGCCCCGCCACCGAACACGGCGCACACAAAGTCACAGGCGCAGATGCTAAATAACCACAACGGGAGCCTTCATCTATTTATTTGTTTATTTACTTGCCAGGGAGAAGTGGGCTGAGAAACAGGAGAAAGTGAGAAAGAAGGTGAGGCAGGTTCTGAAGTGCGACGTGACCAAAGCCAACCCCACGGACCCCGTGTCCCTGCCTCCTGCCGACTGCATCGTCTCCACCCTCTGCTTGGAGGCTGCCTGCAAGGACCTGGACACCTTCCGTAGCGCCCTGAAACACATCGGTGCCCTCGTGAAGCCGGGGGGACACCTGGTGATGGTCACCGTCCTCCGGGAAACCTACTATGCCTTCAACAAGCAGGTTTTCTCCTGCCTCCGCCTGGAGAAAAACATGGTGGAGGAAGCTGTGGAGGGTGCTGGCTTTGACGTGAAGTTCAGCGAGGTCCAGACGTATGGGCCCGGCGACATCCGCACGGATTGCGAAGCCGTGCTGAGCCTGGTGGCACGCAAGCGTGACGGGTAGCACGTGGGCACTGGGGAGGAAAAGAGCAGTCTGTCTGGTTTCAAGAAGCTCTGCCGATGTAACCCGCGTCCCCTTACCCCTTTACCTGTAAAGCAAATAAACTCACAAGTGCTCTAACGGTGTCCATGGGCTGAGATTTATGCGGCATGCACGGCGCCAGCACTTGGAGCCCCAACTGTCCACCAGCAGCGCAGGCTCAGGGTAACCCCACCGGCTCGCCCCAGCCCCGAAACAGGAATTGCACCCAAGTCCCTTCCCCGCCATCCTCCCGAGTCAGAGCAAAGCTTCTGGGAAACTTCCCTCTTCCAGCCACGATGCGCTTTTTTGAGACCACAATCCATTCTTATGGGAAAAATGTTTGGCTGCAAAGGCAGTGAGATTGTCGAAGCCAGACCTGTTTCTGGTTTCTGGACAAATCCTGTGCGCTCTGTTTGAAAAGCTGGGGGAAAAAAAGGATGCTGCCAAGGGGAGCAGCGTGCCTTGCACCCAGACCAACCCCAGCACTCGGGGAACCGAGAGTGCCTGCTGATCTCTTCAGCAAACCTGTGGAAATTGTTTGACAAAATGCCGCAGCCTCAGCACTATGTGCCTGCTGGGCACCGGCACGCGAGCGGGATCAGGGCAGAAATGGTTGGCAGACGGAAACGGTGCTCTCCCCAGAGCAACCTCCTCCGGCTGGCGGCACCGCTGGCCGTACCCAGCCGGACCTGCAACACAACAGAGGTTCACTTTAGAGACAGCGGAGCCTAGACATGTTTACTAGGAAGTGATATTCACACACCCGATAGACCTCAATTCGCAGCAGTTTTTTAGAGTAAGAGTGTGGGATTTGTTGCTGAAGCTCCTCCTCCCCTCACTCATACAGATTTTCTTTTGGGGTAGTTTCCTTTCAAGAGTGAAAAGAAATATGGAAATAGGAAATTCTCTCACCGGGTACACACGGGTAGGGTCCCGTCACAAGTCTTACCGCTTCTGACAGAAGAGGCTGGCAGACAGCGAGAGCGATGCAGCCCAGGAAGGAGTCGAAAGCTTGAGATGAGTCGTGGTCCCCAAGCAGCATTCACGCTCCGCAGCGGCCAGCGAGCCCAGGCGGGGACCAGAGGGGTCTGGCCTCCTCTCTGTCCTGTCACCTTTCAGTTTCTTGGTCAGCATCTAATTAAAAAACCAAAACCAAAACCAAAACATGGCGGTCTTCAGGGCTGTAGGGTAACCTTAGTAAGCCTGTACTGGTGCCAAGGTTATTAGAGGTAAGCGTATGTGACCCCAGAAGCAGACACTGGAGACACCATCTCAGCGGGATGAGGACCACATTGGTGACGCTGCCAGCTCCAGCTCTGCTTGGCGTGACCTTCCCCGGAGCCACCAGGACACCCTGCGCAAGCGGCACTGGTGCTCGGCGCCGCTGCAAGCACCAGGAACAGCCTCATTTCCCAGCTCCAAGAAATGGGGCTGAAAACCAGAGGATGCTCAGAGGCAGCTCAGCACCTGCGCCGCTCGCTAGTTAAGGCTGAATATAACGCCACCGCTCCCATAAAGACCCCCGCGCCCGCCAGCGCGGTGCAGTAAAGGCAGGAATTCAGCAGCTGCTGACACCTTCTCTGGAAATAACACGCCCGGGTGTTGTAGCGCTGGCGTCTTTAATCGCTGTTTAACTGTTTGAACATCGGCATCGCTGGGGATTTTTATGGTCTGTTTAAACAGCACAATGATTCCCTTCACGGAGAAGTTTGTAGCTACAATTACCCTTCTGTTGCAACCTGCCAGGAGTCATTGAAAGCCTTTCCCAGCGAAGAGGCTGGGCAGTATTCTGCCTGCTGCTCGGGGCAGAAATCACGGTGGCACCTAAAGCCACAAGGTGGGTGCAGATCAGACTCCTTTCCTCCTTCCCCTCGTATGGGGGGACTTTCCCCGACTCAGCCCGTGCCTGAACACGAAGGCAAAGATGCGAATCAAACCCAGCAACCGATGCTCGGTTTATTCAGCAGTAACCGCGGCTGGTTTAGTCGGCTCCTCTCCCTCTCAACCCCTGCCCATCACCCCAGGAGTTCACCAGCCGCCATGAGAACCTCGCGTGGGGATGAGGTGTGCTGTTACTGCATGAGCTGCTGCGACCTGTCCTTCCAGGCTCGCCGGAGAATAGACTGTCATTTCCAACGGCTCCGACTGATCTCCCGACGGCTGGGTGTCATTACGGGTGCCGGCTGTCTGGCCGGTACTCGAGCATCCGCTTTCCATCGAGCAGCCCCGTTACCACGGTGCTGTCACCAGCTCGGAGAAGTGCCAGAGGTGGCCGAACAACCAGAGGAAGAGGCCACAGGGAAGGCGCTGCCAACGCCTGCGACCGGTGCTGGAGACAGAGGCAGCACAGCAGGAACGCGACAGGCGAGAGGGCTGAGTGGCCTCTGGGCTCTTGTGCCACAGGGGGAGCTGAGCCAGAGCCTTGAGCTGGGGGATGTGGGCATCCACAGCTGAAGGCTAGTAGCCCAGAAGGCAGGCCAAGAAAGAGGTGCGAGGCACGAGCACTGATCTGAGTGCCTGTGGCTCGTTAGTGGCTCGTTTTGCCTCCGGAGCAGAAGAGGTGGAAGTTTCTAAAATATTTAAGAGTGCCTGTGTATTAAGAGTGATAACAAGCAGCTAAAGAATGTGTTTTGCTCCTCAAAGCAAAAAACGTTTTGGTTTACCAGTTTGCCTCTTTGACGGACATAAAATAGTAACAGAAAAAGGGTGAACAACACAACAGAATTACCAGGGCACAACTGTCAAAAACCTGAAATAATTTCCCGTTCTCTCGTTGCGCCCTTTTTACGGTCTGGGCTGTGCGAGGCTGCGACGGGCAATGCCTCTGCCCGTCAGCACCTTCTGGGGGTCTCTGAAGGTGGCTGTGCATGGCCCAGCAGGCACAGCCACGGCGCTGGCTGGGAGCTGCCTGGCGCACGGGGAGCGAGCCGGCGACGATACAAACGCCGCAGATGCTCCCAGCCAAGCCCAGGGGGACCCAGAAAGGAAAAAAAGCAGAGAAAAGTAAACGAGGCTCCAGGGAAATTAAGGCAGAGTGGAAGTCCTGGCAGAGCGAGGTAATAATTTCCTTTCTGAATGACTAACTGTTTAGAATGTAACCAGGCGAACACGATTAAACCAAATGAATATAAATTCTAGGTGCGGTATAAGTAATGAAGTGAAGAAAATGAACAGCACCTAATTAACAAGAAAATAGGATCTGCCATAACACGTTGGAATCTAATGAAAAATGAAGGCTCAACTTCCCCTTTCAAAAATTTTCCAGATGGAAAACATCCTTGTTTTACATCCGGCACCTTCTGAAACACCCGGGGGATTAGAGTCGCTGGGAAGAACTGTACTCCATCAGAGGACAGGGGCGGGGCAGCTATTTTGCAAAATACTTGGAGAAGTGAAGTGGCCGGGAGACGACTGCCCAGCGCTTGGCCCCAACACCAACCCAAAAGTGCCCCTTCCACATTAAAGTGTGACCGGGGAGCGGCAAGCCGCCCTCCCCAGCTAGCGCAGCCGTGGGAGGCACTCATCGGGACAGCGGCTGCCATCAAACGGAGTATAGCGGCAATAAAACCATATGACAGCACGAAAGGCACCATTCACCAGCCAGCTTCACCTATGCTCCTTCTCTCCGCCTTACTTTTATGACAGAAAACAATGCCAGCGCTCCGCTCCGGGGGACCATCGCGGGCACAGCCAGCCCCACTCCCACCGGGACGGTCTCCAGCCCTGCGGGGTGCCCGGACCGCGGCGGCAGCAGCTTGCGAGAGCGAGAAAAGGCGAGGAGACCGCAGAGAGGGCAGCCATGGCTCCCCACCACAGATCTGCAGGACTGTTGGCAGGCTTCCCTATCTGCAAACAACTAAATTCGGGATCTTTAATCAGTGTGACCGCTTTTCCCAGGCAGAGCTTGATTGGAGCCACTCGGTTGACTTCAGGGACGCTCCCGACAGTGCGGAAGTAACAGGGGAAACTGAGAAAACCCCTCACCCGCCGGGCAGGGTCGCGGCCTGGTGCCAGGGAGGCACCGTCGGCGACCCCGGCCCCAACCCACCGACGTT
>NW_009647217.1:691534-694170 GCF_000708025.1 Charadrius vociferus | reverse complement strand
GCTGAACGGGATCAAGCTCTACGGCCGCCCCATCAGAATCCAGTTCCGCTCAGGTGCCCGCCAAAAGAAACATGAAATAACCCGCTTACGAGGGAGAAAGCAAAACTGCCGTCAGCTTCCCCTCCCCCCGCCAAAGCGTGACAGGGTGATACTGAGTTGGGTAAATCACACGTACTTCTCGCCAAATGCCACTCGCCCGATAGCCGATGATTCCGTAGAACCACAGTGCCAGGCAGGCGTGTGCTTTCGTCCCTGTGCTTCAACAGGGGACCTTTCTGCCAGTTACGGCCAAGTATAATCTCAGAGCTGAGTCTTCTGTTGGGTGGGTTGTCTTTGATTATTCACCTGTACCCCTGAAAGCTGTTCAAAGTTACCACGCGAGCAGTAAAAGTTCCCCTTGATGTCAGTTAAACGAGGGACATTTGCCAGAATATCGCTGCCCCGTTGCATCTTTCCCAGTGGCTGTTAAGACAGTTGCAGAGTCTTGTTTTGGAGACCGTATCGCGTGCTTTGCAGGTCACTGACAAAACTCGAGAGCTAGTTAATCACGGGGCAGCTGTCAGCGCCTGCCAAGCTCCCTCCATACCCAAGTTCCTCCAGCTCGTGTTCGCCAGTCTTGTGAAACGTTTGTTTTTCTGCAGGGAGCAGTCACGCATCTCACGATGGCAACCCATCCTGTTCCCCGCACGGAGCCGCCAGCACCAGCCCGTCTGGCGCGCCGCACCCCGCATCAAACTGCAGCAGGTACGAGTCCTGTCAGCACGCGCTGTAGGTGCCTGCGCCTAGTGCAAAGTAGAAAACTGTTCGCATGGTTTGCTGCGTGCCCGGCTCTCTCTCCAAGCGCAAGCTGGTCTTTCTTCCCTATGGCGCAAGTACTTGCGTTCCTGGTGCCCTGTGTGCGTGGTGCTGAGATCCTAATGCAGAAAGAATAGTGTTGCCTTTTGCTGCAAGCGTGGAAAAGATCTGGTGAGGTAAGGTGGAGAGAGTGCTGCCCAACATACAACACAAGCGTGTCCATACCAGTTTCCGTCCACGGTGGCGAGTTCAGGCTTACGCTTGGATGCTTAGTTTGTTTCTCATGGGAGTAATGCAATTAGGATTCCAGTGCCCCTTGGACTGCAATAGTCTCGTGCCAAAGGCTAAAATTCCTAATCTCTTTTTTCTGCAGATACGACAGGAGTCCTGACGGGATGGTAGCGGCGGGATTCTCGTCGGCGCAGCGGTCTCTGCCGTCTGCTGATAACCTTCAGAGACACGCGGTAGTATGCTGCTCGCTGGTGCTGATAGCGTCTGACCCTGCCGCCGCCTGCGGCTGACAGACAGCACGCGACAGGGTTGTCTCGAACTTTGAGTCCGTGTTTCCTGTAATGGTTGTGAGAGGCTGTGGGAATAGGCTTTTGGAGTCTTGAAATGCCAATTCCAGAAGGTGTACAGCTCCTGGTGCTCGGGTGGTTAGTTGGGGGGGGGAGTTGACCTTTAGGAGTTTGGCTATAGATGGAGCAAGGGGGTAGCAGCTCTTCTGTAAGTTCGTGTTTAGGCTCATTTCCAAACCAAAACCTTTCGTTTTGCCAGGGTTTAGTGCACGATTAATCTGCGATTTGGAGGCCTGCATGGGGGTTTGCGTTTCTTTGTGCCCCAGAAGGCTTCCAGCTCTCTGCCGGGAAGTGGGTGCACCAAATGCCCTGACCCTTTTCCTCTTCTCTTTCCAGATGAAAAGCGCCGTGCGGCAGCAGCCCCCGTTTGGGGGGAAGTACGAACAGCCCGCCTTCGCCCTGCCCGGCTCCCCGCCGGCTCCTCACGCCTTCCACCCCGCACCAGCCCCGCAAATGCCGCAGCGGCCGGAGATGGCGGTGCCGCGCAAGGGCCGGCTGAGCGCCCACCCCTACCACCCGGACGGCAGGCACTTTGGCCGCGAGCAGCGTTTTGGGGAACGGGGGCCCGACTATGGCCGCGGCAAGAGGGAGGAATACGGCTTTGAGGAGAGGGGCCACGACGCCGAGCACTACTACCGGGTGGGCAGAGAGGAGCCTGCCTACGAAGACAGGCACCGGGACGGCTGGAGCCACGACTACGACTACCGCAGGGAGGGCTACAGAGAGGCCAAGTGGCACCCCTCGCGGCATTAGTGCCTGTGCGGTGGGCTTGAGAGAACTTGACAGCCAAGAGAGCTCAATCTCTTTCTTACCGAGTATGTCTTTAAAAAAAAACAAACCACCCTCAACCCCTCAAAGTTACCTTTTAACGTTTGTAAAACTAGCATAATCCCCCCCAAACTAGCGTCTTACTTTTAAACGTGTTAACTCTGCACTTCAGGGCTTTTCGCGGGCAAGAGGAAACGTGTCCCGGTTTCGGCGAGGTGGCCGCCGTTTGCTGGGCTCGTAGAGAGGAGCGCGTTTCTGGTTTTGGCGTGGGAGGAGGCGGCCGGCGGTGTGTCGGGTGCGGGGGTCCGCCCTTTTAGACGGAGCCGAGGTGGGACGGATGCTTTCTGGCATCCGAAATCTCTCGCGCAGCGGTTTTGATACGGAATGTTTGACTATTCCTCCCCTCGGGAAGAGCATTAAACGTCTCCCTGGAAAAAACCCGCGGGTAAACCGTCCTCATTCCGGCCTGGGGGAGGGAAACCGCCGCCGTGTAAC
>NW_009647217.1:678730-690872 GCF_000708025.1 Charadrius vociferus | reverse complement strand
GCTGGAGCCGTGGCGGTGGCTGCGTGGCAGGGAACGCGTTTTGGTTACCTCGGTGTCTTTCTCTTCCCGCCAGGGCCCTAACCTCATCATTAATCAGCCCGACGAGCTGCTGGATGGCATGTCCGAGTGGTGCAAGGAGCATCACGGGAAGGTAACCCTTCTAGAGC
Source organism: Charadrius vociferus (assembly GCF_000708025.1). Taxonomy (NCBI): domain Eukaryota; kingdom Metazoa; phylum Chordata; class Aves; order Charadriiformes; family Charadriidae; genus Charadrius; species Charadrius vociferus. The sequence goes on along the minus strand of NW_009647217.1, from coordinate 690,705 downwards.
GGTCGTGCTGCAGTTTCTCTTTCTTTGCAACGATGAGAGTGACGTATAATTCAGAATTATTAGTTGCAGTACAGTCGCCTCAAAAGGCACAACTCCCATGCTGAACAGGTTGCAGTCAAACAGAGGAGTTAAAGAGTGGGAGACACTAAGTATCATCCTTATTTTGTACTGAGGAGCTGATGCGTAACGTTTTGCCCCGGGTCTTGTGACTCATCCGTGGCACGGCTGGGGGTTGCGTTCCTGTATCTCTAGTCTTTATCCTGTATCCCAGCTGCAAGGTTGCCCCGAAGTGGCCTGTGCTTTGGAGCCCGGCTTTTCCTAACTCGGAACAGTGCTGGAAGCTACTTTTTAACCTGAGAGCCAGGAGCGTCCTCAAAGCCCGGCAGCTAGTGAACGGCCCCTGAGGTGCCTGGAGCAGCAGCTCCCGGGAGAGCTGCAGGCAGGGCAAGATGTGTGTCGCTGGGCCTGGGAACCGGATCCGTCGCTCCGATGTCTGCCACTGGTTCCCATCTCCTGAAGGGGAGGCTCAGCATCCCGCGTCTCTGCGGGAGGTTAAGACGTCGGGTCTGGCTCGCCGGTCTGCTGGCGGAGCTGTCGGCCGTGGCCTGCCCCTGCAGGAGCCACGGCTGTAGGCCGGGTGGGAGGGACTCCTGATGGGTCCTTGGTGAAGCCTGGAGTTCTGTGTAGCATAAAATAATCCAAAGAATAATTCTGACAGAGAAGGGGACGATGTGACTTGCAGTCCCAGCTGAGAGCAGGCGTGAGATCAGTGAAGGATAGTCCAGAATCGACAAAGTGCAAATTTATCGCTGCAAATTGAGATATTCGGAGAACTAAACAGGCCAATTTACTGTAAACATCAGGCTGTCATTTGTGCCTGTCCCCTCGGCTCTTTAAGCCTAGTGTGGTTTTTTTACTGAAAGCTTAACTTTTGCAGTGAGAGATTATTTTTAGTTCTTTGAGCCACCGAAGAAAGCTTCCTCCTTGCCAGCAGCGAGAAGGCGAATGGAGTTTTCAATCCCTGATTACGAATTGAAATACAAGTTAATTTTCAGTTAAAGGCTGAAGTTTTAAGACACCCGTAACCCCTCCTCTCCCCTCCCCTTCGGCATCTCACGCTCCCCGGGAAGGATTAGCAAGAGTTTGGAAAATGAATATTAATTTACCGTGATGGTGCTTTTCCCCTTCTCCAGTTGAGGGCTCAAACCCGGCTTCAACTCACGAGTGAATTGAAGATGGTAGCATTCGTTATCGCTGCTCCTGAGGAGCTACTTATTTTTAATTGACTAAGAAAAGAGAAGCAATTAGAATACAGATGAAAATGCAGCCACATAATGAATTTTTTAACCACCACTTGGATCTGTCAAGTAGGTTTTTGCGGCACAGTCGTGGAAATATATAGTGTAGCCAGATGGAAATAAATCACTGAGAACACTTGGAGCAGATTTGACATTTCACTATGGAAAAAAAAAAGAAGGAAGGAACTTTTCTGATTTATAGGAATCTTGATAAACACTTCAGCCGGGATCCTGATTATTCCTGTTTATTTATACCTACTGCTCCGCGGTGGGGAGAAGAATGCCTCTCCTTCAGCAGAAAGAAATGTAATAGTCTCCTGGATCACGTACGTACAGGTATATAAACGAGGCTTGCGTGATGTCTCGGTAATTGAGAAGAACCCCTAGAAAGTACAGCAGCTGGGAAAGAAAAAAAACAAACCAAAAACCAAAACCCCAGGAGCGTTGGTGGCGTTAGGACTATGTGGTGGTTGCCTTTACTCGTCTTGTTTTCACTTCCCGAGCAGCGCCCTGCACGTCAGTCGGGCCTGCTGGTGGAGATATCCGGAGGGAATAAAGGCAAGGGGATGTCCCGGAACACTGAAACACAGCGTTCGGTTGGCGGTTCCGGGCACAGCGGGGAACAGACAGTACTCGAAGGGTTGCCCTTCTGCTGTTGAGCGTTTCTGGAGGTGTCTTTTACGGCAGCGTATTCCCGATTTGTGATGCATGGCTCTTTTTTTTGCAGTCTGGCCTTACTAAGGCTGTGAAGGAGAGTAAAATTTCATTGCAGCAAGCGGAGTATGAGTTTCTGTCCTTTGTACGACAACAGACGCCTCCGGGTCTCTGTCCTCTCGCAGGTAAAGTTCTTTCTTAATAACAGCAGCATCATCCCTCCTGCAGCTCCCAGCTGGACGCCAAAGGCCCACTGCTGCACGTGGCGGGGATGCTTTAGTTCTCTATGCTGAGATCTGGCACACAAATCAAAACCTGTTTAGTAAGGAGAGGTTCAGTAACGGCATTGTCCCTTCTGCAGATTTCCTCAAGCAAATATTGCGCGTCATTACTGCGGGAGACTGCAATTCCTTTTTTGCACTAATGTTTCTGTGTACAGTTATAAGCGGGGCAGGCGCCTGAACTGCTGGCAGCAACCTGTGACCGTAAAGCCCGAGCAGCAAACCCAACGGCGTCGTTTCCTCACTGTGTCAAGCAAAATGCCAGTTGTGCGTTGTCCAAATGTCCTGCTACCTGCGACTACGTTCAGGACGTTCACGTACGGCCTCGGGACTGGTGCTACGTGAAATTAATACCGACGCCCATTTTCACTTGGCGAAAACCCGATGCTTGCATAATACTTTGGTATTTATCTGTGCGACAGAAATTGCAGGAGCAGTAACTGGAGAATTAACAGCAGGATTACGTATTGAAACCGCGTGTGATCCTGCCATGAAAATCTGGCAAACCCTTACAATCATATTTACTGCAAAAGGGGATAAACGAGCTGCTTGTGAATAGCGTTTCTTACCCTATGATCTTTCCCCAGCTCGCTTAGCCTGCTTCTCGTTTAGCTGTCGTTCATAGTAGCTTTGTAATGTCTTTGAAGAAACGTCTCATTTCGTGTCTTTGTAGGTAACTCTGTTCACGCCGATAAGAAATTTCTCGACAAATACATGCCTCAGTTCATGAGGCATCTTCATTACAGGATCATTGACGTGAGCACCGTCAAAGAACTTTGCAGGTAAACCTTCCCCAAATGAAGTAGCTGTGTGAAAGAGAATCTAGGGAAGCCTGTTAAGTGGCGCTAACGTGCGCTCTTCTAAAACGAGGTTAAAGGCTGCTGTAATGGGAGAGGGCTGCCGGCAGCCGCCACCTCCTTTCCTCTGTTCTGCCGGGGCGGATGCGCAGGGTGAGCCGTCAAGTACTCCCTGAGTGGCAGCGCAGCGACTCACAGGGTTGTGGCTTCTCTGGACGCCGGTGAAACCCAGATTCTTTCCCCGGTTGTAACGAACCCGCTGCAGCCACCGGCCGTGGTTTTGCATCCCAGTTTCCCTTTTTAAGTGGCACTTTTTTCTGCTTACAGACGCTGGTATCCAGAAGAATACGAGTTTGCACCAAAGAAGGCGGCTTCGCACAGGTGAGGCTTCTACTTCGGTCTGTAACAGCAGGGCTCCTCACGCAGGAACCACGCTCTTCGTGAGCAGAACGCGGCGCTTCCTTTGAATTGCAGGCATGCTGCGTCTCGTGGGGACAGCGGCGCAGGCTGTGTGCTTCTGCTCCCCGGCGTACGTTTGTATTCTCCCGTCTGAAGCTGGTTAATGTAGGGGAAGGGATTGTGAGAATACGGAGAATGAGAAGTTTCCTTATCTGTTCTGTTTCACTCTCTGTACCATTCAAGCCAAGCTGCTTCTTTGGCAATGTAGGTACATCTGGCACTTCTTAGACACCAGAGTGAGGAATCACCTGGAAGCGGTAGCTCACCAGTGGTTTTTATCTGTCCTTGTTTTGGGCGGAGGTGTTCACAGAGACGCTCAGATTGGAAGACTGCAAATGGGGAGATGGGAGTTCTGTTCCTGGCTATTTCCCGAGTTCCTAATGTGTCAGAGAGTTTGTTCTCCTTTTCCCTGGAAGGGATTAATGTTGAGTTACACTCCTCCGGCGTCTGAGGCATCACTAAAAGTTGCAGTTGCCTCGAGGCTGCGGAAGAAAAGATTCTGTGCAATATTAACACATATTTCTAGAAAGCTGTTTTCTGATTCTTCCGCATGGAGGAGGCAGTGGGTCCTGTGGGATCTGTAGGCTTTGGTAAGTCCATATGTACTGTATGCGCAGTGCACGCATCTGTTTTGCTCTTTCACCTGTGCAGACTAAACGTGGAAAAAAGCACGAGACACCTGCGCAGTGCAATGTCTGCGGGGGACTTGCTGTGGGTGCTGCTTGGTACTTAGAGCTACGACCGTCCCTTTACCTCTGTGCCCTGATGTGGCCGTACGAGGCAGGAGAGGAGGCTCTGGTACAAAAAGAGGAGGGGTGACTGTCGTAGGGGTCTCGGTTGAAGTCGTGGGTGGGTGTGCTGCCCAGCAGGAACGCGCAGCGAGATGACTGCTGTACGGCCCTGCCCGAGCAGGCAAAGCCGGCCAAAGCAGGAGCTGGACGCAGGTCTCCCGAGCCCTCGTCTCTCTTGTCTGGGATTGAATTGCTTTTAATAGTGGAAGCTGTAGAACCTGTTGGCTCTCGGGAGCTTCCGTGTCCCACGGTGACATAAACTAATAAGCTGTATGTTACTCCCTGGCACGTCAGCGCTGGTGGACTTTTATTGCTTTCCTTGTACCCGAGACGAGCGGGGGTTGTTTTTGTTTCTGACAGCTGCGTGATCCCTGCGTATCGGTGTGCGCTTTCTTACAGCCTGGAATTGCTCAGAAGCGTTCGAATCCAGATGTAGCTGAAGACGTGCGCAGGCATGTTGAAACCCTCCTTAATTCTCTTTCAGAGCACTCGATGACATCAGGGAAAGCATCAAAGAACTTCAGTTCTACAGAGATAGCATCTTCAAGCGGAAAACGGATGAAAAGAAAAGGAAGCTAATAGAGAACGGAGAAAGCGATAAAACTGCCAGCTGATTTCTCATCGTACCGTGCCATCCCACGGCACCTACTAGACGTGTCTCCTGGTTCTTTTCTGTTTGCCAGTCTCCCGAGAAGCCGCCCCCTTCAGTTACCTTCTTTCTTAACAGCTGTTACAATGCAGATGGAAGGCTGCGTTACGGTTTCCTTTCTGCGTGAGCAAGGAATCGACACGCTCGAGCCTCAGCAGCATCTTTATATGTCCTAGGTAACCCACGCTGTTTGATACTCCTCTTCCTCTGGTTTTAGATGCAGTCTTTCACTACACAATAAAAACAGTTCTGTTGAAACATGGTGTTCCCACACAGCCTTTCTTTCGTGCTCGCCGTAAGCTGCTGGCTGAAGCAGCCTCTCGTAGGTTCGCGAAAGAAAACGCTCTGGGAAGTTATTCTCGTTGTGTAGTAACGGTACGTGCGCCTGTTGCAGCCGTGGGCTTTTAACAAGGAATTCCTTTCGTGCACCACCTCTGTTTGGAAACAGGCTGGAGTTAGTTGCACGTCACCGAGTAGAGCCTACCGAGTGTCGGGTGCTGGTGCCGAGGCACTGCTGTCCGTTGTCTCTCCCCAGCTAACGCGCTGCAATTCCAGGCGCGGAGCCGTCTGCAGTTCCGAGATGCGCACTGGTTTGCCACATCACACTGTCACACGGGCAGCATCTGCGCGCAAGGGAACGGCACGAGCTGCCTGATCTGTGAGCAGCCGGACGACGTCTCAATTTACACAAAACCTCAAGTGCTGCGTGTCCTTCGGGTCGGGACGGGAGAGATCATAGGAAAAGATCGGTGCGGCAGCTCCATCAGCCCTCAGTAAGTCCTTGGAAAGTGTCTGGCCTGTAACGCTTCCCGTTTCCACAGCACGCTCCTGAGAACAGGAAACATGAAAAGCTGCTTCCGTGACCCACACTGCCCTGTGGGTCAGGGTTAGGGGGAATGCGCTAGAACTTTTTAGATGTGGAGTCCGGGAAAAGTGCGGTTTAACAGGAACATATGACGGGAGAGGGGCCTGAACTGTTCTCTGCCAGTAGCTCTCTCTGTTCAGCAGCACTTCTCAGCGCTCTGGAGTTAAACAAAAACATTCTTAACGCGTTCAGTTTCATACGAGAAGCCACGACATCATTCTGGGTAGTTAACAGCTACACACAGATCGTGTCGTAGCGCAGGTAAAGGCACGTAGCAGGGACAGCAGTGATGTCCCAGAAACCAGCAGCACAGGCGGTAAGACTGAAAAAATGAAATGTATCCTTGATAGTTGGAGAAACCCACAGCAGTAACGGAACGGTTCTGTGTCTGCGCGTGCCCGGCGTTTGCTGCGCTGGTAATCGCTTCAGTGGAGCGGCTGCTAAGGAGAAGGTAGTGCAGCACTTTGCAAACATTAAGCTCTTTGCTAATGAAAACGTCAGTGGGGAAGGGTCGGAAGTGCTGCGTAGAACCGCAGCGACGGCTGGGGCTGTCCCTGCCAGCTCGTCAGTTCATGAGGGACGCCTTGCTGTTCTCGAATTGCATAAAGGCAGCAGCTAAGGACAGAGGTGACGCGTGACCGCAGGGGGAGGAATGGGGGCACCCTCGCAGCGCTACCTTTCCCCTCGCTTCTGAGGAAAAAGGGAAGGCCAAGATGTGGCTGGACGTGCCTTTTTGTTGTTCATTGATGAATGATGTTGGACAAATCCCCCTACACCAAAATTTCCTCATTTTCCCCTTTTCGACTCCATTTATTTCCCTGGCTCCCTTGGCAGCGCAAACGAATAGGCTAAAAGCTCTCAAAACACTGTACAACCTCTCCTGGAAGCGCACGAGGAGTCGCGTCGATTTAATGGGAGTATTTACGTGCTCGTTGAACCTTTTTGCCTGCTCGGTGTTTTTGGATGGAGCCGGTGGCAGCGGGTTCACGCTCTGATTGACAGGGAGGAGCACCCCCGGCACGGCGCGTCGCAGCCGCGGGCAGTGTGAGCGCACCCGCAGAACCAATTTGCTTTCCAAATAAATGCATCTTGCAGCGTTTGCTTGGCCACATCAGAAAACAAGTCACCCGTTCTACATCAATTCATCAAACCCAGAAGGAGTCGGCGATGCAAGAGATGCAGCCAGCCCCTCAGCTCCTGCGCTGTTGGAACAACAAAGATTTGCCTTTGGAAAGTTTTTCATGTGTTGCTACGCACACGATGAGAGGCTCTGGAGGTGCCGTACAGGATGCGCCCCATCCCCAGCGGGGTACAAACAGGCTTTTACTCCTGCTACCGACATCAGCGCAGCCCCTCACACCACCAAAGCCGCCAGCCGAACGCTAACTGGGCAATCCCCAGCGATAAGCGAGCGGGCTGTGTAAATCCCAGAGGCAGCCCGTGGGTCCAGCTGGAAAACAACCATCCCACACCTTGTAAACGGAACAAGTTTTAGCTCAAGGCACGGTGGACAGAAGGCAGCGCTGCTTTTGGGGAGCCGTTTTTCGGAGGGGGCTCTGTTGCCCTGCTGCCACGTGCCCTCGCGCCGCAGCACACACTCAGGCGCTGCTGCCCCGATAGCAGGCGGGGGAAAGATCATCACATCCGCCTTCCTGCGCAGGATGCAAACCTGCTGCTTTCCTGCTGGCAACGTGTAAGCCGCGTTCGCTTTACATCTTGGCCTTTTATAAGATGATGTCTTGAGCCGTCTGGATATAAAAATGCCCTTTGATACACTGCAGACCTACTTGCGACAACACCAATATCTTACCTCCCACGCACGTGGCAAAACCGTCGGATCGCCACCGAGACGTACTCTGTGTTTTAGTTAAATACGGCCCTTTGCCGATTCCCCACCGATGCCTGATCCGGACTCCTTAACGGCGACACAGCCCTTGCTCGTCTGCAGTTCTCCCAGGCCAGGCTCTCTCCATCGGGGTCCGAGGTGTGGACCTGCTCCCAAAAGCCCCCCCGAGCCGCCAGAGGGGCCCCGCCAGCCCCAGCCCCCCCTAAACGGGTGCTGCTGGGCAAGTCCCCACACCAGAAACGGTGGGGGGTGCAGGAGCATCCCGCGCAGCACCCCTTCCCGGGACATGAGGAGGAGGGGGGGACCAAGGGCAGGCTGGGGGCTTATCCGTACGTGGAAACAAGCACCAGCGTGGATCAGATCGAAAACCCTCAATGTACAGTGAACATCAGGGGACTAAGGAGCTACACTTTGCAGTTTTCCAACGTCAGACAGTTGATGATCTGCCCGAGTTTTCCTTTCCCCGCTTTTTCCTCCACTCAACTCACAACCCCCCTTCCGCCCCCCAAAACCCCAACTATTTCTGCTGTATTTCCTACAAGGACCCTAATCCGGGTCCCGGAGCCAGCCCACCCCAGCAAATGGCGATTCCCAGAAAAGAGGAAGCTCTCTCCCGACGCTCAGCACCGCCGCAGCTCGGAGGGGCAGTGCTGCTGCCAGCGCCAACCCAGGAGGAGGTAACCCGGAGCTGCCGTTCAGAAATGAACCACCTTCGACAAACAGCATGGAAGTCCTCTGACAACCACAATCGATGGCGCTCGCTCTCGCCCGGAGAGGCGTTTCACAACAGGACCCAGATGGTTACGGGGAGATGTGCTGCCGGCTCCGGCAGGCAGCCCGGGATGCAGGAGCACTCACCTGCCAGAAAACACTGGAAATTGGTGTTTATCCTGAGTAGGACTTGACAGCGGAATGCTCCCCAGCCCCGCGTGCGCTGGAGGATCCTGTGTCCGCAGGTCATTCCTGCAGCATCCCCGGCAGGGAGCAGTGTCTCTGCCCTGCCTGGCACGGGCTGGCGCAGGACTGGCTACCATCCCCGCGCCGCCTCCTGAAACCTCTGCTGGCCTTGGAAACCGGGGCCCCTTCCGACAGAAACCGCTGCCCAAGGGCTCTTTGCCAGCGCCGCAGCACGCGCTAGACCTTAAGCCCCCGAGCTCCAGTGGGGATGAATAAGCAGCGGCTTTAGAGCCACAGCTGCCATTTTGCCTTGCAAAGCCGGCAGGGTATTTCACCCTCTCGGCCCTCCGGTGGAGGGAGTTACTCATCCTATAGCTTCATTTAACACTACACAGTCCAATCGCATCCTTGAGTTAAAACTTGTCTTCCAGGAACCCGTCCAGCCTCCACCTGAGGACAGCAAACGACGGTGAATTTATCATTTCCTTTGTTAAAGATTTCCAGCGTTTAACTGCCCCGCTGTTACGAAGGTGCGTGCTGTTTCAAACCTGCATTTCTCTGACTCGGTTTCCCACTCTCTGCTGGGCGTTATGTCCCCCTCTCCTGCTCGGACATCCCCTCTGTAACAGCTACGGTCCCCAGCGGCAGATGTGCAGCAGCTGCACAGAGGAGTAAGGATGCTGCGGAGCCATCGCTGCTTTTAGGAAGCACGCCTGTGTTTGTTCCTCCCTGAGACGTAGCGATAGTTTTAAATTAACGCTAGCAAAAGGAACTGTTATTTTTATGGCTGGAATCAATTAAGTTCTCACTGCAGAGGTTTCGCTGTGCGATAGCTCGCCACCACACGTAGTACTTATTCCGCATGAAAACGAAGGCAGGAAAACCTTCAGTTCAGTTTTCACACGGAAACTCCACTCACATGGGGGGTGGTTGTTGCCCGAGCACATCCTTCGAACATTTAAGCCTTTTTTCCTACTTTTGAGGTCCTAAAGGTGAGGAAAATGCTTAAGTCTGGACCGAGCAACACATTTTCCTAAGGGAGTGCTTTCGGCTGGCAGCGCTGCCCGTCGCCGAGCAGGGCGCGCTCAGGGCGCTGGCGCAGCACCGTGCACGGGGAGACCGCGCACGCTTCACCCAGGCTGCACGGTACGAGCAGAGAAAGAAAGAGGACAAAAAAAACCCAAAAGTGTTCCTCGCTCCCCGTAGGGCCGCCTGGAAGGCACCTGTGCGCGCTGCAGGTACGGACTAGTCCCCACAATGCTTTTCACACTGTCCCTTCACAGCTGACGTCTCGCCTCTCGGCCGCCCGGACCCCCGTGAGATATCCCAGAGAGGAGAGCTCCCTGTCCGCACACCAAAAGGGTGTCAAACATCGGGTGTGCGTCTCCCCGCTTCGTTCTTATTATGAGTATTAATAACAATGACCATCCGTGGCTTCTCACTCACTCACTCTTATTATTTGAACACCCGCTCTTCTGATGGTGGGAATGATTGTTATTGCAGAGAGGCCGTTAAAATGGTTAATGGTGCAAATAAATGAGTCTTTCAAACGTCTCTCTGCTTGGTCACCGAACCCTGGGTAAGGAGGCGACTTAAATGTGGTTTCTTTTTTCACTGTGCGCTGGTACCCACGGGCGGACTCGGACCCCGCCGGGCAGGGCAGTTCCCGGGGGCATCTCCACCCTTTGCCAAGGCGGACAGGCGGCCGCCGGGTCTCCTCGCCCCGAAACACCGCGTGGTGCCGCTCACCGTAGCCAGCACCATAGCCAGCCTGCCCAAGGGGCATCGCCGCCGGCACCCTGGGACAGCGCTGGATTAGACCTGAGGACGTGCGGTTCACCATCGCCACGGCAGATGCTCGCGGAAAGCTGCCTGGACACGCGCCACGGCCACGCGCCGGCGGAATCGGCTTTATCTTTGATTTCAGTTTTGTGAGTTTCCCCCCCTTCCTTTGACTCCTTCTTTCTGACCTACTTCTCCTCCTTTTCATATTTTATTCCTTTTTAAGAGGCTTTTATTTTTCGCGAAACATTTTTTAAAGGGAAATATGCCATCTGTGTTTATACATTTTTAAATATTGTTTATTCTTGCTTCTGAAGTAAGTGTGCCGTATGAAGGATTTTTATCTCATTTTCCTGTATTATGCAATAGCTTTCCTGTTTTTACGCGCTGGCATCTTTTGAGGTTCTGATTTAGTACAAATTTGTCACGCGTCTTGGCAAAGCGCAGATAAAGCCCCCCAAAGCAGGCGTTACTTTGGCGCTGGAATGATGCTCTCTCCCACACACGTGGTACGGAGGCTGTGGGGGGTGAAGGGCGCAGACCCTCCCGCAGCCTCGCACCGTCCCCTTCTCCAGGGGGAATTACACACGTCACCATTTCTGCGCGTGATGCCCCGAAAGCTCAATCAATATTGCAGAGAAGTACGTCTACCTCCTTGCCCGGAGACGCGAAAGGCAGAGGCGGCAGCTCACCCAGCAGCGTGGTACCCAGGCTGCGGGCCATGGGTCCTGCCGAAACTGCCCGCTGCCGCGGCGGCATTCCAGCCCAGCTGCAGCCTCTGGGTCCGGCGATGCGAGTAACACTGTGTTTGTGGACGTGGTAGTTAAAAAAAAAATTACTCGAAGGCAAACATAGAATGCGCCGGGGTTTTTCAATTTAATTTAATAAATTATCTTGGCTCCAGTAATTATTTATTTGAAATAGGAATTTGCTGAGAGGCCTCGAGTCCTTTTAATACTACATTAATAATGTAACCGCGGATTACTGATACAATTCTAAAACGAGTTAAAAAACTGCATCGCTTATTCCGTCCAGGTTCCGAAGCTGTTCTGGCCCCGAATGAGCAATTGCTCCGGTCGGAAACACTCACCCTCGGCAGCACCGAAAGGTGCAGCAGAAGCATTATCCCACGGTCAAAACAGAGAAAATAGCCCTGATGCCCCCAAAAGAAGCAGCAGAGACCCCGGGCCCTTCCCGCGAGGGGCATGGCACAGGCGGCCCCTCGGGCTGCGCAGTTCCCGGCGCCCGCAGCCCGCCCCAGCGGAGGTTTACCGATAAATAACCCACTGGAAATATTTTGTGCTTCCCTTTTCCAGCGATAAGTCAACACTTTTTTCCCCACGCTCGATCAAGCTCTAATTATTTATATCTGGCAGAAAAACCCTCCCCACGAAAGCGGAACAGTTGTCGGCTCGCTCCAGATCCCGCAGGAGGTTTTCAGCGCAGCTCGGAGCTGCCGCGATCCCACCGAAACATCCCACGCCACCCCCCCGTCCCGCCGCTTCAGTGCCAGCATCCTCGCCCTTCTCTCGCACAACCACCTCGGAGCACCGCCGGGTGCCGGGATGGAGTAGTGTCCTCCGCGGCTTCACCGTACGGCCACGGGGCAGCGGTGCAGCCTCACCGGAAGCCCCCGCCGACAGGCAGCCACCGTGC
>NW_009647217.1:674850-678626 GCF_000708025.1 Charadrius vociferus | reverse complement strand
GGGCAACCCGGCACCGCTCCTCCCCCAACGCACGTGCCAAGAGAAGAGCCCCCGCTGCCTCTCGAAGCTCTCGTGGCAGCGGGAAGGACGCGGTTGGGAATACGCCGGGTGGCCAAAGCCCTCGGAGCACGGGGGAACGGCAGGAGCCCTCATCAGACGGGAAGAGAAAATGTTTTCATTTTGACTACAAGCCGCAAATAGCGCTTGTGTGATTTCCCTCCGATCCCCTGTGCTCGATGTGCCCCTGGGCTCCCAATCCATCTCATCAACTCTTTTATTTGCTTCTGCGCTTGGAACAAATATTTTATGCATGTTTATACAACGTTTTTTTTTTTTTATGATCCAGTCTGCCACTGGGTTTCCAAAGTAAATGAAATACAGGCGCGGCGATCTGTACCAGGGGGAAAGCCGTTTAATGCCTATGTAAATCCACCTCCTTGGACAGAAAGCCATATAAAGATAGCTAACAGCACATTAAAACCTGTTTACTGCAGCAGGCAAGTTTGTTTTCTGGTTCGCCGTTTGGAGCAAGAGTCCCTGCAGCTCCCAGCACTGCCAGGCTGGAGGCTTTTCCGTGTGGAAGCCCCTTTCCAGACACGAGGCGGTTGAGCTTCCAACAACGGCAGAGAGCACAACTGCAGGACCATCCTCCATCCCTCCATCCCTCCATCCTCCTCTTGCGTCTGCACTTCCCTGCACCTCTCACTGTGTTCATCCTTCCATGCCGCACTATTGGGTGCAAACCATGGAAATCAGGAAAAATATTAGCTCATGCTGCACCGAAGCACAGAAGAGAGTACTGGACCTTTGAATTTCCCATTTTCGCTTGATTTCAGGGCGGCGTGCCTCAATTCCCATTTTCCCTGAGAAATCACTGTGCCCTTTCCCCGCTGCTTCTCAGCACAGCCACCGGCTCCACCGCAACGGTCCGAAAGAGCTGCAGCCCGTGGCGCAGGCATGACACCACCCTTATTAAGGCAAAGAAGTGGCAAAGCCCTGGGCTAACCCCCCCCCCCCCCCAAGCCCGTTTTGGCCGGGCTGGACGGCTGCTCGGACACGGCGGGGATGCTGCGGGCGGCACAGCCCCGGCACTGCTGCCAGCGCTGCCCACCGGCCGCAGGAGACAACAGTGCAGCTGCTCGGGCTCAAGGTTGGCTGCAGACAGCCTGGAATAGAAAACCTTCAGGCCTGCCTTTTTTTTCTAAACTTTTTTTTTCTTCCCGCTGCTGTTGATGATACCCTTTTACTGGAATAACTCACGGATGCTGACAGATGAGCTTTTAGGATAGTGAAATCTCCGTGACACTTTAAGTGCTCTAAATGACAAAACAAGGACGCGCAACATTATCCCATGCGTACTCGATAAAACACAACTTGTCAGAAACTCGCGTGCCGCCTCAGCCGCCCAGGCCCCGGCGACGAGGGGCCGCCCCAGCCCTCCCGGGGCTCTCCTTGTAGCCCATGAGAAAGCAGAAAAGCACAGGCAGAGGAAAAAGAGATGAAAAGAGCAAAACGTGCGTCGTGGTGAGGAAGAGCTTCCGGAGCGATGGGGGCGGTGGCTTGGTCCGGCGTAAGAGCCCCACGGCTTACGGTGGGCCGGGCTGCCTCTCCCCGCTGCCGCCCGCGTGATGGATGAGAACCAAATGGCTGTACATTGCCGGGTGCCGGAGCAAGGTTTTACCCGTTGTGCCGAAGGGGCCAGGAGCAGCGGGCTCGGCGCTACGCGTGGGGCACCGACTGTCCGTCAGGCGCCGAGTGAGGTGGGGAGGGAGAGGTGACCCTCGGCCAGAGATGCGCTCCCAGCACCAGCGGGGGAAAGGGAAGGACGGGGTGCGATCAGCCAGACGCGATAACGGGTGTGACAGAGCCTAACCCAGAAAGCATTTTGAGAAAGAAAACAATTAGCTGGTGAGCTCGGCGGCCCCTAATTACCCCCCTGCGCCAAGGGCAGGTTACTCTCAAGGGTGGGGAGAACTAAGAAATAATCCAGGTGAAAACCCTTTTGCTGCCCTAAGACACATCTCGTGCCGTTCACCGTGGAAGTCCCCTTTCTCGGGCGGTCTGGGGAGAAGCCCCACGCCGGGGGTGACCCCCCAGACCCCGCTCTTGCGGTGCGGGGGTGTCCCCCGGGGATGAGGATGCTCGGGAGCGAGGACCGCATGTGGCAATGATGCTGAGAAGCAATTCAGGGAAGGGAATGAAGAGACGCGAGGCTGAGACGAAGGAGCTGCCGAGCCCGGCAGAGGCTGGGCTGGGACCGGGCCCCCCCGGGACCCCCCCGGACCCTCCGGGACCCTCCGGCCCCGCAGCGGCTGCAGTTGCGGGCGCCCCGCCGGCGGGGGAGCTCCGAGACCGGCGGAGAGACGCAGCCCCGAGCCCCGCCACACGCCCCGGTCTTTCCCCCCTTTTCTCTGTCAAGGTGATTTGTGTCCCCCCCCAAAAACGGGACTGGGACGCGACGGAGAGCGATGCTGCCGAAGGGCGGTCCCCGAAGGTCGCTGCACCGTAAAGGGCAGGGTGAGGGGTGCTCCTCTGCTCACCGCCTGGCTTTGGCTGTATGTCGTAACACAGATGCCAGTTTTACTTGCTTGATAAAGTCATACCACTGGAAAAACAAACGCTTCCCCCACCCCAATCCTCCTCCTCAGTCAACAATTCCAGCATGGGAAGAAGTTCACCAGTTGCAGATGTTCTGCCAAAAGACCCGAGAGCAGCGCCCGGGCTGAGGACGCCAATCCCGGTGGCTCCCGAGCATGTCACACCCCGGGGTCCCTCCGGTGCCCCCCCCGCAGGGTTGTGCTCCCTCCCCGGGGCTGCGCGCCGCGAGCCTCGGGGTAAAGCCCCCCCGCGCTCCTCTGTCACCGTCACGCGTGTGCGGCTGCGTCGGACACCACTAAGGCTCTCGCTTTGCCTCTAAAGAGGTTTGCAGAGGGGACAGACAGACGGACAGGGAAAGGAGAGGGAACAACACGAGAGGTGGTCTGCGCGAATCAGGCTGCTGCAGTACAGTCATTCCACACCTGCTTTAACGTGGGGTGACGTTTTACTGATTTAAAAAGAAAATATTTCCTCTGCGTATTCTGAAATAACCGGGCAGCCTCGGGGAAGGAGCGACCGGAGAAGTCGCCCCACAACTTCCACCTCCCCCCGCCACCGGTCCTCTGCACCGCACCAACTCTGCGAGCAGCACTGGAATACAGTAAAATAAACGTGTGCTCCCGACCCAGGCAGACAAGACCGGAGGGAGGATTGCGCTCTCCAAACTTTGCAGAAGGGAAATGAAGCGCAGAGAGATGAAGTGACCTGCTTAAGGTTGTGTGGGGAATTTGTAGCCGAGCCAAGAACCGAGCCGAGATCTCCAGGGTCCTCATCTACTTCTTCCACCGCAAAGTATTCCTTCTTCTTTCCCTCTAGATAGGCAAGTTGAAAATAAAACCGCGTTGGCAGCAGCGTGACTCCAGTGCAGAAGTCTCGTCTGCGAACTGCCCGGGCCGCGGCACCGCGGGGATGCGCCTCGTTCTCTGCAGGGCTCTCGCGCTCTGCGCGTGTCAGGGGATGGGGGTGTGTGTATCTCTATGTTTGTGTGCATTCACTAATTAGGTTATGTGGCCCTCTCCTCCCCATAATGAAAGCGAAATGTCATCGTAGGCCCCTTGGAAGTGAACCTCTCTCGGCTCAGAGAAACTTTTCACGACCCGCCAGCGCTCCGCAGTGCCCGTTCGCGTTGTTCCCTTCAGTTGGAATAAAACTCCTTCTGATACGGATGGAGAACAAGG
>NW_009647217.1:672180-674739 GCF_000708025.1 Charadrius vociferus | reverse complement strand
GTTGGGCGCCGCAGAAGCCGGACAGGAGCTCCCTTTGGGGATGGCTGGCGGCGAGTCGCAGCTTCACACTGACATCGTTTGTTGGGGAAACAATCAGCCGTGATTGCTGTGGGCCCAATTAAGCGCTCTCCGAGGCGCAGGGGTAGGCGTGTGCTACGTGCGCCGGGGGCTGAGTTACTCCTGGCACACAAATCCCTCCCGGGGGGCTCAGGGATGCGGCTGTGCCCCCGGAGCCATGGCGGCACCAGCTCTCTGTGCAGACGGGCTCTCCAGGGCACCGCTGCGTGTGCCAAGCCCCGGTTTTGGAGGGGAACCCTCCACACTGGTACCCGCAGGCAGCCCCCGGCAGCCCCCCCGGGCCGGAGAAGAGCCGGCGGGATGCTCCCCTGCCTCTCCTGCTGCCGCCGCCGCCAGTTCGCACCCGCTCACGTCCCCTTGACTTCCCCAACCTGTTGCATCCTTCTGTTTTCTCTCCTCTACCCGCTACCGC
The DNA here is from genome assembly GCF_000708025.1 of Charadrius vociferus. Classification (NCBI taxonomy): domain Eukaryota; kingdom Metazoa; phylum Chordata; class Aves; order Charadriiformes; family Charadriidae; genus Charadrius; species Charadrius vociferus. Next base: position 674,249 of record NW_009647217.1, on the reverse strand, counting down.
CTCTGGAGCAGGAGCTGCCTTTTTAACCAGGGGGTGCACAGGCTGTAAGATTTCGCCCTCAAGGCATATCTGCAAACACCCCCGCGTTTCCCCCGCACGAGGTTTGATGCCGGAACCGCCGCTTCCGATCGCAGCCCCACAACCACCCCCGAACCCCTCCTGCCGCGCTGCAGCCGCTGCGATGGCGATGGCATCGCTGCTGTTGCTGCGGTTGGTCTTGTGGTGTCTCCCAAATACAGGGAGCTGCAGAGCGGTGAGCGGCGGAGGGGGAAAGAGAAGCAGCAGCTTTTCGGGAGCATGGCGACGGAGCCGGGAGGGAAACACTGCTCAGAGCCCACCCGTTTCCCTTGGGCGGTTATTTTCAGAGGGCGCAGCTCCTGCGGTCAAAGAGAGGTACTAAAGGTACATATTATCTTCCCAGGAATGATCCCCTTGTTCCGAAACTGCACGAGAATCTCCCGCAGCAATGCGGGCTGCTTCGTTGCTCGCTCACGAGGGGGAGGAGGAGAGAGAAGCCCTGGCGGCAGCCCCGCACCACGTAGGTGTCAGCACGAGCTCGTGGCACGTGGCAGCGGGGAAGGCAAGCGTCCCCCTCCCTGGTTCCCTGCCACGCGCGTTCGATACTTGCTGTTGTCTCTTCCCCACCTCGGGCCCGTTCCCAAGGCAGCAGTGCAGTTTTGGGTGACATTTTTGGTCTGTGAGCCTCTGCAGAGGGTGGGCTGCGCGGGCGCTGGAGGCACCGCAGGGCTCCTCGGCGCTCCCCTGGGAGGTCAGGGGGAAGGATGCTGCCCTGCCCGGCTGCACCGACATCCCCAGTGCTCAGCACAGCTCCGTTAGCCATCGGCAAAGCGGGGCTGGCGGGGGGCTTCGACCCCACTGTGGATTCCCAGCACGACGACGTAAAGGCAGCTGAAATTTTCCGTGTCGGTGCAGGCTCTTCCAGCCGGCTCTCCATGGCAATGGCAGAGCTGGAGGCAGCGGAAGAGCTTTCAGATAATCTCGGATGAGATCTTTCTAGAAAGTCAGCGTTCTCTAATGGATCCTCTTTAATTTCAGGCAGCAGAAATGCAGACAATATGTTTTGGGACAATTATTCCCCTTTCCAGAGGGACAAAGTCACTTGGCCTGGGGTCTTCGTCGTGTCCTCTGCTGGGTGCTCTAATTGCCCCGAGATGCTCTACCTGGAGAGAGCCTTAATACATAATTATATACCATTAGCGATGAGAATAACATGACAACTGCTTTGGATAATCACGCAGAGCACAATTTCTGCCAGTCTCCTAGATACCACAGACACATAAGTATCGGTCTCGTTTTTTGCAAGAGAGTATTTTGGAAGAATTATTTAAGCCGGGAATAAAAACCGCAGCCACACTATCCTGGTTTCACGGGGCTCAGATGAAAACCAAGGGGAAAATTCACTGCAAAGGCCAATCAACTAGTCGGATTTTTAATTTAAAAACACCCCAACTAATTAAGAGCAGGGCTAACAATGCAAAAAGGAAGGCAGCCTTCAGAAAATTTGCTCGTGTGCTCTCCGCCTGGAGATCGCGTGGGCATCTGGTGTTGATTTAAAGACTTCAAGAGGCTGTGCTGCCATCCCTAGGTAAACTGTTCTCACGCTTTATGACCGTGCTGCTAAGAATTTGTCCCATATTTCTCGCCTGAATTTGTCCGACTTCCATTTCCAACCACTACGTATAATTTTGCCTCTCCCTATGCCGCTCAAGAGGCATCTGCTGTCAGAAACCGCCCTCTCCTCTGGGTGGCTGCGGAGAAGGCAAGCGCTCCCTTCGCCAGTCCCCGCAGCACACTTGCCCATGGTCTTCCCTTTTCCCTGTCGTTTCTCAACGCAGAGTCCAGGCTTTTCCAGAGGCGGTGATCCCCGCTTTCGGAAAACTACCTGCACCGCGCAAACCCCACTTAACCGCAGGTGGGGACATGCCAAGATGGGTGTGATGCTGCCGAGCGCTGCGGGACCTCGTGGTCCGCGCTGGGCGATTCGCCTGGGGGCGGGCGCTTCCCCACGGCACACGGCGAGTGCCAAGGGCACGCCAGCTGCCGGCACC
>NW_009647217.1:663438-672170 GCF_000708025.1 Charadrius vociferus | reverse complement strand
CCCGGTGAATAAAGAAAAGCAAACAGAAACCTTCGGAGGTGCTCCGAGCCCCAAGGACAAGGCTGGCTGCTGCCAAGGTCACAGGCGCGATGATATTCATCTTCATTCCTCACCATCGCCGTACAGTCTTAGCCGGGGAGAACCGAGGCGCTTCCGGGCTGCACGTGTTTGAAGGATGAGGGAGCACAGGATGGTTCAAGGGGAGATTGCTTCGTAAGACAATGGCTGAGCTGATAATGCCAGCTAAAGTCGGGCCACCGGGGACCTCTTACAATTTTAAGATCCAATCAACTTTAAAATATTACTGTCTAGGGCAGGCAGCGAGTCTTGGAATAGAAAACAAGCGATCCTGTTTTATTTACGAGGAGGGGAAAAAAAGAAAGCACGCTCTCCCTGTCCTCACCCACCTATTGAAGTACTAACGGGGTGTGCGTGTGTGCTGCTGCGTTAACATCACATTTCCAGAGCTCAGCCTACAAAACCTCTGGTCAGAACCCTTAACGGCTGCGCCAGGGAAGGGAAGGGCAGAGGATGGGGGCAGCAGAGACGCGAGGAGATGCCTCGGGGAGAGGCCGCAACCGCAGCGACCCGCACCTTATTCCCACTCTCCTCCAAGCGAAGCCTCCTCTGACTCCACCATCCTTCTGGTGGCCAGATGTCACCGCTGTGCAGCGGCCGGTCGGGCACCGGTGCGTGCCCAGCCTGCCTCGCCACGGCCGGGACAGCGAGAGGAGAGCGGCTGCAGAGACCGCGACGCTGCGTCAGCCGCTCTGCGTGGGGACTCCGAAACCTGGAGGTGCAGCTGACCTCCTTCACCCCTCGCAATTACCATTCCGTAATTACGATTTCTGCAAGGTTCAAGCCTCGCTTGCAGAAGTTCAGTCGGGGAACAGCCACACAACAGCAGCCCCGCTTCCCTGTCTCGGCTGCCCCGCGATGAAGTCCCCCATACATTGCCTATACGTTGGGATGCTGTTACGCAGCACAGGAGGCTCTTTGCAAGGAATCTGTGTGCTATATACCTCCGTTACTGTCTCGGAAGCACTTATATGACACATCATTATTTCGCCTTAGCCGGTAGCCACAGTGGGATGGCGGTGGTGATGACTGCATTATATATTTTACCATAAAAACAAAAGCAATGTCTACAACAGATTCTTAATAAAAATGTGTCTCTCTCGCCGGTGCGGAGCGCGAGTTAAACACTGTGTAACATCAAGCAATTTGTAGCGCCTGCACACGCTATCATGCAAACGTCCCCAAAGTGCCCCATGAAAAAGTCAATAACATCAATAAAATCAACAACAAATAAAAAGCAGCCTGGCTCGGCAGCGAGCTCTGTTCAAGGGGAAACATCTCGGCTGCCTTTTAAACAGGCGCTGCACGAGAAGCATCCCCACGCGCCGGGGAGGACGCGAAGCACGCCGTGATGAAAATTGGCAAACGAGGGCGTGGGAAGCGGCATCGCCCCAGGCCCGTCCTCCGAACCAACGCCAGCCGGCCTCCCGCGGGGCTGGCCGGCCTCACGGACGCGGAGCCGCCCTGGCACCTCTAAAGGCACCGCGTCAGCCCAGGCGCCGCTGGAAACTATCGCCATACGAGCGAGAGGTACGAGCTGCCCCTGTGACCGACTGCTTTTTGCCGGGGTTCAGAGAATGTCCCCTAAAACTCTTACTTGCGTCTGTGTTGTCCGATGGTGCCCTGCCCTTCCCACCTGCCAGGACCGGAGTGCTCTAAGTTATGCCACTCCTTTCCTGGTGTACCCGTTCATCCACCCCTGAGATTCAAATTCGTCGTCCTTTATGAAGAATTAACTCGTTGGAGCTGATTTATGAAGACTGGCAGGCACCTGTGCTGGAGCGGTGCTCTAATATGTTCATCATGAAGTCCTGTAGTTATTCCTAAAAGAGCTCATGTTAATGCCTCACATTAAAATTCATATTTTATTTCTACATAACTAAATGTCTCTCTGCAATCTTTAAGATATGCCCTTCAGAACCTGGATTTTTTTTTTTTATTTTTTTTATTTTTTTTGGTGAGGGATTGCAGCTCCAGGGGTGACAGCTTCCCATGAACAAGGGGTGGTGCTGGCACGGCGTGGCAGGTCGGGCGTTCGCCGTGTGCGATGTGCTTCAGGTCTGACTGACAGCGAGGACTTGTCAACTTACATCCTCCATCAAATGTGACTCACTGGTGTTCACGCAGGTAACAGAACCATTTTCCTCCAAAAAATGACCTTTTCTAATTCCGCTTTTACTAACAGGAGCCCAATTGCACTGAAAAAACAAAGATTTCACCTTTGCAGTCTTCCGAGAGACTTTTCCCTTTGGGATGGGCGGACGGAGCACGCGCCCGGGCGCGCGCGCTGCAGGAGCGGCTCCACGGCAGTCTCTCACGCGAACCACGAAAGCGGAGCTGCGGGGGGTACAGCCCGGAATAGTTCGGTGGGAATATTTTCTCCTCTTTCAATCCGCACCTATTTCATTCCCCGAACGAATCTGCTGGAACGCATTGAATTTGGCGCAAGTTCAGCCAAAATTTCACTGGCCCGCCTTCGCTCAAGCTGGCCCAACAGCCCAGCCCGGCACCCTTGAGTGCCAAACGGGTGCGGATGGGGAGCAGCTCGGTCACCCCAGGGGACCGCCGGGGACCCCCGCTCGGCACCGCTCATCGCCCAGGACCCCACTGCAGAAGACTCCACCAGGCTCTGCCGGGCTGTCCCCTTCCTCCAGGTCCCCTCCCCTGCTGTTCTCGCTCCTCCCTACCCCCTCCGTCTTTTCCGATTTGACGTCTTTGTCCCCAACGCAGGTCTTCCCAGCCCGCTTCCCGCAGCAGGACAAAACAGCCCATGAGCTAAGGAGCGATTCCAGCATTCTGCTGCTGATCATAATTGACCACTTGAAGCTCGAGCCACGGTACTAATTTGACAGGATTGTAATCAGTTGCGTTTCTCACTCTCAGATGTATTTTTTTTTAAAAGGAGTGGGAAAGTTAATCTGAATTATTATTTTTTTTTCCCCACCACTGCAGCAGAAAAACTTCATCCCTTGCTATTATTTATGTTAGGAGTTGTTGGAAACACTTGCGGACAGACAACCCCTGCTCCGAAGAAGGTCCATCCTCAGCCAGGCAGACACGGGGGCTGCCTGTGGCACGGCCACCGCGTGGCTTTTACCTGTCTCCGAGGGATGCGGCGCTTGCAGGAGCGCAGAAGCCAGGGTGGCTCTGCGCAGGAGCGACAGCGACGGGCCGGGCTCGGCGTGCCACCGCTGACGGCCATCACCGGGGCCATCCAGGGAGCGAGCAGATGTCTCAATCCCGCTCCCGCCCCTGGATCTGATCCAAGCCAGATTGAAGTCAGTGGAAACCTTCCCATCGGCTCCCCCGGGCTTTCCGCCAGACAGTTAGCGGCGTATTGAGTTCCTAGGACGCGAGACAGAAAGACAGACGGAAGGCAGAGCTGCCGCACCACTCCCATGGGAATGCACAAGTGGGTTTTGCCACGCAGAGGACACGAACACGGCCCTTAACGGCGCTGCCACCGCCGGGGAAGAGCTTGAGACCTTCCCTTGGAGATCCAGCACTGCTCGGCACGGCGATCCCCCTCCGAGCATCCTCAGCGGCCCCCGCCTGCATCCCCATCGGCTCGGCCGCGACACCCAGCTCAGCGCCGCGGGACGGGACGAGCCGCGCATCACCGGCACCCACGGGCCGTCAGCGCTGTGGAGGACGGATCCGCTCCTACTTATTTATTTGTTTTTGCGGGGCGGTGCAGAAAATGACAGCTAATAAACTGCCTGCCAGCGACCTCCCTTCCCCGTGTCCTTTGAAGCTAAGCTAACCGCTGGCTTTGAACCCCCTCTGTTTATTATGTGCAGCAAAGCTTACGTGCTTCTCGGCTGACATAAATTATAGAGCATTAGCAGAAAGAAAAGGAGGAAGATAATGCAAAATGCCCTCCCAACTAACTTTGCTAATTAAACCACCTCTGAAGCCTTCCCAAACATCCCCATGTTATGACAATGTGAATAGCACATTCCAGTGAAACTATTAAATTTATATCGCGCAGATAAAATTCAAATGAGACCATTATTACTCTGTAATAGTGGCTGAGCCACTGCATCGCGCTGAGCCCGAACATGGCTTTATTCACAGCCCAGGGACGACTTCTCCGGCCTTCCCCATCAATCCCCGAGAAAGCACTAACAAAAGACACTCAAACTAGTTTTTCCCGTTATTGAGACTTTCGATTGCTGCCAGTAAATAACTGAAAGGACCGGCTTTGCGGAGGGTCGCTTGCGGACCCCTCTCCTGCTGCTGAGGGGGTTTCGAGGGGTGCTGCCCCAGCCCCCGCCGCCCCTCACAGCGGGCTCGACCAGCGCGGGAGCAGCTTTCATCCAGCCAAACCTGCGCTCAGGACCACGTCTCCCCCTCCAAAACTCAAAGGCCTTTTCCATCCTGCTGATGCACTCCCATCCTCTCCGCTCAGGGCATCCTTGTTTTCAGACCTGTTTCCAACGCTACAGGAGGAGAATTTAGCTCTGTTGTCTTTTTTTTTTTTTTTTTTTTTTTTAAGGGCTGAAAAAGAGACTTTCCAGCCAGCAGAGGAGTCGTCCCTCGGCACACTCTGGCTCTCGATCCCACTTGTGAGGAAGGGATTGATAACGTGCTCATCTGTCAAGGGTCTGAGAGCAGCTCTCCCTTCCCCCAGAGTGGAATAAAAATGTCACGGGCGGCTCCTGGCGAGTACCCTCCATTTACCTTCTGTTACCCTTACGCCAGAGGGAGCGATCCTTTAAGGCATGCTGAAGGAAGAGGGATCCCTCTGAGCCTCGGTCGTTTCTCCTCCTGCCTGCTCTCGCCAAGACACCCACAGCACACAGCAAATGCATCCCTGCCAGATTTTCCCGCTGGCTTAGAGTGGACGGCAGCAAATCTTTAGGCTGTGACATTACGGTGCGTAAAGCGGGAACTGATTGTCCCGACCAGAATCGTTTTCGTTGTGGAGGTTCATGTGTTCCCGCAATTAAGTTCTGAAACGCCACGAGTGTCACGAGGATCAGGTGGACCTAGCATGAGCTGCTCTTTTTGCAGAGCATTTTTTTTTTTGGCTAAAATAACCTTTCGAAAACCGGGAGCAGCATCCTCCCCCTCAGCCCTCCAGTCACTTCTGTCCTCCCCTGAACATTGATTTTTGCAATGCTCCTCATTTTTCCTGCACCAGAAATGAACCTGACTGCATATTTCTGCAGAGATGATAAGAAGAGAGGCAGCAAAGGTAGAGGCGTCTGCGTGTCCGTGAGGTCAAACGGGTCCAGCTTTTAGGAGGTCTTAGAAGAGGCTTTAAGCCGGAGCCTCTTGGGCACCTTCCATCCAAGACACTTATAGCCGAAAAGAAACAGGCTTCACAGTTACCTTCTAAATACAGAAGGAGAACAAGGAAGCCGCTGTGCAAGGAGCACGCTGGCAGAAGAGACCCGCGGTGGGAGGACGAATGAGCGGTTATTCCCCAGGGAGGGATGGGAGTCAGAGCGGGAGGTGAAGCGGCGTCGGGGGAGCGACCCAGGTCTCACCCCGGTGTCTCCAACAGCGCCTCCACGCCGTGACGAAGGCCAGCACTGGCACCACAAAGCAAACCTGATTTCTCCCAAATATTCTTGCGACGATAACCAATGTCATACCTCTGCAGTTATTTGCGTTTTACAGGAATAGAGACGACTTTTCACCGATTCCTCGTGGTGTCTGGGGGGGATGTTTGGGAAGACACCCTCTCCGTTTTGCAGGAAGAAAACACAGTGAAACCTGCAATTAGCTCTGGTGTTATTTCTGCAGAGTGGATCTCGCCTCCAAAAGGTGAACGAGGATCACCCGACACATCAGCGCCACAGCCGAAAGCAGAGGAGCCAGCCCTTCCCTGCTCCCTCCCCATCGCCCGGCAGTCATCAGGGGAACCGAGGTGGCGGCGCAGCCCTTTGATCCCCGCTCCTCCGCTCTCGGGGGTCATTGCTATGCTCCTGATGGAGCAGGGATGCCATGGAGGAGAGCGAACCCCACCGAGCACCGCATCAGCCCGGTGCTGAGCACTGGAGAGGTGTCTTCACAGAGTCCATCGGTTACCTGCGGGGGACACCACGGAAATTCCCATGGGACGTTCCTTCAGGGCTCAGATTAGAGCCCCCAGCTCCCTGACTCGGCCCCATAAATCCGAGTTCGGGCCCTCCTTGGGCTGGGAGGGAACAGACAGCTGCCGTGGGCAAACGCAGACCCCCCCATCACCGAACATGTGCCATTTACGCAGCGCTGGAATGAAAGGATGCTTTATAGCACCCCCCAAAGAGCGGCCACCCTGCCGAGAGAAAGCCTCGCTAAGCAGAATCCGGCCCATCCGCATCGCCCCTCCGGGTGACCTATTCCCCCCCCAAACCAGATAAGCACCGCACAGCATATTTATATCGTCCCGGGGGAAGCAGTCCTGGAGCGCGGCGCTCCCAGCTAAACGCTGCTTTCAGATCATCCCCCCCAAGATAAACGGTGCCACACAGATTAATTCCTACCCGAGCGCCGCGCTGCGCATTCATCTTCTCCCCCGAGATACATCATCCGCAGAGCAGAGCGCCCCAGCGGCCTCTTCCCACCGTCCCCCCAGGACCAACAGACCCATAAAGGGAGTTTCCCCGCGGCTGCTCTTACAGACCCCCCCGGCGAGGCCGGCAGAAAGGGTCCCGAGGGTGCCGGCCCCCGCGGTGGGCTGCGGGGGGTTCCTCAGCAAAGGGGCTGCGACAGCGACCCCCCGTGCGCGTCCCCCGGCTCGCCTTGGGAAGGAACAGCCCTCGCCCCCCAGGACGACGCTCAGCGCCGCAGAGCATGCTGCCCGGCTTCACGCTGTGCTCCTGGACGATTATATGTTACTGACGGGTGGTCATCGTTTGCCACTGTAAGACTAATTAGCTACCAGGGCCCCGGAGCTTTTGTTGTCCGGCTGCTTTTTAAAGATTGTTATTCCCTCTAAGCAAAGAGCAGACATAAGCAACTTTCACTCCTTACATAAGGCACGGTGAGAGTTTTCACTCACAGCAGAAATGAAAGACCGAGCTGCAGACGACTCTTTACGAGGCTCGGAGATGTTGGGATAACTCCGTGTGCATTCCAGGCGCGGGCGTGCTTGTACCCCTGTGCATTTACAGCGGCCTCTCTGCCTGCAGATCCCCGGCGACGCCGGCAGCGAGCACGCTGGAACGTGATAAGCAAGGCTATAAAGAAGAAACTCCAAAGAAAAAAGCAACTTTTGCCTCCAGGTCTGGATCTTGTGAGCCCTGACCACATGATAAATTCTGCTAGGGGAAAACATTTATGTACAGCCGCTCTATTTACAGGCGCGGGCGGGTTGGAAAAGCATCAGATGGAGCTCTGGGTGTTTACTGTTCTTTATCCTTTGTATTTTCGCGGTGCCAAGAGGCCTCGGGTACTGAACGGCCCCTCCCGCAAGGTACCGTACGCAGGCGAGAAGGCACATTTCCCCCAAACCATAAAAGTTAAAAAAAAAAAAAAAAAAAGAGACTATAGATATATTATCACCAGATGAGAGCTCACCCTAAGAAGTTATATATAACTGTAAAGCGATATAATTTCAGACCCAAATGATGAATTTCACGGCCCAGTTTCTGCTCTCGAGCCATCTCTCCCCCTCGCCAAGGCTCCTTTTGGGTGGGTGGGGAGGCATCTGGCAGAAAACAGGCGCTTTCCCTTCACATCTCCCCGGGTAACGTTCACAGGGATGCAATCGCTCGCCTGCAGCGTCGACGATGCAGAAGTACAAACCACGACATTTCCGAATATCAAACGAGGAGCGGAGGGGAGTTGCTGAGATCAGGCTCCGCTCTGATCTAACTTGCATCTCTCCAGTTTAAAATCTTAATTGAAACGCTACTTGAAAGCCTCCTGCTCTCTTCCGAGTACATGGAGGGGAGATAAACCCCAGCGTTTGCCCAGAGCGCCAAAGCAAATGGAAACAAAACTAAAGCGCCGTTTTTTCTGAAAATACCATTTTCTGAACACGCAACAGTACATTCCCACTGCCCCCTGCCTTGCCTGCAGCACTGCCCGTTGCCGGCAGAGGCACAGAAGCGTTCCTTCTCCAGAGGGGGACGGGAGGGAGAGGAAAGTCCCCCAACAACCATGGCGTGAGCAGCCAGCATCAGCTGGGAAGCATCGCTGCCATCCCTGTTTCTCCGGCTGCTGTCTCCCGCCCGGGTCTGCGCAGAGAGAGGGGAAGAAGAGGAGGAGGAGGGAGACCGCTGTGTGTGTGCGAAGCTGGGACGCGCACCCCTGCAGCACCGCTCGCCGTGACGGCGCGTCGTGATATCCCGATCCACAAACGCGAAGAACTGGTTCCAGCATCCCAGCGGCGGGCTCAGGGATGCTGCTTTTTGTCCCGCATCCTCCAGTGCTTCTAAAACCAGTTTAAATACAGGAAACCAAACATCAAAACAGAGAGGGTTTCAAGGATCCGCGAGCAGCTAGCAAATGTAAACAGAGAGCATATCTATATTTAATAAGGAGCAATCCCCCATCGTGCCGCACAGCAAACAGAGGCAGCGCTCTGCCGGGCCCCTCCGAAGGCTGCTCCGCTCTCCTGCGATCCGTCACACCGCCCGTCTCACGCGAGCAGGAGAAACGGAAGATACGTATTGATTTTGGGGGAGAACAAAGCTTCCGGGCCACGTTTTCCACCT
>NW_009647217.1:657871-663395 GCF_000708025.1 Charadrius vociferus | reverse complement strand
CGGCTCCCCGCGCGCCCGCACCGCGTCCCGGGCTCTGCCCTCTGCCCACGCCGGCTTCCTCCAAACCCTGAGCTTGGCTGGGCAGCTATTTTACGGGGGATGGAAGGGAAAAAAAACCCCAAACTGGCCAGAAACCGATTAGCTGGTAATTACATTTCGCAACATCTGCTGCTTGCTACCATTTGTTTTATTATTCCTGTTTTAAAAATTGGAATACGCTGAATTTTTGCCATCTGGAAGCGCCATGAGAGATGTGCCGGGCTCCTGCCCGGCGGCAGGAGACACCGCGTCCCGCAGGAGCCCTGTCCGGGAGCGCTCCCGAGCGACGCCAGCCCGCTTTAGGCGTTCAGTTATTTTGGGCGCAGCAGACAAACCGTTTGTTCATTTGGGAACAACAGAGCTTAAAAACAAGCGAGGTGTTAAAAAGGAGGGAACTAAAAAGCAGGGCTTTCATCTGAAGGATGCGGTGCGGCTTTGACGGGCCTCAGAGAAAAGCTCTCTTCTCAGGAGGATAATAATTATTTAGTTTTTTTTTTTTTGTTGGATCTTCACAGGCTTTCGCTGCTCACTTCCCCGCCTCCCCACGTTTCTACTTCAAAACAGAAGGGAAGAAGTCCCAAACAGCATCGTTTTGTTGATCAAACCCCAGCGCCAAACGCGGCCCAGATGAAGAGAGGAGATCGGCGCTTTTCATTATCGCCAGATGAAAACACCGCCTCGCTCGGCCCCGGCGAGCGGGGGGTGGCGGCGGCGGGCTTCTCCCCTGCCCAAGCAGATATATTTCCTAAGCGAAGGAGGCGCGTGCACAGCTCCGGCCCTGTGCACAGTCAGAGAAAGACAGGTTATCTTGCTCTGGGCACCGGCGTTTAGAAGAAAATGGTTTTCTTTCATCTGCCCAAGTAAATCTCCTCCCAACGCTTGCGAGCCTGATTGCTGCCAATTTCTGCTGCGGAAATGCAGCCATTTGGAGGGGAAGGCATTAGTAACTAAAAGGTACTCATAATATTTCAAATGAAGCACTTCCCCCCCATCTCCCCATCCCACCTCAGGCTGCGTCTCCTCCAGCATTTTGCTGTGTATTCTTTGAGAAAAATAGATCTCTCTCCATTTGAGCTCCTTTCCTTGGAGTCCCCTGCCCAGACGTAAAGTCTTTTCTGCTCAGAGGGGTGAGCCCCCTTTGCCGCTGGGGCACGATGTATAGATATATGGATAGATATATAGTTGGTAGAGAACTGGAAGCACGTCCCCTCAGTGCCACGCAGCGCCGCAGCCTTTCAGGGTGCGTACGGGTGCCAGGCTACGACCGTTTCCCACTCATCCTTATGCGCCTGAATATTGCCACACATATGTTATGAAAAATTACCCGCTGCTCGGAGAGCCCGGCGATACAATAAGCTCCACATCAACATTAATGAACTCCTGTCTCTCCTGCGAGAGAAAGCTAATGTAATAACAGCGTTATATTCGGCAAACAAATGCTTGAGACAATTTTTTTTAAGCACCAGACAGTAAACAGGACCTAAAATATCCTCATGAATTACAGGAGTCTAAAATCCTCTACTGAGAAATTAATTTAATAGCAGTAAATACTGGAGCAATTTCCCCCATGTGAAATGCCACCGCAACGTTCAGTTAAAGAGCTTCATCTAAACGGCATGTGGGCACTTGCTTGGGATGGAAATATAGTTCATCGCTCAATGGTATTTTGGCCGCACAGGAGAGGAACAGCCCTCGTCCCTCCTGTGCTGGCACCGGGGCGAGGGATGCGCCTTCCCCCGCGGAAGGAGCGGTGTGAAGAAGAGGGAGAACAAGCTGCAGGGGAACCGCAAGGAGAAGAAGAAAGAAAAAAAACTTAAAAATTGGGAACAAACTGCAGGCCTAGGGAATTTTTTTTAAATTTAGCCTCCCTGGCCTCAAAATGGACATCGCTGCTCAGCCCCAACGGGAACGCGGCGCTGGGCACCCCTGTGGAGTTTTGGGGTGAGATTCTGGAGCCTGAAGGGGCCTCATCTCTGAGAAGGGACATCCACCGAGGTCGCCGATGGGCGCCTGCCTTCTCCAGCCGCGATGAGATCTGGGAGACGACGGAGGAGCCGGCGTGCCGGCCTCCAGGGAGGCAGCGGTCTTTGAGGAGAATTGTGTTAACGGGAGTAGCCTTCTCCCCGCATCTGTTCGGCTGTTATTCTGGGCAAAATTAATAGGTCTAAGGAAAGATCCGATCATAATGACAATCTGGTCTGCGCAGCGGGAGATTTTATAAAGGAGTTGAACTGTGGCTCATTGAAAACACTTAAAGTAATTAGTTACAGGGCTACTCGCTTTCTTTCCTTTTTAATAGTAATAACGGTTATTAATGTTTACAAATTACAGCAGCTCGCTGGAAATGAAAGGACGGCCGGAGCGGATACCCAGGGAAAGGGGGTGCTCCGGAATGCAGCATCCCCGCTGCCCTGGAGACAGGTTTTCTCTCCTCCGGCTCAAGCAAGGCTGCGGGCACGCCGGGGCCGAGCGCTCGCACGGAGGGAACACTTCTGAGTCTAAAAAAAAGCGGTTTGGGACCGAGGAGCGATGGCGCAGCCACCGCTTTGCAGGGAGACACTGCGGTCTCGCCCGCAAGAGGCCCAGAAAAGGTGAGGAGAGAATTGTTCTGTTGATAAATATGTAGGAGAAGCTCAAATCAACCTGAACTTTAGGAAAGGAGAGAAGAAAGATAATTAAAATATAAATAAACATGTTTGTTTCGAAGATTTATGGCAAGCGCTTGACTCAGCCTGAAGATTAATCAGGGAAGTATAATTATGTTGTTGCACCAAAAAAAAAAAAATAAAAAAATCTCAGAACCCCTCCCCGCCCCAAACAGCGGAGGAAGGGGGCAGCCGGTGCTGCCAAACCACGCGCGAGGCCAAAGGTTTAAGGAAAGCCCCTCGCCGCGGGGATGCTGCCGTGCAGGGACCGGGTCCCACGGGGACCGAGGGGCTTTGCTCGGCTCCCCGGGTCTCACGGCACCTTCCCTCGCTTCCCAGGGAGACGCTTCATTTCTCCCTGAAACCGCACACTTTCGCTCCTGGACTTTGCTGGCGCTCTGTGCGGCGTGCAGAGAAAACGGGGAGCAGCCGGGGCCGCGTCCCCTTCCCTTGCCCGCCAGCCCCGGGTCCCCAGCTCCGACGATGAGGGGGAAAACTGATCTTGACGTGTTTTCGCGGGGGAGCCGGCACACAAAGTCAGCGATGGAGCAACTGGGGTGCCTGGGAGGCTGCGCTGCAGACTAGCGCCTTGCTATCCCGTGATAAAACCCTCATCGCTCCTCCCAAAATGCAGATTCCCAGGCTCGAGTCGGCCCAGGAGCGGATAAAGACTTTCTTTCAGTTTCTTTTTAATTAACCTCTTTCTATTCCCAAGACAAAAAAACCCACCCCTTTTATCCTTGTACGTTTGACACTGCTCTAATTTCATCGTTTGCTGAAAATAGCCTGGACGCGTCCCAATAAAGGAAATATTGCAGCTGAAGCTGGTGGGACTGCCTGGTGTCAAAGCAGCTCGTCACTCCCCATTACAAACCCATTTCCCATCACTTAATGACACCGCCAAGCGAACTGTCTGGGCTGAGATGGGACACGGGAGGGCCAAGTTCAGCTGAAGAAAAGCACTTGTATTTACAGAGCGCTCAATTTTGCCACGTTGCTGCTGCGCCGGGCTACGGCAACGTGTGTTTATGGCACAATGCATATATTTTAAGGACTTTTTCCCCCCTGTGTGTACAGTCTGAAGCTCGAGACAGCAGCTTGGGGAGGATTTGAACCCAAAAGCAGATGATTGTGGTTGAGAAGTGGGCTCGGTTTCTCGCTATTTGTTTATGTACAATTCATCAGCACCGTAAATAACAACTGCCGAGGAGCGCCATGCCGTAGCTGTACCACGCGGAGCCGAGACAGATCTTCGCCACGCTCAGCTGTCTGCTGTGAGCTCATCCTTCCCCCTCTGTGGGGATTTTCGGGGGCAAAGCTTGCGGAGCGGGGACTGCTCTCCATCCCCACGGCCTCCGTCCTGGCCGGCAGTGTGGTGTCCAGCCCCGCGAGCCATGCGCTGGGTGAGGCCGGGCACAGCAGGTTGCCCGGCACGCCTCTGCACCGCATCCTCTGCAGAGCCCCGAGGACGCGCAGCCCCTCGCCGCATCCCAGCCTAGCACGGATGCCTGCCTGGGGACCCGACCTGCCATGATGCCAAATAACAAATAATCAATGGCAGCCATTCGTTAAAAAACAATGCAATACCCCCAAATCAACATGCCATCCGAACAACGTTGCTTTGCACCTCCGCATGCGAGGCCATCCTAAATCAGCTTTCCTCCCCAGACATCCCCCCCGCCACCGGCGGGTCCCCTCCACCTCCTGGCAGTGTCATTCAGAGTCAAATCGCTTCCGCAGCTTTTTGGACCCAGGTTAGAGAAACTTGGGTAGGAAAGATGTTAACAAGGGGGTCGGGGAGGTCAGGTAAGCAGAGCGGCTGGCGCGTTGCCATGGAGTTTGTCGAATTAGACACCGAACACGGGGAAGTGGTTAAACGAGCTGACCCCGGCGAGTCCCGCTGCGCCCGCTCGGAGCGGGGGACACACTGGGAAACTCTAATGTACCGAGATTTCCTTACGTCCCTGCCCCCCGCCTCACGCCTCCACAGCCATTCCTGGGGATGCAAGGCGTTGTCCCGGCAAGGAGCCCCTTTCTCCACTCTCCTCCTGTTCTTGTAGCCCCTGCAGACTCTCCAAGGACATTTCAAGGCGTAATTATGGCGCTAAATATTATTGCCTGAGCTCGTATGACCGGCTCATCATCCCGGGGATGCTGCTCAGTGAAGCTTCTCCGTAACCCCATTATAGCTCAGGACTCTCTGGACGGAGGGGAGGCGGTGGGAGGTGGATGTAGCACCATCAGCCTCGTGTTGCTCCCCAGAAAGGGATCAAGCGGCCAGGCCAACGCAAGAGATTGATTTGCAGGGAACTGTGTGTATATGTGTGTGTGTGAGAGAGAGAGAGAAAGAGAGAGAGAGAGAGAGAGAGAGAGAGAGAGAAACCATCTGCGATGACCACACAGATTTGTTTGACGTGTCTTTCCACACAAGGTCACGTTGTACTCTGCGGCTGCTGACTCAGGGGGTCGGGATGCTGCGGAGCTCTCCCGGCGGGGCGGGAGGTGGTCCCAGCACACCCGTCATCACACCCAGCAACCAGAGGGGGGAAGTTTCCCTCCCTGCCACTTCCAGTTGTGTGACACCACCCCCGCTGCATCCCACTCAAAGCGCAGGGCGTACCTGCTCCGACCAGCACGCGTCTCTATGCCGAACCTCGCAGTGCTTCCCCCCAGCATTTATTCGTGCAGCAGCACTTGCTCGGAGTCGGGGAAGTATGGAGCCCTTCGGAATAAGACATCAGAGAGCTGTTTGCCAACTGGAAACATAAAAGGAGGAAATGCTGTGCAAGCGGCAAACGTCGTTACAGCCTCAGAGTTGCTCCCTGTTAGCAGTTTCCTAC
>NW_009647217.1:654913-657834 GCF_000708025.1 Charadrius vociferus | reverse complement strand
ACGGGTCCCGGATTTACCGGCGGGTCCGAGGCCCTGAGGGAGCTCTCCATCACAAGGCAGAGCACGTTCTCCGCTCACCGCCTGCGCCAGCCGGGAGATGGGTCTCTGCTCTTCACATTATTTACTTTTTATAGACAAAGCTGTGACCCTGGACTCCCTTTTAAAGCTTATCCATCATGTACTTCTCTCCTCTCCTGCTCATCATCAAGCCAAGAGGAGGACGGTGTGTGGTGGGGGAGGCAGGATTTATTCCGCAGCCCCAGCACCGGGGCCGGAGCTGGCAGCGGGGAACCCCCCCTGCCCTTCCCGGCGGTGGGACGGCTGACCCAGTTGGGAAGCATCACGTCCTGCAGAGCCTGATTGACATTCACTGAGCCAAACCGATGTGAGAACGCATGCACGCACCCGTCTCTGCAAAATTCAGGAGGTGAACAAACAGAAAGCAAGAAATAGAAGAAGTTTTTGCACAGGAATCAAAAAGAACAAGCTGTCATCGTGTACCGAGCTAAGCCTGGAGTACAGTACATCGAGTGCTTTATTTAGTGTATCTGGAGAGAGAACAGGTAAAATAACTGAGTTCAGGGATGAGGCCACGATTCCCGTGGCTTCGGAGAGCTGAGGCTATTAATACGAGAGGTCAGAGTGATTTTCATGAATCAGAGTAGCGATGCCAGATCCTCTCCTCTCAGCTGGAAAGAGAGGACCGCAAAAGCTTTTTTTCTCTAAATGACTCTCCATCTCAGAGAGAGCCCATGCCATCTGTGGGCATTTAGCAATCCTGCCGCACCTCAGCAGCCCGATGGGAAACCAGAGGCACCCTCCAGCCCCGGGCACAGCGAGGTGCCTCTGGAATCCTGCGCGCCCCCCCTGCCAAAGCCCACGAGGGGCCACGGTGCTCCCCCTCCTCCCCTGCTGCCTCCGTGCTGCCGCGATGGAGCATCACTGGCCGCATATACACACACTGGCCATACGGCGGCCAGCCTCCGCACCAAGCGTGGAGGAAGGGCGGTTCTCCTTCCACCCCCGTGACCCACGTGCAGACACAAGCACACGGGATGGCAAGCGAAGACGCACAGCCACCGGCCCTGCCGCAGGCAGCCGTGCCCACACATCTGGGCAAAGGCATTGGCGTCGCCTGGCTGTAGCCCAGCGTTATCTTTCAGGCGTGCTGATCTATCGTCACCTTCTCCCCCTTTCATCTCCGAGCAAACCTCAGAGCCGCTGCGTCTTTGCAAGGAAAGGGACAGAAATGCTGCAGGCTATCGAGGCAGATTTCTGCTTTGTTTGGTTTCTTCTCTGTGCGCAAGGATCTTGGAAAACAAAGTTAGATATAAAAATCCCCTAAATTATTTGAAGAATAAAGAGGCCTCGGTGCGTGCCAGGCAGGCTTTAGGGGAGCGGGGGGAAGAGCCAGCCAAAAAGCTACTGCTGAGCATATTAAAGAATGGCATTATCAAGTGGAACAGACAAGACATGTATATAATGCATAAGTAGTGTTTGCTGCTTCTCCAAACAACTCATAGATCACCAGGACACAAGCTCCTAGGAAGAGCAAAAAAAGGAAAGAGAGAGGAATGCACGATAGCATCAGAAGAGGCGTGCGTGCGGCTGAGCGACAGAAGCGCCTTACGGAAGCCCGGGATGCGGACGGGGCTCGGCGGTGCCTGGGGACTGGGGGGACACCCGAAGGCACCCTGCGGACGGGACCCCAAGAAGTGGAGCCCCGCGCTCCTCCGAGCTCTCTCCCACCGACTGTCCCGGCCCCGGCCGGCGCTCTTTAACATGCGGTGCCAGCAGCAGCGCTGACCCCAGACAGCGCACGGGGCTCGGCAGTTCGGCGTTAATCTGCCAAAAGAGTGACCTTCAACCGCTAAAGAAGAGATGTTTTTAAAAACTCATGAGCGTAAGGAAGGATCATTTGCTTTCTCATTTAGCATATTAAAAGGGTATTATTGCTACAAACAAGAAATCTAAATGAGCCCCCAGTTGCGGCTTTGGATAACGCTTTAGATTAAAGGTGCAGGGTAATGATTAACACGCCGCACATAAACCATTTATCGTTTGTAAACAAGGCGAGACCCGCTTTCTCTCACCATAAGCAATGGACGTTCCACAATGAAGCTGCGCAGAGACAAAGGAACAATACAAAGGAGCGGAGAGCGCCGGGGGGCACGCGCAGATGTGGGGGGCTGCGGTGGCTCTGCTGGGGGCCCCTCCTTCCCGCGCTCCGGCTGTTCCAGCGGAGAAGCTGCTGTTCGCGGCAGCTCCGGGTGCACCCCAGACCTGCTCCGCGTGCGCCGGCAGCCCCGAGGGGCCATCCTGCTCCTTCTGCCTTTACCGGGGTCGTCTTTTCTCCTTGCAGATCGGCAGAACCCTCTTTGCTGAAAAACCCAAGTTGCACGATTGCATTTCTCACCTCCTAAATAGGTTTGTCAGCCCCGCGAGGGCCGTGACGGCTCCCGCTCCCGCGTTCTGGAGAGCACGGAAAACAGCTCAGGGCAGAAACTCGCAAGCCAGCTCAGAGCTGTGAACCTTTTCCTTTTTGTGACGGGGAAGGGGAGAAAGGAGATGGGAAAGGTCTCGCTGACGCAACCGAGCAGGGAAGTGAGCTTGTTATTATTTGTGGGTTTAGACGGCGGCTCGCAGACCTCCTGGGCTTTCTAAGCGCCTCCGACGAGAGGTCACCGGAGAGGTGAGGTCCCCTCGGAGGCGGCTGTCCCCGACTCGTGCTGCTCTGAAACACGCTGGCACCTCTCGCTCCTCTCCCTGCTGGAACGCAAGGACACCGTGGGAAGCAGAGCCTTGGAAGGCTCCTGCCACGGAGAAATCAGTCACTTTAATCACCCCCTTGCACTGTATTTATCTCCATGAAAGGTCCCTCGCTCCTTTGTCACTGACTGGCAGGGTTAGCAGAAAGAAGC
>NW_009647217.1:647258-654903 GCF_000708025.1 Charadrius vociferus | reverse complement strand
GCAGGAATGATATATATGTTTATTTTTTTATTTCAACAGCACTGCCACAGAAAACAGAGCCTCTCCCCCGAGGTTTTCCTACAGCTCGTGAGCTTACAAGCTCTGCTCGCCCCCGCAGACGGGGGACGCGAGGAGGGATGGCAGAGCAGAAGGGTGGTCTGGCCTCCAGGGCGCTACAGGGCTCCCGCCCGGCCGTCAGCTCCGGCGCTCCCCGGGCGAGAGGCGAGGAGACTGCCGGCACGCGTGGCAGATCACTGCCCCATTTTCGTCACTGCTTGGGAAGTGTCTGGGCGCGGGTCCCACCGTGCGATGGCCTGGGAGGGATGGGGGGCGCGAGGGGGACAGTCCAGCGCTGATGGCCGCACATCCTCAGCAGCGGGCACTACGCGCTGGGTACCAATGAGGGCTCCACGCGCAGAAACACATCTATCATCTGCGGGGTTTTTTTTGCATCTTTTTGTAACAAGAACCAATTACCACCGCTATGTAGCCCCCAGCCCTCTCCACCATCCCGTGGTGGATGTGGGAGGGCCTTCTGGTGAACACCACGCCTCAGGGGCTGTACAATAACATGCCACAGGAGCCACCCCGAGAGACCCTTCAGGGATGCATGCGGTGTAGGAGTGAGGATTCCTTCTGCCCCTGGCGCTCACGGGGCGGTGAGGATGCTGCCTTGCCGCACAACTGGGCAACGGCAACCAGAGACATGGCTATGGCTCTTCTCACGGAGCAGAGGCAGCAAGAGCCCCGGGAACACCCAGGGGACGGCTCCAGGAGGAAAGGAGAGGCGGGCAGCAGATGTGGCAACCGGGTAAGCATTCTCCCCCCTTTGCCGGGGAGAGAGGGAGCAAAGAGGAGCGACGTGCAGAGAGACCACGCGAGGAGAGGCGGCGGGAGGGCAGGGAGGGCAGCGCGGCTCTTTCCCCGTCCCCGGAGCGCCGCTGTCTGTGGCAGCCCCGGCAGCAGAGAAGCGCTTTCTGCTGCAACAGGGTTCTTTTTCTGTGATTGACCCCAATTACAGGAGTCAGCCCACACGGGCTGAGTGCGTCACTGGTGTCAGGCGGGCAGCTGCTCGGCGCCGGAACACTCAGCTAGAACAGCATCCCCAGGAGAGCCCGGTACCCACAGAGACCCGTGCGCCCTGCGCATCGCCACCCGGGTACCCCGCGCACACCCCGGCGCTGCCCCGTCCACCCACACTTGCCGGGTGCCGCCTGCGGTGCCCAATTGTTTAAAGCTTTTTCACAAATTTAACGCCGTTTGGTCATTGGCATGGTAACGTCAGGAAAGCAGAAAAATAGAAAGTGAGCCTTCAGGGGAATTAGAGACCCCAGAGCCAGCAGCGTGGTCAGGTTGTGCTGCCCGACGCCCACCACAGCCCGGTTTGCCCCGTGCATCGCCAGCGAAGGTGGGAACGGCCACCGCACACATGCAGGGGGAAGCTCGGCCGCTTCCCGTTTTTAGGCTGTTGGCTGAAGCAGCCGGGGCCGTGCCGGGGCCGCAGCGAGGGCCACGCTGCCGGCAGGGAGCCTGGGGCCACTCCTGCGCCGTGCACCGCTGCCAGCGGCTCCTTGCCAGAGCCGAATCGTGCAGGAAGCAGTAGGAGCAATTGCCTTCTTTGTTCGTTTCGGGCACTGGAAGCAGCTGAGCCACTGAGGAGCACAGGTCACCCGAGAGGTCGGCGAGCGCGTTCCCCCGACCTTGCTCACACACGCACAAGGGCTGTTTGTGTGCAGAAAGTTTCACGAGCACCAAAGCACACATCCCCAAACAAACTCCTGCTGACAGTGTTGGTAAGCAACACCAACCCAGCTGCTGCCTCAAACCCCAACACTGCCCTGTGCCAAACCCTGCAAATTACTCGTTTACCCCAACAGTGAAGCGCAGTAAGGAGCCAGCCTGGGGGGGGCAAGTGGCTTTATAAACATCTGGGGCTTCGGTCCAGGTGTGTTTCTCAGCAGCGACCTTGACTTCAATGGGTGTGGAGCACATCGTAAAGTACAGAGAAACTAAAAACTGGAGTAACACCTGTGCAACCAACTTTCACAACGCTGCAGGACTTGCCTGCAGGTCTACCTGGAGCAAGAGGTCCCAGACACGGGCAAACCCCACCTCAGCTCCTCATCCAACATCTTCGCTGCCTTATTTCCACTGCAGTCACTCCTTGAGCTTCTAAGCAAGGTCAACAACAGAAGGTGCTAGGGTGTGTGCACACACGGACTGAAAGCATACATCAAATAACCAAGAAAATAACATCCCTGCTGCATAAATGGAGAAACAAAGACCGAGAGACTCACCCAGGGTCCCAGGGAGAGCACCACGTTGCACCCAGCTCTGGCGAGTTGGGTTCCTCCCCACCACTGGGCCATAAGAAACTTCACCTGCCTCTGGGTAGGGCAGCCTCATCACTCACCTCGTTAGGTGCTCCTAATTACTCACCTGCAAGTACCTGGGGCCCAGCCGTTTTCCTCACGCTGCTCAGCCATTAACGCCGCTCGTGCACCCCATCTGCCTCGTCCCGCCCGCGTCCCCCCGTCGGTAACGCTCCTCTGTCTCACACGGCTCCATCTGCATCTTCTGTAAACCAGAAATTGCGCTCTGCTAAAAGACCCGCTTTGTTATTATTTCATTCTGCTGTTATTAATATCCGATTGGATTCCATTTGTTCCATCTTACAGCTTGTCTCCTGCAATTGCCTGCCTTTAGAAACAGTTTTATCTGAGCAGGTGAGGCAGATTATAAATAAATTTTGTATCGCACCTTGTATTTTAAGCAAATTTGAGACTTTCCTGATTAGGTGCCTTCCACCGGAGAACCTCGTTCAGTCGGATAATTGCAACCTCGGTTCTTTATCCTCCCTTTTGTTCTCTTCCCCCCTTGGCAAAGCCGCAATCTTGCACGGGAACATCAGCAGACAAAACCCTTGAAAATAACTCTCCAGAAGAAATCTAATTTACTTTTTAATCTGGTTCGGAAATTTGCCAGCAAAATTTCCAGCGACAAGCAGAGCCATTTATTACTACTTATCATACCGGCTGGATCCTCACTCCCGATTTGGGTAATGTAGCGGGGACGGCGGAGCGCGTGTGTGCGCGAAGAGATGAAGAGAGAATTCCTTTGATATATTATTTATTTGATACAATCTTCCCCCTGATAAAATCAGTAAGCAGAGGACAAAGCGGCGACCTTATCCGTTGCAACCGCTTATATTACGAAATACCAAGCATACACATATAGTTTCATTTCGCTTAATTTGTTTGGTGGGTTCTCTTTTCTTTATTTATATCTAGGCACAGGCACCCATACTCACGTATATAACATTCCTGCCGGTGAAAGAGCTTATTGCAGTTGTCTCCTCGTGGATGAAGCAGATTTGATCGCATTTGTGATGCGAGGATCCTCTTTCCAGCGGCAGACACGGGAAAGCGATGCTCGCGGAGGCCGTCACAGGGCTTGGTCAATGGTGTGGCTAATGGACGTCCACCACAACGGTTGCGAATACGTTCCACGCCTCATCGTTTGGGGCGAAGCGGAGAGAAGGCGAGCATACGCCAGACTGTGCAATGCCCGCAGCTCGCAGTTCAATCATTGGACAGAAGCCTGTGAGATCTGGAGCGATGCGGGCTCTGCTGTCCCTCTGCACGCTAAAATAACCCTTCTTCCCTCCCTTTTTCCTTACAGCCTGGTGTGACCCGGCTGCAGGGCCCGCGGGGCTGTGCTCGGCAGGATGCCCTTTCCCGGCCGCCAGCGCTGCCTCTCGGCCTGGGGACGGCCCTGCCTTACGGCTTTTCTTAATTAGGTGGATTCCCCGGCCGAGCCTGGCTCAGACGCCGAAGTTTCTGCATAAAAGTTTCCGTCTCTCGCCTTTCCTCCTCAGAACGATGCCTCCTGTGGGAAGTGTAAATACGGAAAGATGACAACATGCGCATTAGCGCTCGTTAGAATGTCATCATTATATCCTGCAAAGTGTCTGCTGAAGGGATCCCTAAAGGACACTTAGAGATGGAGCAGCTGCTCCGGATTTGTTCCAGCTCACATCTTGAGGAAAATGACATTGAGATAAATACGGCGTTGCGAGCGTCTTCGGAGCAGAAGGGGGAAAAGAGCGGGGCGATCTCCTTCGGTGGCGGGTCCGGGGCAGGACCCCAGCCCTCTGCCTAATTAGCACTAATCGTACGCTGCCACCTTTGCCACGGCAGCAGCGGGTCCAGCAGCAGACCGGGGCGGTGGGGGGCTGCATGCCCCAGCTGCCTCCCAGCCAGCTCCGACGGTGGAGGCGGTTTATCGGCAGCGAGCGGAGGTGGGTATGGATTCTTTCGGGGAAAAACACCCAAGCCAACACCCACACATCTAGAAGATTACATATACGAGACCAAACTCTCATAGGTATTTTAAGCCAGATCGTCATCTGGGGCAAAGCAGCACAATCTCACTTACTCCTTCAGTGGAGCGAGGAGATTTTTACAACAAAAGCTTTAGCACCACCAGATCCCGGGGTGGTACTGTTTTCTAACCTGCCTTTGTCTGTGCGCTGCCAGGAGAGAGGGGAATTCAGGAGGAGTTACGCATCTGCACAATCATCTCCCCCTTTGCCTGTTTGCATTCAAAGAGAAAGCCTTGAAATCAAAATGCAAACAGTCCCAAGGGCGCTCGCAGCAGCAAAGAGAAAGGTTAAGGACTGTGATTGACCGTGAGACGATCCAGAGTCTTATGTTACCTGGAGACCTTGCATGCGTTCCCTCCAGCATTGCCCGACAAATACAGAAAAAAAGCATTGTCTTCAATTTTCCCGTCTCCTAAGAGCCCCTATCATGTCGAGTAGCAAAGTCACAAAGCCGAGTTTCTCTATTCGACAGTAACAAATAGATCATTTTCTGGGAGCGGTGTCCCTGCGGCTGGCGGAGGGAGGGCACCCCCTCTCCCGCAGGTGGCAGAGAGTCTTTTCCACTGCCAGACAGGCCTCCATGCCCCGGCTGCCCCCCAGCCAGCTCCGACGGTGGAGGCGGTTTATCGGCAGCGAGCGGAGGTGGGTATGGATTCTTTCGGGGAAAAACACCCAAGCCAACACCCACACATCTAGAAGATTACATATACGAGACCAAACTCTCATAGGTATTTTAAGCCAGATCGTCATCTGGGGCAAAGCAGCACAATCTCACTTACTCCTTCAGTGGAGCGAGGAGATTTTTACAACAAAAGCTTTAGCACCACCAGATCCCGGGGTGGTACTGTTTTCTAACCTGCCTTTGTCTGTGCGCTGCCAGGAGAGAGGGGAATTCAGGAGGAGTTACGCATCTGCACAATCATCTCCCCCTTTGCCTGTTTGCATTCAAAGAGAAAGCCTTGAAATCAAAATGCAAACAGTCCCAAGGGCGCTCGCAGCAGCAAAGAGAAAGGTTAAGGACTGTGATTGACCGTGAGACGATCCAGAGTCTTATGTTACCTGGAGACCTTGCATGCGTTCCCTCCAGCATTGCCCGACAAATACAGAAAAAAAGCATTGTCTTCAATTTTCCCGTCTCCTAAGAGCCCCTATCATGTCGAGTAGCAAAGTCACAAAGGCGAGTTTCTCTATTCGACAGTAACAAATAGATCATTTTCTGGGAGCGGTGTCCCTGCGGCTGGCGGAGGGAGGGCACCCCCTCTCCCGCAGGTGGCAGAGAGTCTTTTCCACTGCCAGACAGCACCGAGACACCCCGAGAGCCGGGTGATGTCAAGCCATGCAAGAAGCATCCTCAGGTAACCATTAGGAGCCCTTGCTGGTTCTCTGCCGGTACCGAAACGATGCTCCAGCTGTTAAAAGGGGTTGAATGCACACTGCAGAAATGACAAATAGAGAGCCAGGGTCCCCTCAGCAGCAGCTGATCCTACTGTCCTGCTTTGGGTTTTGTTGGGTTTTTTTAGAAAAACCTAATGCCGGTCCTGAATGTGTAGGGCTATTCCAGTTGGTTGAATTACCTCCCAAGCCTCCGGATTTGTCATGCGTACAAAGAGAATACCCCATTCTTTGCCTCTTCTTCAAAATTGCCGCGCGGAGGTTTTGGACACAGATGAAGCAGCCAGTGTCTCTCCTGCCACAGGTGGCTGCATTCCAGTAATAGCTCCATCAGCTTTCTCCAAGAGTTGCATTTTAGTTTTGATTTTTAATTGCAAAACATCACCGTGAGATTGCTGCGCAGCAGGTCTATTGGGATTGCAAAGTGCCCAGAACAGTCCTCTGGCTGGATGACAAGTGGGCACATCGACTTCCACCGCCATTTACCGCTGGAGCCCAGGAACCGCTTTCTACATCCCATACAACTGTGTCGGATTCGGCACCTTCTCGCCCGCAGGACCTTGTGCAGGCAGATCCTGTTCGCAACGTGCCCACTTCTGGGATATGTGTTTCTCCAAAGAGCATTTTGAGAAGTTTTGTTTCCTATTGTTTCGCCTTCTGCTGGAAGAGTGCCCCCCCAGACAGAAAGACATCGGCTCAGAGCAGAGGACGGGTCTCACAGGTGCTCTTGCGGAGGCGGAGGGCGGGATGACAAGGGCTGCCAGGAGCTGGAGCGGGGACGGTGCCAAGTGACTGCTGCAGCGATGGGTTTGCTGTGAAATTGCATCACTCCGGG
Source organism: Charadrius vociferus (assembly GCF_000708025.1). NCBI lineage: Eukaryota > Metazoa > Chordata > Aves > Charadriiformes > Charadriidae > Charadrius > Charadrius vociferus. The sequence goes on along the minus strand of NW_009647217.1, from coordinate 648,292 downwards.
GGAGGCAAATGGCCGGAACCAGCTGAAAATCTTTCAGAAAAGCAGAAAATTTCCATTTGATCTAAACGCAAACAGTTACAAACGCATCTGGTCAAATTCTGCTTCAGAGAAGCGAAGGAGCGACGCGCGTTGCCGGTGCTGACACGGGATGCTCTGGGGTTGTGCTCTTGGAGCGGGACCCGCGACGGCTGCAAACACATCCTCCACACGTGGCACGCCGGAGCGGTACCGGGAGGAAGGGCTGGGGCTTGCTCCGCCGGTATCAGCATTTCATCTGTCCCTAAAAGAGCTTGGTCTTTCTAGACCGTAGACTGCTCCCTTCAAATCTGGGCTGTGGGTGGCCCCCTTCATCGCTAAAGGAGCTCGGTTCACAGGGAAAACTTGTTATGTGTACATAAGTACATACATTAGATACGATATGTATATATTATTTATCTATTTTTACTTATGTATGTATATATACGCATATAGCAACACCTCACCCAGCAAAGGCTGATTTATTACGACTAGCACTAGCTTTTCCTTACCAACAACGGCATCTCGTTAGGGTGTTTAGGGACCGGAGAAATTCAACATGATTTCACATCCCTCAAGGTGGCAGGGGATAAAAAGGCCTCCTGCCTCCGGCACAGGCGGTTTTAGCAGGGACAGGCGTTAGGAGCAGTGCCCCCATGCCGAAACGTCTCCTTGCTCCGAGCTGGAAATCAGACACTTCAAAATGTGCTGTGAAAAAAGTTCCCCTTCCAACAGGCGCCTGCCAGCGATCAAAACACTGAGTTTCCCGGCTGACATCCACCATTTAACAAATTTCAAGTGAAAAATCTATTTCGGAATGAAATATCGCCACGCCGCTATCCAGCAGCGCTGAAACATTTCAATACTGCTGCAACACTACTTCTTCCTCTCTTATTGTTTGCTTAACATGAAACAAACAAAGAAACAAGAGGACCTCAGCGAGCGGCGTTGCGGCTCAGACCTGAGGTCCATCTGACCCGACGCACCGGCTCCAGGGGCGGCAGCACTGCCGGCCTCAG
>NW_009647217.1:643409-647229 GCF_000708025.1 Charadrius vociferus | reverse complement strand
GGGGGCGCCGGGAGCCGCACCGTGGGATGGAGGATGCGATGCCGGGAAAGCTGTCTGAGAGGCAGAGCGCTGACGGAGTCCGGCCAGGGCGCAAGGAAAGGGTCGGATGGGATGGGAATACCTGCAAACGCCGCAGCTGAGGTTTATGTCCCATGTATTTTGCAGGGATGGATGGAGGAACAGGTTCGCTTGTGCAGGAACAGTGCAGGGATGGAGCGGAGACGACAGGAACGCCAAGCCCGTCACTCGCAGCAGCAAGACCCGCATTTCTATTCCCTCACGCCACAGGCCATCGCGGGTATGTCTGACGTGTCGCGATTATCGTTACCCCGTACGACAGAAGGATCCCTCAGCCACAGCATCCCCCCGACACCTCTGCCCGGCCGGAGGGGGCTCCCCACTGCACGATAGCCGAGGAGTCGCCTGCGCACGCGTGGCCACCTTGACTGAAGGTACCGCTGGGCAAAGATGCGAGATGGCTCTGTGCAGACAGCTATTTTGCTGCAAACCAGCCTCGTTTGGGTCTTGTTTAATGATTAGAGACTAGTTTAAAGTAAAAGACCTGAAATGGGAATAGATGAAAGGCGTAACCCACTGTGTTTTGTGCCATCCCCACGCTGGGCTGCGAGCACGCCCACTGGTACTTACAGCGCGGCTGACAAACAGCGACTTGTTAAGCTGCGGTAACTGCATGATACATCTGAGACTTAAAAGCATAAACAGAGATTCACACCAGCTTGCCCGAACCGAACGCGTTCCCCATACAGAGGAGGCCCCGTTTTCCGTCCTCGTTGCCTTTGTGGAATGGTGACAAACTGCATGTCCCTCCGTGGGGGCAGCAGTGCAGAGCCCGGCCCCCGCCTGCTCCTACCCTAAACGTCAGCACCCGCAAAAGGAGGTGCCACCAAAAATCCTTCCAGCATCAAAAACGGTGAGGGTTTTGTGGTTTTGTGTTTTTTTTTTTTTTCTTTTTCTAAAGTGCACATCTGAGTCAGCGCCTGCAACCTCACATCTACAGAGCAGAGTTGCCACCTCCGCGAATAGCTGTAATTTCTTTTTAGTTCAATTATTTCTGCACCATACTGTTTGCAACAGCTGAAGCCAACAGTGCTGTTCAGCATATTATGTACTCTGTGTCAATGCACCATGAAATATTAAGACTACAATAGGTCTGAAGTCACAGAATCATAATCCTGTAATAGCTTGCTTCATTTTTGCTGCTGGAAGATGGCAGAATATTTCTATTTTTAAACAAATGGCACTCACTCTAATGAAGCCAGGGCTCATCTTGATACAACTGCAGCTGCGGAGCTTGCTCTCTGCTGTGGTTTGGAAACCCGGAGTTCAGTCAGGGGGGAGCTGCTGACAACTTTTGCTAGTGTTTAACTGCGTGGAGAAACCCGGGGTCATCTGTCTGTTTACAAATCGCTGGTTTATTTGCAGGAAAAATATTTTCTTCTGCGCTTTTCCAAACCTCTGCATTGACCAGACCGAAGACTGAAAACAAGGAGACACATCTCCAGCTCCCGCTCCCTCTGCGTTTCTCTGCAGCGCCGCGGGATGCGTTGAAGCCGGAGAAGACACCGCTTCACCTCCTGCGGGATGTGTGGAGGACAGCAGCTCCCGCGGCCGTGCCCACCACGCCGGCGTGCCGGGCTCCTGCCTGCCCCGGTTTTGGGGAAGCCTCACCCTTTTGGTGCGGTTTTACACCTCACGCCAAAAGCCACCCTGGGCTGGGGCTCGTGTACAGGGCAGTTTCCCAGGGAGAGGCCCACTCCCCGCACCCCCATTAAATCCCTTCGAAGAGCAGCCATTCATGGCCTCAACAGATGCACACTTCCACATTTTTTCCTAATAGAGAGGAGATAATTTTTTTTTTTTTTTACTGCTTTCTTGCAAATTTGCATATCCCTCCTCCTCTCCTTCCACGGTTAAGCTCCCAAAATATAATAAATATTTCACTTTCAAATCTAGATTCATTAAAGGATGCCCAGGAGGAAGAAATAATAAGGTATCACTTTACAGCCCAAATAAAACACAGAAAGATACGGCCTATAATGTATATTTCAGGCTTTAGGTTGAGATAATTCATACATCACTCCCGGTTAAGGAACAAAGATGGTGCTGTGTCAGCACATTGGCTGAAAAAATACCTTCTTGCAATATTTTATGCCTTTTGGTAATGTATCCCAGTTACCATACGTCACCGCAAGTGGGGAACGAGGCAGCGCGGAGCAGCAGTCACCTCTGCTCGGTAAAGAGCTGGGACGTTCCCCTCCCTCCCTCCCTCCGTCCCTCCTTCCATCCATCCCGTGCTGTGCCAAGGAAAAGAGAAAGCAGAGAAACACACCATTTTTCTGCCGCGTTTTCTGACCGAAGGCATATTTTTTTGCTCAGGCTGCAGAGCTGAGTGGCAGCGGGGCTGAGCGGGACGGGAGAGCGCCCGTGACAGGCTGCGGAGCGCTCATTTATCATAAGAGCGATTTCCCTACTAATAAAGTGACCTTGCGTAAATAGCTCAACTTTTCACAGCTATCACATCATTAGGATAGGACACGCGTTGATAGATAGAGACCACATGGACTGCTGATCCAGGATGAACTACCGCAGCCAGGGAGTTGTTTTTGACGGGGCTGAAGCGCTCCATCATTTCACGACAGAAGGTGCCGGTGAGTAACACGCCGGGGGACGCGATCAATTCTGCCCGCTGTCGATGCCGCGGGGGAGCCTGGGCTCCCTTTGTCCTCGCCAACGGCCAACGCTCTGGCCAAAGGAGCTGGCGTCTCCAAATCACTGCTGCCTCCGCAAGTCACGACCCGCGGCAGGAACTGCATCTGCGGGAGAGCTGCTGGGCTGTCCAGGACGCTGCACGATGGGACCCCGCAGGGTCTGGTGGAAGCAAAGGAGATCTTTGCATGCCACCCAAAGGGTCTCCTTGGGTGCTAGCGGCGAAGCAGCCCGCCCTTCGCAAGACTTGCCCTAGACATGGCCACGGCTGAACTTCCAAACAACGAGCCCCAGCGGAGCAGGACACATCACGGATCCCGAGGGAACGGCGCGGGGCTGTCACTGAGCCTCTCCTCCCGGCACAGCTGCAGGAGCAGCCACCACCCCTTCTTGATGCAACCCATCCTCCCGTTGCTCCGCAACGCTCACATCATTCCCTCCGTTTTGCAAGGGAGCGAAGGAGATGAGCAGGGTGGGAAGAGGCCGGGGAGAGGGCTGATCCACGGGGTTACGCTGCAAGGAGAGTGCCGGTAGCGGGATTTCTTGTTGTTATTGTTACTCTCCCATGTATACTCCTGGCTAATCCAGTAATCTATTATTTACGTGTAGCATAATTAAGGTTGTGAGTAGCTTGATCTTTGTTTACTTAAGTATATAGCAGAAGATTGCCAAGATTAAATAAAACTATCCGCAGGCAGGCAGGCAGGGCTGTGCGCGCTCAGGAGGACGGCTGCGGGGCTGGGGAGCTGCCCTCCCGCCTCTTCGGATGGAGATCACGTCGGCTCTTGCATCATACGCCCCGTTGCCAATTCAAGCTTATCTAATAAAGTTTCAGATAAACCAGACCAAACAAAACCCAGCGAAGTCTGAAACCAGCTAATGGGATGTGATTAGCGCTCGTCAGCCTCCGCTTTTACCTGCTACCCGCGGGACCAGCGTCCATCCAGCCTTGCGTGGGTGCTGGGGCTGCACACCTAAAGGAAGGCACCGGCGGCGGGGGAGAGAGCAACATGGCTTTAAATCGCATTGCTATAAAAGAAACCTACAGCTGGACCAAGAGCCCCGCTGAAATCATGGTGGAGATGTGCGCCAT
>NW_009647217.1:639066-642377 GCF_000708025.1 Charadrius vociferus | reverse complement strand
ATCTGCTCCGGGCTCGCGCCAGCCCTCCTGGGCATCGCAGAGGGGCTGGATCCAGCGCCCGCTCCCGGCTCCCCCGCTCGCCCCGGGGGAATGATGGGTTCGGGCCACCCCATCAGTCACAGCTTCCACGAGTTATTGCGCTGGGACCGGCCCTGGGAGTGACCGCGCTGCGGCAGGGGTTTCCCCCCTGCCTCTCCTGATTTACACCAACAGAGGAACCAGATGAAGCATCCACTGATGTCGATCCCCATTGACTCATCTACTCTATCTTAGAGGGGACCACGGATAACGTCGCCTTTTCTGAGCTTCACGGGTGAAATGTGCTCATAAGATTGCACACGTTATGATTTTTGTACTTGACAGGCTGGATACCTTCCTCTCCTCCCCTCAAACCTCCGGCGCGAGCAGATCCCACGAGCTGAGCCAGCTAACGAGACTATTGCATTCGCAATGTGCGCTGCCACCCTACGTCTTCCAAACGCTCTCCAAATGGATCTGTTTGGACCCATTTTAAATATAAATATTGCTGGGTTCTGCATTAACTGTGTATGCAATGCGTTTTACAAAACCTTTAACAAATTCTGTGCAGAAGAATATGTTTTCCCATATGGGCTGCTTAAAGAAAGGCAGATGTGAGGCAATCCAAATCCCTCATATGCTTCTCCTCCTTCTCCCTTTCCTTTTGGCAAACTATCGCAGGCAAAGACAAATATTGTATCAAAGAGCTATGGAAATAAACACGAATATAGCTCAAGGGCATAAGTAAACTTCTGGAATATTTTCTCCGCGCAATTAATAGGTAACGTTGCGGGGGGAGCACGAGTACCCAAAATGTGCCCGAGGAAGCTAATTTTATTGTGCAGACGGTGCTCTGGGAACCACGGAGCGGGAGCCGTGTTAAGCAACGTTAGCAGGGATGCTCTTACCAGGCTGCCGAGGCAGAGGAGGAAGCCCAAGCTGGGGGGAGAGCGGGCAGCGCTGGGCTGAAGCCATGAGTCGGGAGTCGCACGTCGGGCTGCGGCGGGTGCGAGGGGTGGCCGGCCACCTCCCGAAGGGACAGCAGCACCCGGCGACGGCACCGCTTGTCCTGGGCCCCGCTGGCGTGAAGGATGCGCGAAGGCAATCGTCCGCCTCCTCATAAATCCCGCGGACGCCGGAACGCTGCAGCCGGTGAAGCGCGCGCTATATGGGAACTACTCATCCTGTGCCGAGAGCGATATAAAAACAGATGGCGAAGAGCGCACCCAGAGATAAATCAACGGCGCTTCCAGCAGCGTGTCCGTGGACATGCCCGACGCAGCAGGGCTCCCCAGCACCCGGCTCCCCGGGGACGAGCGCACGGGGTCCCCGAGGCTGAACCCACAGCTGGACAGCACCGAGCCACAACCGGGAGGCGAAACACGAGCACCCAAGCGTGTTTCTCTCCAAAACGGGTGTTCTTACAAGAAGAAAGAGAAATAAATATATCCTTCTTCTGCCAGGTTCCTCAGTTCATTAAATAACCCGCAAACATTAAACCAGATGTTGTGTTTTATCGCTTGACTCAGATCATTATGACTTTATTTCTGACGGGCCCGGAATAAATGAAATGCAGTTATAAAGGTTATTTAACTATTAAAACAACTATTAATTAAAGTTTGCCAAGTCTTGGGGGCTCTGAGGACAAGCAGCAGCTAGGTAAATGTCAGTTATTATTTAATAAGTCATTGTTATTGAAATACGCGGCGCGTGAGCTGCATTCCCAGCAGGAGCTGGGGTCTGGCCGCTCCCTGCTATCAATATTTTGCCCGGCGTTTGCCAGGCGGGAGGGTGGTTCAGCGCCGGCACCGCCAGGCGCCCAGGGCTGCTTCAGCAGAGGAAGAGGAGCAGCGGAGGCAGCGGCAGGGCGGGCGTCCCGCGGACCCCCGCTGCCCCGCCGAGGGGCTCTGCGGGAAAGGGGGGCACTGGGAGGCCGGCAGAGTCCTGCTGCCTCTCCTGGGATGTCCGCTCGCACCGATGCGACAGGCAGCTCATCGTCGCATCCGACTCGCACGCTGCTGCCGTATTTAGAGTTTCGGTCACCCCTTCCCTCGCCACTTGCTCTCGCCCCCCCCCGGGGCCGCCTCCTGCCGCGTCCCAGCCTGGGCACGCTGTGGGTCAGGGCTGCCTCGTGTTTTCTGCCTACAAAGCAACGGCCACGAGGCCTGACCCGGGCTGGAGCCCTGGGAGGACGAAAGAAGGCAATAAATCGTAAAATAGTAACAGCCCCGAGCTCATTCAGGACTGCCAGAAATTGCTCTAATGCCAATAATTAACAGAAATAATGCTGAATAAGCCTCCGACGCATCGGAGCTCGAGGAGTAAAGGACTCCACTGAGCTGGAACCCAGGAGAAAGAAATATGGAGCTGCTCTTGCATGTTATTCTGTAATTAGGGCTCGCTGCAGCCTTGTCCCCGTCCCCTGCGCGAGGGAGCCCGCCTGTTTTCCCTCCGGTGATACGGATCGAGGGGAACAGCCACCGCACAAGTCCCCGCTTTGTACACGTAAACAAAAATAAACCAGTACCTCGATTCTTCGAAGCACGAAGAGGGGGGAAAGAAGGGAGAGAGAAATGAATATGGAGCAGAGAGCCCAAGCATTAAATCAGGGGATGAAATGCCTGCCAATGTTTTTTTAAAAACAAACCAAGAAAATGAAAGGGCTGCAAGCAACCACCATACCGAGACAATAATCACTAATCAAGTCAAAGTTTCACTCTAATCAGTTCAGTTGTTAAGGGGAAAAAATAGAGCAATGCCGGGCTCGGCGAATTACCATTCATCACTGCCTCCTGCCCGGGGATTTGCTGCGCCGCCGCAGGAGCCCGGCTCGGCCGCGATGGACCTTCCCAGACCCCCTCCCACCGCCCCGGCCGCTGGACCAGCTCCTGGGAGGAAGCGGTGACCACCGAGGGACGTCTCCAACCAGGAGGAGGTCACCACGCGTTACCACTAAAAAGCAAATGGGCTTTCCCGGCTTCGCCAACGCCTCGGCGAGGGGCCAGACCTCGGCCACCGCACACCGGGCTCTGCCCAAGAACGAGGGGTGGATGCGCGATGGCTTTCCCAATGGCTTCCTTTGGAAAATCCCACCCACTCAAGGACTTTTCTGTAGTAAATCCACACTTATTTAATAAGAGACGCAGATACTTTCTCTGCTGAATCCCACCACAACCTCGGGAATTCACGTAGCTGTTTTGAGAGAACAGCTGGAAACCTGGGAAAAAAAGCAACTTCCATTTGTTCTTTTTTTTTTTTTTTTTAATGCCCATGACCAGCACAGACGGGCACAG
>NW_009647217.1:638091-639040 GCF_000708025.1 Charadrius vociferus | reverse complement strand
CTACAAGAGAGAAGACCATGAGCCGAGGGAGGAGACGTGAATAGCAGTGGCAAAGAAGCAGGCTCCTGTGTCGCTCCGGACACCCGCCAGGCGCCGCGCCAGCAGCAAGGGTACGCTCTTCAAAACCACCGTGGCAGCGCAACCGCCTCTGCACAAAGTGAGGCAAGCTTTGCCATCGCTTCGAGGGGGAGGAGAGCTAATCCAACAGAGAGTGCTTTTCAACGTACTAATCCCGTCCTGTCCCATGAGCAACGTCCCGACAATTATCTCGGCGGCACAGACGGTGACAGGGGCGGGGAGACTCGCCCGCACCAGAAAGGGAATCGATTTCAGAGCTGTGATTTCAATACACACGGTTGCAGACCCCCAGCTCCCTGCTTGGGGCAGCACCTCTGCCGCGCTGGACTGCGAAACTGCCAAGCGCGAGGCTCTCCTCCAAGCATCGCCCTGGGCTCTGCCGCCGGCTCACCGCGTGTCCCAAGAGCCACCCTTCTTCTCCCTGCAACCCGGGGTACGCGGGAGCAGGGACCGCAAAACCTGACCGCTGCAAGGCAGGAGAAAGCGAATGGCACAGACCGCGCCGGGAGCTGGAGCGGAGCGGCCGACGGGCCGGGCACGCACGCGAAAAATTCATCGAGCCCCCGAGCGGACACTCCTGCCTCTGGCGGCCACCAGACCCTTGCGTGTGCACGCACCGGAGTTCGGCCCTTCCCTTTGCCGCCCACCCCCGAGACGAAGCAGTCCCTCTGGGAAGGCAGAGGACGAGTTTTGCAGACGTGGCTTGATTTATAAGAAATAAAAGAAATGATTGCACTCTCTGTGATTTACCTTCCCGGTGTTTTACAACCAGAATAAATTGCAATGCGGAATGTTGCTCTGGAATTATTAGTTATTGGGGGGAGCAGCAGCGCCATGAATCTTGCCAGCTGGTAACTCATCCCCGCGGCAC
>NW_009647217.1:636726-638079 GCF_000708025.1 Charadrius vociferus | reverse complement strand
CGCGGTGTGAGTGGGGGGGAGGGCGGGGGGGGGGGGGGGGGCGGGGGGAGAGGGGCAATGTCACCGCTTGGGATCATCAAGGGAAGCGGAGCTCAAGGCGGGTGGACTGAGACTGCGTTCACCTGTTGCCATGCTCCGGTTTGCCAGTCTCCTCTCCCACTTTCTCTTCCCATTTCTCTACACCAGGAGTGAGATCCTGCTGCACAGTTTGCGGCCGGGCGACACGCAATGATGCAGGGCTGGGCTTTGTCGCTAACCGAACCAGCACCGGAGCGGAGAACTAACCTGGCCCGAAGAGGAGGCTTCTACCAGAAGATGTCCTGGAATTCCCGTGTTATCCAGCAGCCTCTGGGGTATTTCTTTACCTATTCATTGAGCACATCAGCTGGAGGAAAGCACGTGTGGAGGAAGCCGAAGGCAGTTCGGAGCAGCCCGCCCCTCGTGCGACCAGGCACTGCCCATCCTTCAGCATCCCGGCCACAACTGGCGCGCCGGTGGCTGCTGCGGCGGCACGGCGCCTCCGAAGGGGCATTTATGGAATCAGGAGTCCCGTAAGCATGAGGTTAGCATTTTAGCCTGACGAACAAAGGTTTGCGTTCTTTATGCAATTTATCTTAAGCAGAGACTCTCGACGCCGGGAGGCAAAAAACCCACAAAAGCCTTTACGCCAAAGGTGCTGGTGAGCGCAGCAGACTGAACTGTGAGCCCAAGACGGTATCTTCTCATCTGTTTTTCTATGAATTCTGCCAAGTACTTTGAAATCAGTAATAACTTGTTGCGGGGAATCTCACAGAGCAATTATATTTTATTCAGGGAAGTATTGCTATCATTTTTTATTTCTCCTGCACCGTTCTCTCAGTCAGAACTCACCACATGTCTCTGGGTGAGAATAAGCCATTGCATTAAAACACCATATTTCCAGGGTTGTCTTTTTTTTTTCCCCCTGCCATATGCTTTAGAGAGTACTATCTCTCTTGGCTTTTTGGATTATAGGTGCAGGTGTTTTCTCTAACACAAATGTACATATTCTTCCTGAGGTGACAGGGTTAACGCAGAACACAGAAACGTGTGCAAATAGCTCGGATAATTGCAGTCCCTGCTCGCCATCTCCAAGCCAGGCGCTTGTTCACCAGGCGTTGGTAGATGTCCTTAAAATTTCTCTGCCTTCTTTAAGCTTGCCTATTCCAACCAGCCGTGTGTCATCTGCAAATTTTGTTCCTTCACAGCTTGTTGCTCTTCTAGACCGTTAATGACTGCACGGCACAGTCCTGGATCAGCTACGAATCCCAGAGGCACGCTACCCTTAATTGTCTCCAGCCACAATTTCTCTGCTATTCTCTTTGATGCCACGGC
>NW_009647217.1:631712-636681 GCF_000708025.1 Charadrius vociferus | reverse complement strand
GGGGGCGCGGGGGGAGCGGTCCCCCGCCACCCCCGCCGCATTCCCCACAAAACCCTTCGTCGTGACAGAGGGGCGGCTGCGTTCAGGGGGCGCAGCAGAAAGAGGCTGCGAAAGGCAAGGAACGCCAGCAAGAGCCAGAGACTGCTCTGAAGGGACGGTGGTGGCATCAGCAGCCCGACTTCACCCTCGCCACCTGCGAGGAGCCGTCACGGGCTCTGCACAAAGGTTCCCAACTTCCCAAAGTTTGGCTTTTTTGCTTGTGCTCTGCAGACCAGGGCACAAGTTCTCTGACAAAGGGATAATTTCCAGCCCAGAACTGTTTTACCGCGTTCTCCGTCTCAGCGCTGGAGCAGCCGTGCGCAGATCATGGCATCCTCCACCAATTAGCCCCTCGGCATCGCTGCCGGCTCCGCGGACCCTTTCCAAGCCACCATCAGCCCCGAGTGGTGCGTTTAATGGCGCTGACTGGTCACACAACATCGCTCTTGTTTCTTGACTGGTTCTGCAAAAAACAAGATTCAGTTTGCAATATGGTTAACGCCAGCCTACGTTTTTTTTACGTATTTTTAATGGCTTTTCCACAGTGTGGCCTTAAGCACAAGCCGGAGCTCCCGCTTGCGAGGGCGGCCGGAGCAGGGCTCCCTGGGGAGCCGCAGGCTGGGAGACAGCAAGGAAGGAGCCCTCTCGTTCCTCGAGCAAAGGGACTTTCAAGGTTTCTCTCATAAATCCTTTCTTAGCAATTCCCTCTAAACGCAACTTTGCCAGATGGGTCTTTAGCCCAGGGGAAGAATTTTTCTGTGAAAACAGAAGGGGGCGGGGGGGGGGGGAACTGAAATTCCTTTCACCTCTATTTTTGACTTTGGCAAAAACATCAGCGAGCAATATGGTGCAATGATTTTATTTTTTTTTTAAACCTGATTTTCTGGCAGGACTAATACCTCATGTCTCTCACTCCAGTGTAGATTATCGACCTGCTCTGCACTTGCTGTCCGGTGCGGGTGACATGACAGCTCTGGAGGAATCGCTGTCTCGCTTACAAATGCTTTCGCAACGCCCAAACGTCTCCTTTCCTCGCGAGCTGAGTTTCGGTTGCAGATGAAAGCACGTTCAGCACAGGAGGCCCAGAGAGCTTCTCTAGCAGAGCAGAGAGAAGGAAAGAGGGGAGGAGAGATTGGGAGATGCTCCAGGAGAACATGGAGGCAGCTGGTGTGGGACAGCGCCAGGAACGGCCGGTACCCCCCAGCGACCCCCTCCTCCGCTCACAAGCCGCAGCGTTTGGCCAGTGCCACCTGCCTTGGAGAACAACCAAGTGGCAGTCCCTCTCTGCTAGGGTCCATCCCCACCTCCGCAGAGCGAGGCCGGCCTCGGCTGCGTTCGTCTTCGGCGCCAGCATTTCCATGCGGCGTTATCCCTTTCCCGCGGTCTGTCCCCCTCCGTCGCTGCGTGGGGACAGACGATACGGCCGCACGGCGCTGCCAGGGGTCACGATGTCAAGATTGTGTGTGCTGCAGGTATCTTCGCTAGCAATTGAATCGGGAGCTGAAAGTCACTGGAGGAGCAAGTAATTAATGCAAATCCCCAGGGCTGGATCAATGCAGATACCGAGGCTTTTACAGTCTCCCCCAGAAGGTAAAAAGCACTTACCGGCTTGCTTATTTCAAGAGTTCACGGCACACAAAAAGATCTTGAAATGCTATAAATACCTCTCAAGACGCTGGAGAGGCATGTGATGCCGTCAGCACGACGCAGAAAAGCTTGCAACAGGAATTCAGACCTGCAGAGCCTCTGCACAGGGACAGGGGACAGGTTTTCTCCATGTTTCTTTTGATCTAGGTTAAAAAAACCCCAACAAAGGTGTTTCTTCAGAGCCAACCATGCCATCGCTTTCTGTCAGATGTGGGCTATAGGCACTGAGCTAGAGCGAGTCCCATGAAGAGCTCGTGGTGAATGTCCGGAGCCAGCCCGGGTGCAGAAGGAGGATGCGTGTGCGTCCTACGAAGGTGATGGATACGGACGCGAGACCCAGCTGAGGTGCGTTTAAGGGCCATAAAGCAGCCGGTGGTGCAGCTGACCTTGGACTGGGACGTGTAGGAGAGATCAGCACGTGTGACAGGAGGCAATTTTAGAGCCACAGCGAAGCAGCGAGAAGGAAAAAGTCCTGTAGGCAAGGACGTTCTTGATTGCTATTATTACTGTTCTCACTTACTCAAGGCAAACCGCAGGCAAAAGCAGCAAAGCGGTGAAAGCACAGGGAAGAGGCAGTTCTCCCAAAACAAGGGATTCTTGTGCAGACCGATGCACAGCCCGTTCGCTGTCTTTGTGCCTCTGCTATTGCTTCACAGCCCTCCTCCCCTCTCCATGTACCAGGTCTGCAGAAACCATCATGCATGAGGTGCCACCAAAGTCGAGCAGCGACACACACATGACGATCGGGGGGAAAAAACACCTTTTTTTTTTTTTCCTTTTGAGTGATGATTACTGCCAAGAGCGCAACTCAGAAGAGAGAGGCCAGCTCCTGTGCCTACTGTCTTGATACCTTCCCGGCTAAGAATGGGTGGTTCACACATCGAAGAACAGAAGGATTCTCCAAAAACCAATGCACGAGTTAGTGAAGGTCTGGAAAATCAAGTTTCCTTCTGTACTTCTTTCCATATTATCACCAGGAGAGAGGGTTATACTGACAGTAGCCAGCTTGTCTTGATCTGATAACATCCCATAACCTCAATAAGACCAGGGTGGAGAAGTAGTTTGAGTTGCATAGCAGTGTTAGCTACGGCAGCGCAGCATGATGAGCAGTAATCTCTCTCACCAGGACCACCGCTGTGGTTGGAATAGAGAGGCGAGCTTTTAAGCACAAGATGACCTTGGGTACCCAAAGGTCTGTCTGCTTTTTCCCATAATTTCACCCACCAGACAACCTCAGCTTTTCCTACACGTTCCTAAACTTGCCCGTACTTACTTCCCAAGTCCATTCTGGTTACAGCAAGGTGACTGCTGTTCCCCCAGCAGCAACGCGGACACGTCTGGGCTCGGCCATGCTGTGGGTCCAGGTCCCTCCTTGGGATCAAGCCTTGCATCCACATGGATGCCGGGGTGGATCGAGTCGGGTGCCGGGAAGTGCACACCAGTCACTGGCTAACGGGGCCGTCAAAGGAAGAAGATCCCCGCAGTTCACCTCGAGGGTCTTCTCGAGGTGCGGGGAAGGAGATCACAGCGCTCTCTGGGGAGATCAGCGCTTCGCCGTCTGCTCGGGAGGAGACTGAAAGCCTGCCATGTTCCTCCTCTGTCTGAGTCAAGTGCGTTTAATTAAGGCAATCCAATTCAGGCTGGGACTGGTCAAGTTCTCCCCAAAGGTGCACAACGGACTTACCAATGTTTTCACAGGATTTAAACTTATAATACAATAGCCAAAAATAAAGCGAGCTGTGTACGTGCTGTTACCACTACCTTTTTTGCATACAATTGAATAAATTACCTTTTGTTATGAAACATTAATCCTCTTTGCTAAATGGAATAATTCCCACCTGGGATGCAGCGCGGAGCCTGGAGCGCCCTCGGAGCAGACCCGGGGGCATCCTCTGGCGCAGCGCAGTCGCGGAAGGAGAGGGGAACCGGTGCGCTCCGGGAGGAGAGCGGGGACCTGGCGGGAAGGTCGAGATGCTCCCTGCTGCGTCCTCAGCGAGGGCAGCCAGAGTGGTTAAGGGGCACAGACCACCCTTCAGAGGAAACAGAGACAGGAGAGTAAGAGGAGAAGCCTACGTGAAAAGCAGTTTATTGCTGCTAATCACAATTAGCGTCGCAGGAGTATCAAGAGCCACCGGGCTAAGGTTACCCTGAGCCCTGCAGCACCAGAGGAGGTCCCTGTCCCGCAGAGCCCGCGGGTCGGATGGGTGCAGGAGCAAAGGAGGAGCTGTGGCATCGCCATATGGGGGCTGGAGCACCTCCACGAGCCCGGGGTGTGGGCAGGGTCCCCTGACACCAGCTAACACCGCAGCCTCAGCCCCTCTCCTCCAGGAGCCTTTACTTCCCACCTCGTTATACCTCGCAGTTAATGATTACCAGTCTAGGGAGGAGGTTTTCCCGCATCTCCCTTTCCCTGGCATTGGCAGGGCCACTCTCCCCTGACGCACACACACCCCCACAGCCCCACCAGGGTTTGGCACTGGAGCCGAGCGGGATCCGTTAGAAGGAAAACTCCACAAATCTCTGCGCAAAGCGACAGCTCCTGACAAAATGAAAGCAACTATCTGGTTCAGATCTGCACTTAAAACAATCCAGAGGGCCATTAGTATTCATCCCGCGTGATCCAGATGGAGTAATAGCGGCTCTATGAATACAATTAAAATCAGAGAGCCGATGCTGCCTCGCACTTGGGGAGATGCTGCGGAGCGAAGGCCACATTGCAGCTGGTGATGGCCGGCTCCTCCCCTGCCAGGGCACCACGCGGCTTAACGACCCACAGCAAGTGGCCAGTTGATGATTTTAAGGTGTAGCTGAATTTTTTGCGGAGTCGGCTGCAGTGCAGGGGACGGGTTGGTGGCAGCCCGACTGTGCCATGCCGGGGTGGTCTGGGGGGCTGCAGGATGTGGGGGCAAGGGGCGCGTTCCGAGGGAGATGTCTTCCTCAGCTTGCACCTCTGGGCGAAGCTGCAGGGACCCCCCCGAGCATCCCCATCCCTGCAGCAGCTGAAGGCAGCCGAGGGGAGGACAGGACGCTCCTCCCGACGTGCGCAGGTGGCAGAGAAGAGAAGGGCTACAGCAAGCCCGGCAGCGTGCCGACGGCGGGGGGGGGGACTGAAATCCCCTTAGAGCAGCAAGCGGGCAAAATCCATAATGTTTTTAACCGGGCTGCGAGTTTCAGGCTATAGTTCCTTAATTCAAAGAGAGAGAATTGATATCCCTCCCCTTCCCGTCGATGGAGTCGAAGGGTCTCTCTGTGTCTCCTAATGCGGCCATCGTATTCCGATAAG
>NW_009647217.1:618126-631593 GCF_000708025.1 Charadrius vociferus | reverse complement strand
GGCCCCCGCCGCCCGGTCCCCCCCCCGGACGGACGGCTGCAGCTCCGCCGCGGGAACGGACCGGGGAGGAAACTGCCGCGCGAGGAGTCTCCGCTCCGATTTTACGGACACAGCGGCTGTGTGATTCCAAACACCATTTTTTTTGCCAAGAGTCCCTAAGCACTGTTATTCATGGTTGCTTATGAAACTTCTCATTAGCTCAAGCAGCTAATTGTTGTCGTTAAGGGGGGGGGAAGAGCAGTGAATCTCCAGGCCTGGCGCGCTGCCACCCCAGGAACCCGGGCTCGCTCACTGCGAGGCACGGCGTCCTCTTCTTCGGCAGGCAGAAAAATATTCCCCAACAAACCCACATATTTTCCCTCCTTTTTTTCTTGCATAATTTCAATACACGGGAACATTTAGGGCTGCTCCTGGATGCAAACTGGTACTTTGTGACTCGTTTCAGGCAAAGCTACCTCTAAACTGCCGATACTGGGGACAAAATATCCCACATCAGAGCGCCTTGCCCAGCTGCGAGTGCAACTCGGGACCGACCTCCCTTCCCTCCCCCGTCAGCCTCAAGAAGGAGGCGTGACTTTGGGGTCAGAAGCAGCAGCCAGCACGACCACCAGTTAATAAACCGTCCCTCCCATCTGGCTGCTGGGAGAAACGAGGCTTCGGTCGGAGGAAATTATTTTGCAGGTATTGTTTTGCTAACAATAGCAATTCCTGCTTGTGAGAATGCTATTTTGCTTAATACCTTCTTTCTGCAGAGTGGCGATGTGATGGAGTAATAGCCCTGGGATCAGTATGAAGGGGTCTGGCTGGCGACAAGAAAAACAGCTGTATCCGTCAGAAAAGAAAAAGAAAATAAGTGCAAAGAAAATAAGTGCTCCACGTAAGAATCCCCCGACAACATGAGGTTTTAATCTTCAGGATTAAATGTTGTTTTGATTCCTCACCGCACAATAAATGTATTTGCAGGGGAAAAGGTGCCTGTTTTCTTCTCTGGGAAGAGAAAAGCTAGCTGGGCCTAAGCAGTGCATTGCGTATTCAAAATAAAACACACGTATGTTTTGAAAAGTTATCTGAGCGCGGAGAAATCAAAACACAAATCCCACAGTCCAGTGCAGAGCGCGACCGGCCGGAGCATCCTTCCGACGGTTACCTGTCCCATACGCGCCCTCTGTGCGGGTGAGGGACAGTGGTCACTCAGCAGCTGTGGCAAATACCAAAAAATTAACTCATGATGAAGAAGCGGCGAGCCCAGCAGGGGCAGCTGGCCCGGTGGGAGGTGAGAGAGGGCCCGATCCTGCCGCCCCGCTGTGGTACCAGCCCCCCCGGCTGTCGCTGGCAGCCCCCGCCTCTCCACAGCCCGAAGCCTTTGGAAACGGCTGCTGAAAATTGTCCAGCGACCTGAGAAATCTAATTATTCGTTAACATTTTTCTGGGTTTGTTTCCGTTTTACAGAAAAAACGGAATGCCCGGCACAAAGTGTTTACGCTGATGAATTATTCAAGTTCTGTAAAACTAGACATCATTATTCTCATGCGAGATAAAGGAGCGGTTGCACATATACATGGATGTAGATATAATACCAGCTTTAAAAAGAATTACAATCCTTGGTATTCTCCTCCCAAACAAAAAAAGCCGAGACACAATGCTCTTTAAAAAAAAAGAAGAAAAAGAAAAAAAGAGGAGCAAAGAAGCGAACGCCAAGGCCTGCCAAGCACGCTTATAATCACACCCCGCTGCGCCCCGCGTAGTCGGACGATAGTAATGATAACCCCTCATCCACCCGCGTGGCTCGTCAGCGACCCTAAATAACCACCCCCTGCCAACAACCGCAGAGAGCAGCGCAACCCTGCGTGAGCTGCGGAGGGGCTGCCACGGCACTGCGGTGGCTCCCGGCTCCTTCCCCGAGCTCTGCGCCGCTGCTTTGTCCCCCTCCTCGTTCAGTCGCCGCAGCTCAGCGGTGAGCTGTGGGATACACCACGCCACGAGCAAACCCCCCCGGGATAACAAGGCAGCCCGGCGTGCCGGCAGCCCTACAAATCCAAGCCCATAAACGCCGTCGCAGTGCCGACCCGGCAAACCGCAGGGGACAGCCACAGCGCCCCGCGGTCCCCCACCTGGCAGCGGGGACCACCGCAGCCACAGCCTCCCGCTCCAGCCCCGCCACTAGCCAGGCTGCTTGTTGTTAAAAAAAAAAAAAAAAAGCCCAGAAAAAAACAGAATACTTCTAAGCGAGTGCGATAAACAAGGGTGTAAAGGAAAGAGCTTATTCTAAACAACAGTGAGAAATCCTTTCGCTGCTGTCCTTTTCCCCTCTCCTCGGGGGTGATGGAGGAGGCCTGTGTTCTTATTGATCTGACCTGCGACACCCCGAGCAGAGCTCGTTAAAAAAACAGAAAGAGAAAAACAATGTTTAGCAACACAACATCTTGTTAACTTTGTAAGTCGGGGGAGCCTTCCTGCTTCGCAGCAATCATTCGGGCATTGCCTGCTCGAATAGAGGCAAACAGCGTTGCTCTTAATGGGGTTATTAATAACTGTCACATTCCAAGGAGGTGAAATAATGTGCTTGCTTTCTTTCATAGATTAAAATAAACCTGCGGGGAATTGTCCGCGTCCTCCCACCCCCACCCCTTGTACCCCGACGCCAGCGCGGTGGAGCAGCGGAGGAGCGTGTCCGCGGAGCGCCGCGTCGGCACGGTGCCCCTTTGGGACGGCCAAGCCCCGCTGCCTTCACCCGAACCTGCCTGTCCACAAGAGGCAGGACTCGCTCCCTGACATCTAACGATCTCTAACGATGCCTCCATTTCTATTCTTAAAAAAAAAAAATAAAAAAATAACTATGCACTTACTCTTCTGTTGTAGTTACAGTTTTAGACCTAAATATACCTGAAAGCCAGAGACAGGAGAGTGTGTTTAAGAGAGCGTTCGACTGCAGGCAAAAAAATCTCAGTCCCTACATGTTCATTTAAAGTTTGAGAGTTTTATATGGATGCTGCTGAGACAGACGTAGCTATGAGTAAATATGTCAAAATAATCTGTCAAGTGGAAAGCTAGTCCCCGAGCTGTTCAATGCAAGAAGTAAATTACACAAAGATTATTACTAGATTTCCAAAATATATTCCAAAAAGAGAGAAAACGAAGGGAAAAGGACAAGGTTTGGGGGTCCTTAGTAACGCTTAGACACTTCCCATCCCTTTCTTGCTTTGCAACGTGTTTGGAAACTGCCATTACTGACTGAGGTTCCCAACTTTTTTTCCCCACACTTTTTTAGAGCTCCAAGCTGTACCGGAGCCTTCCCGCCTGAGCGCCGGGATGCCTCCCCAAGCAGAACGCAGCACCGTGTCCCCAGTCTCAACCGTTGCTACTGTCACTCAGTCCTGCGGCACATGCGGTCCTGCGGCCGCAGCGCGGGGCTGGTCCCCTTCCCCTGCGAGCGTTGCAGGGACACGATTTAGAAGCGGGGCTGGTGGAGTTAGATAACGGTTGGACTTGATGACATTAAAGGTCTTTTCCAGCCATACCGACTCTGTGATCTCTGGGCACCCCCAAGCACCCGCCCGCAGGTCCGGCCCCCGGGCCTCAACCGCAAGGATGCTGGGAAGCTCCATGGAGCAGTGCTGGAAAGCCTGGATAAGAGCTACCCGCCCTGCTAGAGGGCTCTTAGTCACTTGCTAGTAGAAGTGCTAAATTAGTCCATTTAATAAAGAAAAAACCCTGCCCTACAGAAAAAGCCAAAAATCAAAAAAATCTATCTGAATAGTATTCCCCTCGAGGCTTACCAGTGCTTCATTTTCCATCACAGAAATAACGTACTGTAAAAGACTGATTAGTCAACTGATAATTGAGTTCTTAAATGTCAAAAACAATATAGTATGAATATTCAGCAGATCACGCCACTGAAACTTACCTGTTCAATCAACAATGACTAACAGTTTCCATCCCCATTGTTCTTTTCCAGAAATTATGTTAATTTGACTTTTCAGAGGTGACGAACAAGGCTCTCTTAAAACATACCATCTCGCAGGTTAATGTGTAATGGGCTGCTCAAAAGAAAACTGTTTGGGAGTCGTGCCTGACTTCTATCCCTTTGCATTAGCTTCATCTCGCAGTTCAGGTAGAGGGCCAATTGAATCAAAATTGCGTCAAAGCAGACACAGTTAATATTTCGCCTTCCGAGAAGGAGAAAACCCAGTACGTAGATCGCAAGAAACGTGATGTTTCCATGCTGCTTGAGGTTAAACGCAGCCCAAGGGTCAAGGTCACAACACATGTCAGACATCGTTTCATTTAACAGGGGAAGACACAGGCGACATGTAATTAAGGGATGTATCTCTGGTTTTTAAAGGGGTGTGGAGGTTACTGGAGCAGCCCAAACAATTGGCTGCTCTCTCTCCGTGTCAGCACCATTTCTGCTCACCAAAACGGTCCAAAATCTTCCTGTTCTTGTAGCCAGAGTGGGCTGTTGCCCTGGCCGGGACGTGAGCGAGGCTGGAAAGCCACACCGGCAGTGCCCGGCTGTGGGTCTCCACCCCAATAAAACCTTTGGCCATTTTGGTCTCTCTGACATTTTTCCTGTATCAACTCACCGGCGTAGCCGGGTCTGGCTGCGTGTTTTCCCGCGGCATGCTGGGGAGCTGAGTGACCCAGCCCTCTGCTTTGGACACTGGCACTCAATACGCAATCTCCTGAGAAAACAACGCTCTTGGAAGCGCACAAAAAAACAAAACCCAAAAGCAATCTGGGGCACTGCGCTAAAAAAAGAAAAAGAAAAAAAAAGAAAAAGAAAAGAAAAAAGAAAAAAGAGAGAGCGCGAGCCCTCTCTCGAAGGTGCCCTTCGTTATCACCTATGATGATGTCCTGTGTGCCCCTGATGCATCGTCTCCTCAGCTCCCCTCAAGCCCTCACCGGGGTAGGGGTCATCACTTCCCCACCCAACAGCTCCACGTGGCAAATTTGTCATTCTCTCAAGACGCCCTTCACAGAGGGAAAAGCAGGACCCTGTTGCTCTGAGCCTCTCTTGCCGTTTCACCACTTCTTGCATACGGGCAAAACCTTCTTGCCCTTCATCCTCCTGCCGCCCGAGGTCCCTCCAAGGCAGCCTGGAGCCACTGGGCTGGTTGCACCCCACATCTTATCCCTCAGAGGCACTCTCAGCTCATAGCTCTGCTTGCTACTGCTGCCCCCGCCGGCCCCAGGCTTCCTTCGTGGTGTGTGCTGCTGTTGGCATGCCCAACCTCTCAAAGCCGTGCCCATCCCTTGGGCTAAAGGACCGGGTGTGACACACGCTCCAGAGCCCATTTGCAGAGGTGATGGCGCCAAAAAGGTGGGGACGATTGGGAAGGGCCTCACACAGCACAGCAAGGACAGAGAAGAGGCTGCCCGTGGGGAGGAAGAGCACACCTACCTGCTTGGCGAGGTGACGGGCACGCCATGGTAATGTTCAACCGCATGCAGAGGCCATGAGGAAGAGGCAGCAATGCTTGGGGTGACACCATGGGGAAGACCTGAGGGCAAGGAACTTAAACCAGGAGAAGGCTTTTTATACTGGCCTTCAGGCAAGGGGCTGATGTGTCTCAGGTGATGCAGCTGAGGCGATGCAGCTGAGGGACCTCGGCTTTGCAACTGCCACAGTGCTCCACCACGGCACTCGTGGTCCAACGGAGAAGTTCAGCACAATAACCGAGCACTCAACAGCTCCCAGGAAGAACCACGGTGTCATTTCCACATCAAAATACTCCTGATTTTCTATAGAACCGCTGACATTTCCGTGAAAAGCATCCTTGTTTTCCAGCCAGCTCTCATTACAGACCGCAAGTATTTAAATCACTTGAAATTAATGTGGACAAAGTCCTCAGTGGTAGAGCGCACAGAAAGGCTTTGGCATTTTCCAGAGACAATCAGGCGACGGGCTGAACCTCCCTCTCGCTATTTACCTCTGCTGTTTCGCTTTCTGTCATGCCACTGTTCCAAGTCTGAATATATTTACCCTTCATCTCACCCCCTTCAGGTTTTCTGCGTTTTTCAGCTTCAAAGAACTTACCTTCAAGGAACGAGCCTTTCTGGGAACAGCGAGGAGCCTGAGGAGCCCTGCGATGGTGCTGTAGGGCACCATTAAATAAAACCACCTTCTCTGTCGTCATAATCGTGATGGAACGACTCAGGAGGAAAACAAACTGCGAGCACCGAATCTCCCAAGGCTTCTCCAACGCAAGGGCAGACACACGACAGCCAGGAACACGACGTCTCCGTGTTTTTTGGGGGATGTTTGTCGTGCCAAGACCCCGCAGGAGGTCACTGCTGATGGGGATCATCCGCATCGCTCTCAGCGGCCGCCGGCAGAAACCCAGCGCCCGGACCCTGCTCCGGCACACCGAACGCCCGCACGTTTAAAGACCGAAGGATTACATCTTCCTAAGCGTGTTTTTAATTACCGCACAACTGTGTCATCCTAAAAGGGAGCTCGGAAGCCTGGCTCTCAGTTACCCAAACCCAGATTTATGGGCTCTATGTGAAGTGGTTCGCAAAGACATTTAAAAACAATTAGGCTCTCAGAGAGGCAGATTCAAGCAGCCCAGACTGCTCTCATTATGCTGGAGAATGGGAAAATAAAGCCATTAGGCTCACCAGACAACTAGGTTCTTTGTACTATTTTTTTTAATGATTAGTTGCTTTAATAATGCCTTCTGCCTGCAGTGGGAGAAACTCTCCGGCGCGCTCGCACGCACCGAGTTACTGATGGATGACACTCCCATGTGACCAACCAAACCCGATTTTAATGTTTCATGATGCTATTGAAATGAATAAAAAGGCAATTATCGTTTCCCTCCAGCAAAGCCTCAGATGCTGCCGAGCGCGAAGGGGTGCAGGTTCCTTTGTCGGGGACCATCACGCTTGACTTGTCCCCAGCAGCTGAGCCCAACTCGGGCTCCCTTCTACCCTGCGCTGCACAGGAAGAAAAAGAAATAAAAAAAATCCTATTGTGGTGCACATCCTTCTCCCTGCATCTCCCTTTAGCAAACCAGAATTTGCTTTGCAGCATGCAGTGCACCGCGAAAGGATTTTTCTTTTGCAAGGAAAAGTTCTCTTCAGAGGAGATTTTTATATACTTGAGCCACCTTCCAAAATTTCAACCTCTTCGGAAAAAAGAAAACGAGAAGTGTAGGTCGTTTTTTCTTGCTAGCTCCTACCTCAGTGACTCGGGCACGTGTAAAGCTGGACCTCCCGTGCGTGATGCACTCAGAAGGCTTAGGGGAGCAGAACACCCCGCAGCTGAAGCACAGCTGGCTGCATCTGGCTGGGACGCTCTCCATCCCTCCCAAACTGCTGCTCCCGGTGGCCCCCGACCTCGGCCCTGGTCTGCAAGGCGCCTGTCAGAGCCTAACGGGGCACCGCGTGGTGCCCGGTCTGTTCATTGACTTCTCCGTGGCATGGATTGATTTCAGGAGCCATTACTGCGTGTGATATCTCAAAGAACTCCTTAGCAGCTTGCTCTGACGGGAGCCAGAAACCAGGGTTAGCAGGGGGGAGAGTCTTCCTTTTCAATGCCATCCTTAAAAAAAAAAAAAAAATCCACCTGTAGAAATGGAATATAAAGGACTCTGTTAAAGCAGCATTAATATTCCAACTGAGAGAAGCCAAAAATTCAGGGGAATTTCTTTCACTCTTTGCAGGTTTGCCATCTCGTACAAAACTCTGCATATTGTCACGGATATTGCCCTGTCACTCATGTAGTTCCAGCACGGCTTGGGGGAGGAATAAAAAGAGGGATTTTTTTCGGTGCCAGGGGAGGGAAGGTGACCTCTCCCACACGCACCGAGTTAATCACCATCGTGCCTTTCCCTCGCTGCCTGGACCGGTATCCATAATTATACTAACATATTTTTCAGGAGTACAATGGGAGAGAGTTCCGGAGGAACAGAGCTCCGACGGGGAAAAATTAACCGCCTTACTTGCGCCGAGACAGAATGGCTGTTTATTCCTCCTGGCGGCACCGTAATTCTCAGCAGAACTGCCCGCGGAACAGGAGTAATATAAGGTGCGAGCAAAGGGCGGAGGGATGTGGCCCACGCGTACCAGCTATTAAGTTCATTCCTTTTCCAGCCTTACTCTGGCCCCGAAATGACAGCCAGATATTTTACCAGGCAGCGGTGGCTGCAGGGGAAGAGGGACTTTGGCTGCTTTGTGCTCTGAATATTCCCATTCCCTCGCTCCCGCTTTCCAGACGGTCCGGACACTCAGAGGACCTAAATAAATAGGAACAGAGTGCACCTATAGATACCACCATGGCCACTTCCATGGGTCGCCGTGCAAACGGGAGCCGTCTGTTTTGCAGACCCCGTGAACTTCACCCCTCGCACATGCGCCGTCCACCCCTTCTGGTACTTTGAAGCACAACTGCCTAAAACCAACCGGGCAACGGTCATGTGCTACTGAGAAGTTCCACACGCTCATCCATGAAACATATTTCAATTACCAAAGCAATTGAAGTTTTAATTAGTAACGCCACGGAAGTGTTTCTGACTCAGTCGGCTGTGTAAAAAAAACGTATAAACAACCCCAAAATGAAACCCTCCGTTGCCCCAACAGGTACCGCCTTCAAAATGGGGGCGAGGACAGGAAGCTTTGAGAAGCGTGTCCGAGACACACCGGCTTCTACGCCCAGCGGCAAGGAGCGACTCCATCACAAACGACTTTGGTTTTCCCCGCTGGGCAAAGTCCAGCACGGCGAGTGCGGGGGTGCACCCGCGGGGCACAATACCCCCAGACCTAGAAACCTTCCTCTCGGCAGGACCAGAGCCGGTCCCCCCATTTACAAGGGGAGACGGGGAGGTTTCCCGGCAGCATCACCCCTCCGGCGGAGCTGCTCCCAGAGCGTCGGCTGCCGGCATCGCCGGTGTGAGGGATGCTGGCGGAGACACCCGGCCCCGGCACAGCATCCCGGCTCAGCGATGCCGTGCCTGCAAGCACGTCTCTTTTTCTGCCTGCTTGGATTTCACCTGATTTATCTCTTTTGCCGGGCGATGTCAGTGATCCCCTCGCCCCGGGTGCCTTTCCGCCCTCCCCACTGACGGGCCGGGGGCCGGGCGCTTGTTTTCGCCTTCCGCGGGTCTGCACGCCGCCACGTTCCTACCGCAGGAAGCAGAAAACTAGTTTAACATCTCATTTATTTCGTAGATGAGAAAGTAATTCCCTGCTGAATGATTGTCCTGAACCAACAATTCAGAAAGCAGGAATTTACAGTGCCTGCCAGAGCCGGGAGTGCATTACTGTAGTGCCGCTATATAATGGAGCTGAAATATGTTTTTTTCCCTCCTGTTAGCCTGAAGAGAAAAGCCATTAAATATGATTAAGGTTAAGAGATTGCTAAAATTACAAACAGCCGCCATTCAATTATTTTGCTCTATAAAATGCAACACAGATTGGAGTTATTTCTCCGAAATGTGTTTTTAGAAAATAACATAACACAACTAATGTGGTTTGATGTAGCAAATCAGGTTTCAGATACTCCTCGTAATGCAAAACTAAAAGGTTCATAATTTAACTCAAAGTTCGTAACTTCAAGGCTAAAATTACAAACAGCCGCCATTCAATTATTTTGCTCTATAAAATGCAACACAGATTGGAGTTATTTCTCCGAAATGTGTTTTTAGAAAATAACATAACACAACTAATGTGGTTTGATGTAGCAAATCAGGTTTCAGATACTCCTCGTAATGCAAAACTAAAAGGTTCATAATTTAACTCAAAGTTCGTAACTTCAAGTCGGCAGGTGCCTTCTGCATTTAAAAAGTTGGGGGGGGGGGAATAAAAAGAAAATCAATCCCACCCCAACTAATATTCTGTGGAGTTGTCTAAGGCCGGCGAGTCAATCAGTTTTATCACCCATTAAAGCAAAAGACAGAAAAATGCAACAACTTGGCATAACAGTCACACGTTTTTTATGGAGAGTAAATCTCTCCCATAGTTTCTACAGTTTGTGACATGGCCTCGGGTGGGCGCGAGGGCCACCTCCGGGCTGGGACCCCTCTGCCCGCAGGAGGTGGCTGAGGTGGCGAGTTGCGGGGCTGCGGGCACGGGGAGCGAGGCAGCCCGGTCCTCGCCGTGCCCGCTATTTCACGCGCCGGCAGGCTCGCCGCGCCCCGAACAAACTATGCTAAAACGTATTTTCTGTCAGCGCCGTACAAGGAGCTGAAATAATTGGAAAGTCGGAAAAAATCTGGATGGGGATATATTAACGGCTAGAGACTGGTGGTTATTATGGTTAATAAAATATGAGGAATGGCATTATTCTGCTGAAAGAAACACAAACCGGCCGGGGCTGCTCGTGGTGCGGGGAGGGCAAGGCAGGAGGCGCAGGGCTCACAGGGCGCTCACACCGGCCCTGTCCCGCTGACCCGGCAGCCATTTCACACGCCAGAAGGATTTATTACCTTATAGATGCTAATTTTTCACCTGTCGGCATTTGCACACCTGCAGGACGTGCGGGTTCCCACCGCGGTTATCACGAGACCCCAAAGAGCGAGCGCGACGCCCGTGACAACATTTACTGCGACTTGTCGCAATTTCCACACGAGATCCCTTCGTAGCAGGTCTCAAAGGGTTAACGCGTGAGAAATAGATCATTTGATGAGTAATTGCATGATTAGAACCCAACAGATCGATAATTTCTTATAACTGTATACATAATTCATTCCGCTAATGTGCTTATAATCATCCAACACGCACCCACTTATATCTCACAACAGCTATTCAGTCATTTGTCAGCCCTGCGTAAACCCAAATATGACAGAGAAAACAAACATAAAGGACACTTTCGAATCCGTGCCACGGCCCAGCCGAGCGAGCAGGTTTACTGCAAGAAAGTAGAAAACTCGTTAAAAATATCACACCTCGACGTACCGCCCTTATGAAGATGTCAGCAACGAGCGGTCGATGGCTTCTCCAGGCAGGCAGCAGCTCAGCGCCCCAAACCCAACCCTGCTCCATCGCCTCGGCAGGCCCTGCGACACCTCTTCCCACCTTCTCCACGGCTAGTCCCCCCACCCCAAACTGGGCTTTCTGGAGATGCCAGCTCCCAGCTACGTTTGCGTTCCCTGCTGTTTAGAGAAGACCCCCGTGAGGTCCATACGA
Source organism: Charadrius vociferus (assembly GCF_000708025.1). Taxonomy (NCBI): domain Eukaryota; kingdom Metazoa; phylum Chordata; class Aves; order Charadriiformes; family Charadriidae; genus Charadrius; species Charadrius vociferus. The sequence continues at coordinate 620,466 of NW_009647217.1, read as the reverse complement.
AGCGTTAAGATTAGCTCTACCCGCTCCGCACACGGCGTTTTATCCACGTGAGGGACCACGAGAGCATTAAATGCGGGCGCTATGAGTCCCATTCATCATCAAGATGAGCCCGAGAGATAGGTGCGGTGTTACCGGACCCCGTTCTGCTGCATCTATTGTCCGTCCGCGGCCATCCCCTTCTCCCTGCAACGCTCCCCACATTAAAACGTCTGGGAGATTAATAATTTTATCCGGAATCGAGGAATTACTGATGGCCGGTGAGATACATCCCCCGCTATTAGAGATAATACCATTTCTTGTAAAGCACACAAATCACGCTGCCATAATCAGAGCAGTGGGGCTTCCTACAGCCGCCGCCACTGAAACCAGGGCCGTGGAGCGAACTGCCCTGTGCCTGGGAGCACCGATAGCATTTCCACAGCGGACAGCATTGGCGCCGTGCCTGGGTTTTGCCGAGGTACCGGTGTTCGCGTGGAGCCGGCTGGGCCATCCGGGACATCCCAGTTCCCCCGTTCAAGCCCAGCGGCTTCTCCCCTTCCTTGCCTGCCTCACCCTCGTACCTGACTCCATCCAGACCAGTCTGGAAACAGCCTGCATGCCCCCTCCCTTCTGCCTGCTGCCTAAACAGCGACTCAGTGCACATGAAACAGTAGATAACTCTTTATCTGACAGGTAATTAGCTGCAGGAAAAAAAAATAAGCAAATTAAAAACAGAGACCATATTAATAACAATGCACAAGCACATATTTGTCTGGAGATGCACAATGAATTACTTTAATTTACAAAAAAAAAGCCTGGTTTATCTGCGGGTGGGAAGAGATACGTCTTCATTTCTGCCCTCATTTGTGAACGGCAGCCGGGGAGGAAGGCGAGGGTCCGCCCCCCCAGCCCCGTCCTCGGTTTTGCCAGAAAGCGCCGTACGCGCCGACAGACACCGCCACCCTCTGTCCGTACCCCCACCGGGACTTCGGGTGAGAGTCAGAAGGGGAAGCAGACTTGGAGACCAAGCTGCGGAGTGGGCTGCTCCGGGGGCACGGGACTCCTCCTCGCTCCGGGGGCAGAAACAAGGTAGGAGCTTCGGTGAGCATTGCACTTTCCTTCATGGCTCATCGCTTTTGAGTTCAACATTTCCATTGAATTCCACTTACACGACCGGTAATATTCACCGAATTCAAAGCACCATCCCAGCCCGGTGCGCTACCGCTGGAAGGAAGGAGAGTCCAAAGAGGGATTCAGCATCGCTCCTGAGAGAAAGGAGCCTCTCCCCGGCCCGTGCCCCGACGCCTCCCTCGCTCCCGGGATGCCGAGCCAGCGCTGGGGTCACCTGTCCCAGGCAGGGCCCCCCGAATCCTGCTGCGGATGATACAACTCCAGGAGGTGCAGTCCCCCAAGTCCTGGGGGGATGACGTAACGGGAGGAGTTGGCATTCAGAGCATACCAGTATAATCTGGCCGTTGCTCTTCTGTCCCTCACCGCACAGCAGCTGCCCCTGGCAGTTGTTTTTACTCGCTGCAGAGCTGTCTCAAGCAGCACCACATTCTTGGGGCAGTGACTTTTTTTTTTTTTTCCTTCCCCTTTCAGAAGGGGAGAAAAAAGCAGCTGGAATAACGGCGGTCCCCTTTGGCCACGGCCCGTACCGCTACAGAAAGAAATAGCACAGCGCACATCCCTTTACAAACCCGCTGCGAGCAAAGAAACCGGAGTGGATGTAAATCTCAAGGATGACAACAAGGGCCCGAAGTACGAGTACCAGGCTGCTACCAGCGCTGGCCTGATACCTCCCTTCGAAAGAAAGGCTGTCCTACAGCAACGCGAAGGTCTCTGCTCCGTCTCCGAATACTCCGGGCTGTTTGAACCCAGGCAGTGGAAGTCAGCAGCTAATAAAAACTCAGGCACCGCGCACATGAAGCCGGCTGTGCACAGCAACCCGCAAAAAAAAAGAAAACGGGACTCCAAATAAAGGAACTACCAACAAAACCAAAGCAGACCCCAAAAGGGGAGCCGAGTTCCCCTGTGGCGGCAGCAGTCAGCGGTCCCCAGGGAAGGCCGGGGATGCAGGGGCAGAGGGCTGGCTGCGGGGGCACCGGGCAGCCTTCAACACCTTTTTGCCCCTGGGGGTGTTGCTGGCGTGCAGCATCTCGCCCCCTCCGGCTTCTGATTGCTTAAGCATCTCTTCGCAGAGTTTTTATAACTTTGTGCACGAACGCCTAATCAGATCCCCTCTCCCTCCTCCCAGCGGCTTTCCCCTGGGAAGCAGCCGGAGCGACAGCTCCCGCCTGCTCTGCTGGGAAGGATTCTCTGAACGGGAGAAGATAATTTGCCCTCAACGCGGAGCCCTCG
>NW_009647217.1:612323-618020 GCF_000708025.1 Charadrius vociferus | reverse complement strand
ACGGAGAGGTGGGTGCTGCGGGATGGAGCGGTGGGGGTCCCCTCCCCAGCCAGGGGGGAGGTGGTAATTAAGCCCCCACAGCGCAGGGCTGCGAGATGTCCCTCCCAAGGAAGGTGCGCAACACCCCGGGCGGAGGTGAGCGGCAACACAGCATCACTCCGAGCCCTCCTCCTCCTGCTTACCCCGCGGCCTTCCTGCTGTACGGGAAAAGCCATTACCTTAGGATTAGGCTCCCGTCTGATTCCCATCAAAGGCTCTGGTCACCACGTATTTGCTTAACACTAGACCTTTCAGGTGCCATCAAATTTAACACGGCTCAACAGATTCGGGATTAAACCCAAAAGCCAGGCAAATCCATACGTTCATAGGAGGCCGCAGTGGATGCAGGAGGACAGGCACCATTAGGAAAAGAAAAGGGAAAAGGGAAGAAGAGAGAGGTGCACATGAAATGCATTTGCTTCTGCTCACGCCAGGAGTTTGCCGCCCAGCCGGAGCGGAGCCCCGACCTCTCTGCCCGCTCTCCTCCCGGCCCCATGGGGACGGGGTCCCCTCCCGGCCGGGATGCTGCTCGCTGTTCCGGCTCACCCCACTTTTCCTTATCCCCTCTCCCGGCCGGCACCGGCTAACGCAGCACCTCGCGCAGGAACGCACCGGTGTCCAGGCGCTGGGTGAGAGACAACGATAATTAGCAGGGCTGGTCGACTGATGAGCCTGGCAGCAGCAGCTCAGCAATTCCAGGCTGGAAGGTTTGTTATTTTAAAAACAGAAGTCTGAGTTTATCAAACGCTGTCCTCAGGCAAGATAGAAGCTCATAACAAGCATGGCTGATCAAACTGGGCGTTTAATGTTTAACGGGGGGCCTGGTTAGATAGTCAAGTAGTCACTGCTGCCTTAAAATGATACGTATGACCAGTGGAAAATTGTAACGCAAGATATTTGCTCTCCGGTTTTGCTGTTATGGAAACCGCCCCAAGAGAAATGTTCCCCCGCAGTGGCGGCAATCGGGCACCCTGGCCGGGGCAGCCCCAGCCGCTGCGCTGCCCTCGCCGGGACCCAGGGATGAACACACACCGAGACAGGGCCAGTACCGAGTCTGCAAAGCCTTTCCTCGAAGGCAAGGTAGGTTTATTTCTTTCCTTTGCAACAACGGTTATGGAAGGCAAGCTTCGGCGAGGAGTTCATTACAACAAGGAGATAAGAATCTGATTTACTATCCCAGGAGAATCTGAGATGTTTTTAAAATACCATTAGAAGAGAAACATAAAACATACGTTATCACTAAATGAAACATTGGTGAGGTTTTATAGAAACAAAATTTTGGAATTAAGAGTTCTGCTTCTATCTTAGCTCTTTGTCTCATGCCATTCGTGGGACTATCAAAATGATCAATGGGAGTTCCGTTTGGAAACTGCTGAAAATGGACATCCAGGTCTGAATCCTTTTTCACTTTGAAAATAAGAAACATAAAGAAACAGAGCATTCACTCTGACAAACTGAAAGAAACGTCAGTACAGCAAATCCTGATTGGGTCATAGAGTCCTAAAAATCAATCAGATCGACACGAGCCTTATACCGCTCCGCCTGCCCCGGTGGCCACCGTGGCTGCGTGCCGCGGCGGCGCGGTCACCCCGGCCGGGGCTCGGGGGGATGGTGGGCACAGTCCGCAGGGAGCACGGCTCCCTGGCTGCGGTGCTGGGAGGCGCTTGGCCAGCTCTGCCCCGAGCGAAAGCACCGCGCCGCTCCTCCGGCGGCGCTGGGACGAAGGCTGCGGTGCGCGAGCGAGGCTGCGCCAGTTCTCCGTGTATCTGGGTTATTCATGCAAATCCCCAAAATGCTTTTGCAGCGTAAGCAAGGGTCCCAGCGCCGCAGAGCAGCCTGCTCTCGGCTACTTGGCAGCGCTTCCCGTGCCTGGTGCTTTCTGCATTGTAAGAAAGCCCCTTTGGGGGGGGGGAAGGAAAAACTCAGCTGTCTTTCGTTATTTGCAACCGGCTGCTCACATTTTTGGCTCCAACCGTAGCTGCTGTTTTTCGGCTCTGCTGGCTTTGCCCTCCCACCGTTCAGCGCTTTGCTTCGGAGCGGCAACTCCCCCGCCTTGCTTTGGCAGGCGCTGGGAGTGCCCAGATGCTCTTCGCAGGCTGCGAGAGGTCCGTCCTGCCCTGGTTGCCCACCCCGAGCCCCCCAGCCGGCCGGTTTTCCTTGGGACGGGAGCCCTCCCGACACCTCCAGACCCACGGCGCCAGCCCCCAGCCTTGCCACACAGCAGCCCTCCCTAAAATGATTTATCTGGAGCTGTAAACAAGCGTATGCATTCTGGGAGCAAATTGGAGCGATGGCCAGTCGCTGACAGTAGTTTCCAGTAATTAAACGTGAATTAATTGATTTTCCAAGTGATGCACTTGCTTTATATATGGTGTTTTTATGAAGTAACTAAGGTTTACTAAGTAATTTCCAAGGCATATTTATTAGCGCTGCGTAAATCTGAGTAAACAAGTTATTTTTAATTGTGGGAATAATTAAAAATTACCATGCACTTGTGTGCAAGAGAATATCCAGCCAGGGCTGCCGTTCAGGCGGCTTTGTCCCTCCCTGCCTTCCTTCCCTGGGCTGTGCCACGACCCCTTTTAGCTATCCCAGGCGATGGTAGCTCACCTCCCTGTAAAGTCGTCCCCTCGGCTTACCGACTTCTTGACTGTGAAACGTCCCTAACAGCGAGTCATCACTCGGATTTATTTCCCTCCACGACACCCCTTGGTCTGCACAAGGGCCATTCCCGCAGACAATGCGGGATGCGATCCCGTGGCGAGCGCCGGCAGCAGCCCCGACGGCAGAGCAGCCGTCCTCCTCCGTCCCCCCGTGCCAGCCGCACTCCTCCTCGCCTCCCCAGCTCACGCAGAAAGACTCCGAAGGAATTTTTTTTTGGGTCTCACGATTAAAAAATTGGCTCTGCAATGCTTTATGCATGCATCTGTTATGCTAAAATAACCATCCTTCCTAACCATGCCCACCTGCTGTCTTTTTCAATTTTAAGTATTTCTAAGTAGCAATCAAATCAGTATAATTTGTTCTTTATCTCAGAAAAACCATTGTGAAAGAAAAATGTGACCATTATGTTACATCAGGGAAAAATACAAGCCCTTTATTTTCAGCCTTCTCTCTATTCTATCAGATCTCACAGTCGTCATTATGCCCGTCGTATTTAATATTGCTCAAATGAACAGAGCTTTCTTTAATCACCGCAACCTTTCTCCCTTCCCTGAGCCCCCATCACTGAAGTCTTACTTGAGGATTTTTTTCCTTTCTTTTTTAATTCAGATACATAAATACTCGCATTATGAATGCGTTAAGGGTTTCCAGGAGACAGCTCCGTGGATTTGCTGCTATCGGCAGCATTACCATCAGCTGCTATTGTGCGAGGACCGAGGTGCTGGAGCCCGGCGAAAGCGGGCTGCGCCAGGCAGAACCGCCACCCGCGGGCTGCACCAGAGAGATCAGGAGAGAACCCGGGCAAATATTGACTCTATAATCAATTGCAAGATTCGGATCGACTGCCGAAATGCACCCAGGTTGCTGTAAAAACATTCAATTCCGTAGCTTTCAACAAAGCCTACGGATTAGAGGTCGATGATAAATTATTATTTATAGACCCGCTGCAAAGGTAAGGAGGAGAGGGAGTCCGTCACAGTTTAGATTAATCCCTTCACACGCCAGAGCTGGTCACGACGCAGGCGTTGGGACAGGCTTTAGGAAGATGTCTCTTTGATGTAAATAATGGGGCAGCGGAACCCTTCATCCGTAAAAGAACCACTAATAGGTGGAGCAGAGTGGATCATTTTCAATAATCTGATTTCTTGCCTGTTTTTCAGCTCAAGGGATAAGCCCGTGCTTATTGAGACTCCTCGCAGTTTACTGAGTATTCAAACACCTTCCAGCATCCCCCGCGATGGGGTCTGACCACCCTGAACCCCACAAATGCTGCTCTCGGGCACAGGACCAGCACCGCCACGTTGAAACTGAACCCTGCCTTGATAAATGTCCTCCGCGTCCCTGGAACGGGACACTAGTGGAGCCTCTCTCTGCCCACCCGGAGCGCTGCCGTGCTCAGCCACATAACTTCGCACTCAGGTTGCGCCAGATGGCTCTTGGGGGGCATCACGGGGGTCACGGGGAGACAAGTGCCCGTGCCGGGGTTTGGCTGTCATACGGAGCGGGACTGCTGTGCCCCATCCCCGAGCACAGAGGTAGCCGAGGGGGAGAATGAGAGCCGAGTGCCAGCATCCCTCCTGCTGGCCACCACGGCTTGTTCTCGCCGTCTGCACCCCCTGGGGGACTCGTCGTCAGAGGAAGGTGACAGCCGGCATCGCGCATGTGCCCTCCCCCACCACCCTGAGCATCACAGCAGCCGGGGAACCTGCAAACCCGGCGGTGGCCTCTTAGTGACAGGAGACCTGCGTTATCTCAACAGACCCTTCCTGAGAGGCGGCCACGGGGCCGTGGTGCCATCAGCACAGATGTGACGCTTATGGCATCCCAGCACGGGAGGTCTCCGAGGAATCGGGCCATGGAGAAACTTGTCCTCCAGCCTGAAGAGCAGCTCTGGTAAGAGTATACGCTGAAAATAAATACTGTCCTTTACTTCCCTTTTCCCTTCCCAAACGCCAGTTCTAAAGATAAGAGCCGTTTGCAGGAAAATCCCCCATCACAACAGCTCCTCTCTCTCTCCCAGGAACACAATGTTATTGCCGTTTAAGTGAGCTGTGAGCACATCTTCAATAGATTAGAAGAATGGCACACAGGGTTCAGATCATTAAACAGTAATCCAGGGCTGGGGGGTCAAGCATTTCTATTTAACAGCATGCTCCAGTTGCCAACTCTTTAGCCTGCTGAGAGATCAGTGCAAACTCCGCTTCTGGCGGCGGAGGTGTTTTGGCAGCGTTTGTCCGGTGGTCCCGCTTCTCCCCCTGCGGCCCTGGGATCCGCCGAGCCCCCAGAAGGAGCTGGGGAAAACCCCACCGCTTTCCTTTGCGTGCCTTTAGAAAAATATTCCCTTTGGCTCTGACGGTGAAGGAGGGCATTCCAGCTTCTGCTTGTTTTGGAGGCCAAAGAGATGCAGAGAGCAACCACTCACCCACCCCCAAGCCTCACATTGCGGTCGGTCCAAGCCAAAGAGATGCGCTTTCATCTAAACAAAACGCCCGTGCCTGAACCTGGACCTGCTGCGGGGGAACATCGCCTCGGTCCGGGGGTTCCCACAGCTCCCCTCGGAGCTGGCGCTCCGCCTCTGCCACGGCCGGGCTCTGAAAGGGACTCCAGTTTTTCCTGGCTTGGCACTTCAGTGTCCTACCCAAAAAATGAGTGTAATTATGCTTGCATCTCCCAAAATGTTTACTCACAAAAACAAACTTTGGGACTCCCATCCTCACTAGGAGGAAGAGGGAGGAAATGGATCCTTTACCTCCAGCACAGGATCGGGCCCTCAGGCTGCTGGTATTGGTGTGGTTTTTGGCAAATCAAACAGCAGAGCCTGCGAGATTCACGGAGCGCAAACAAAGCGTCCGAAGCGCTCACTCGCTGTGGGATCCACCACCACGACGATGGAAAGGCGAGCACCTCCCGGGCTTCTCTGTGCCAACGCACACCATCCTCCCCACAGGATGCTGCTCTCCCAGGACGCCGTCACGAACGGCAGCCTGCCGAGAA